>NC_047088.1:82298263-82601293 GCF_902459505.1 Geotrypetes seraphini | reverse complement strand
TTCAATCCCTCCTCCTTCTCAACGCCATCGAAGAAGTACCTCCAGATCAAAGGGGTCAGGGATTCTACTCCCGCTACTTCCTGGTTCCCAAAAAGACGGGAGACCTCCGTCCCATTCTCGATCTAAGGGATCTCAACAAGTGTCTGGTCAAGGAGAAGTTCAGAATGCTCTCCCTTGCCACGCTTTACCCTCTTCTTTCTCAACACGACTGGCTATGTTCCCTGGACCTCAAAGAGGCCTACACTCACATCTCCATCAATCAGAGTTCTCGCCGCTACCTGCGGTTCCAGGTACTGCACCACCACTATCAATACAAGGTGCTACCGTTCGGCCTCGCTTCCTCCCCCAGGGTCTTCACCAAGTGCCTTATAGTGGTAGCGGCCTTCCTCAGGTCTCACAACCTCCAGGTGTTCCCCTACTTGGACGATTGGTTGGTGAAAGCACCTTCATCTCAACTCGTGCTACAAGCTACTCATCACACCATCTCTCTCCTCCACCTCCTGGGGTTCGAGATCAACTACCCCAAGTCGCATCTGCTTCCCACCCAGCGACTTCAATTCATTGGAGCAGTTCTGGACACCACGCTGATGAGGGCCTTTCTCCCCTCCGATCGCCAGCGGACCCTGCTCCATCTCTGCCGTCAGGTGCTCATGCATCCCTCCATTCCTGCCCGACACATGATGGTCCTCCTGGGTCACATGGCCTCGACGGTGCATGTCCTTCCTCTGGCACGTCTCCACCTTCGTACGCCTCAGTGGACTCTCGCCACCCAATGGTCACAGACTTCGGATCTTCTTTCTCATCCCGTCTCTGTGACATCATCTCTTCAGCAATCTCTCCAATGGTGGTTGAACTCCTCAAATCTTTCCAGGGGTCTACTCTTTCATCTGCCCCCCCACTCTATGATCATCACCACAGATGCGTCCCCCTACGCGTGGGGAGCTCACCTGGGAGATCTACGCACCCAGGGACTTTGGACCCCACAGGAGCGTCGTCATCACATCAATTTCCTGGAACTCAGAGCCATGTTCTACGCCCTCAAGGCTTTCCAACATCTTCTCTGCCCTCAAGTCCTCCTCCTGTGCACAGACAATCAAGTCGCCATGTACTACATAAACAAGCAAGGCGGCACCGGATCTCGCCCCCTTTGTTTGGAGGCTCTGCGCATCTGGACCTGGGCCACGGACCGCAATCTCTTTCTCAGGGCGGTCTATATCCAGGGCGAACAGAACTCTCTGGCCGACAATCTCAGCCGCATCCTTCAACCTCACGAGTGGACGTTGGACCCTCCGACTCTGCTCTCCATCTTTGCTCGATGGGGCACTCCGCAGGTGGACCTCTTTGCAGCACCTCACAACCATCAGCTGCCCCAATTCTGTTCCAGACTCTTCTCTCCTCACCGTCTGGCTCCGGATGCATTCCTGCTCGACTGGAGGGATCGGTTCCTGTATGCCTTCCCTCCACTTCCTCTGATGTTGCGGACCTTGTCCAAACTCCGCAAGGACAACGCCACCATGATTCTTATCGCACCTCGGTGGCCTCGCCAACACTGGTTCTCACTCCTGCTCCAACTCAGCTCCAGGGAACCCATTCCTCTTCCTGTGTTTCCTACTCTACTTACGCAGCGGCATCAGTCTCTACTGCATCCCAATCTGTCTTCGCTCCACCTGACAGCTTGGTTTCTCTCGGGCTGACCTCTCCAGAGAATCTATCTCAACCGGTCCGCCTCATTTTGGACGCCTCCAGGAAACCGGCCACTCTCCAATGTTACCATCAGAAGTGGACCAGATTCTCCTCGTGGTGTCTCCGGCATCGTCAGGAACCCACCTCCTTAGCGGTGGAAACTGTCTTGGAATATTTGCTCTCACTGTCCAATGCTGGCCTCAAAACTACCTCCATCAGAGTCCACCTCAGTGCCATCACTGCGTTTCATGAGCCTATTCTCAGAAAACCCCTCACGGCTCATCCTCTGGTTTCCAGATTTATGAGAGGGCTCTTCAATGTCAAACCGCCTCTCAAACCTCCTCCTGTCGTCTGGGACCTGAATGTGGTTCTCTCAGCCCTCATGAAACCTCCGTTTGAGCCTCTTGCCACAACTTCGCTCAGGCTTCTTACCTGGAAGGTGCTTTTCCTAATTGCCATCACCTCTGCCAGGAGGGTTAGCGAACTGCATGCACTGGTTGCCGACCCACCTTTCACTGTTTTTCACCATGACAAGGTTGTTCTGCGTACCCACCCTAAATTCCTTCCCAAGGTGGTCTCGGCTTTTCACCTTAACCAGTCCATTGTGCTGCCCGTCTTCTTCCCTAAGCCTCACTCGCATCCTGGGGAACAGGCGTTGCACACGCTGGATTGTAAGCGTGCCCTTGCTTACTATCTTGATCGTACCAGAGCTCACCGGACATCCCCTCAGCTCTTTTTGTCTTTCGATCCCAACCGTTTGGGTCGTCCTGTCTCCAAACGGACACTTTCCAATTGGCTTGCTGCCTGTATTGCTTTCTGCTACGCTCGGGCCGGTCTCTCACTGGATGGAACTGTCACGGCCCACAGGGTCCGAGCTATGGCTGCTTCTGTAGCTTTCCTCCGCTCCACGCCCATCGAGGAAATCTGCAAGGCGGCCACTTGGTCCTCAGTTCACACATTCACTACTCACTACTGTCTGGACGCATTCTCCAGACGGGATGGACACTTCGGCCAATCTGTGTTACAAAATTTATTTTCCTAATGGCCAACCATCCCTCCCTCTTTGTTAGCTTGGAGGTCACCCATGTGTTAAGAATATGCTGCCTGCTTGTCCTGGGATAAAGCACAGTTACTTACCGTAACAGGTGTTATCCAGGGACAGCAGGCAGATATTCTTACGTCCCACCCACCTCCCCGGGTTGGCTTCTTAGCTGGCTTATACTAACTGGGGACCACGCACTCCTCCGTCGGGCGGGAAGGCACTCGCGCACGCGCGGTGCGGCCAACTAGAAACTTCTAGTTAAAAAGGTCCGTACCGAGGGCTCCGTCGGTGACGTCACCCATGTGTTAAGAATATCTGCCTGCTGTCCCTGGATAACACCTGTTACGGTAAGTAACTGTGCTATATTGTTCTTGTCCTTCATCCTGTTATCTCCCCTGATAGTACATCTGTGTGATCAACCTTTTGGGTTGAGGACACCTGCTTTCTTATTTTAGCTGTTAAAGACTGTCCAACTTTGTCATCTACAAGCATTAAATACTGAACATTAGTAATATCACAAACTAATTTAAATAATTATCTGGTTTATCATCACCTATGTGTTTAGAGAAAGAGTTCGTTTAGACACTAATACTGATTAAAATACAACATTTATGAATAATTAGATCTGTCCATCCTTCCTCTTCCCTTTTTTTGTGTTTACAAAGTTAATATTTGAAAGATTTCATGCTGGCATACAATCTTTGGAAAGTATACTGCAGTACAAACTTAGACATAGAACAACATTAAACCTATAAGGAGGGGTATGAATAGAACAGCATTTAGCCGACACTTGACACAGGAGGAACATGTCTTCTATAACTTAAAGCAATTGGACCAAGGAGCTAGTCAAGGTAAGGCTGTTGAAGAAAATCAAGTTTGAAGCAGCCTTAAATCTCATTATGGAAGATGGCAATCTAGGACAGGGGTGGGCAACTCCGGTCCTCGAGGGCCAGAATCCAGTCAGGTGTTCAGGATTTTCCCAATGAAAATGTATGAGATATATTTGCATGCACTGCTTTCTATGTATATTCATTGGGGAAATCCTGAAAACCCGATTGGATTCCGGCCCTCAAGGACTGGAGTTGCCCACCCCTGGTCTAGGATCTCTTGGCAATGCATTCCACAGGACAGGTGCAATGTATCAGAAAGCTGTGGAATGTGATTTGCCAGGACAAAGTCTAGCGAGAGAGGGAATCAGTCAGATTGGTAATGGATGTCTGATCCAAGAGAATGAAGAGCATAAAAGTATAAGTAAACTAAACAGAGCATGGCTGACCTGCAAAGTAAAATTATGTGTTCACATCAGCATTTTAAAAGTGTAGTCTACAGCAGTATTCTTCAACCTTTTGATGTCTGTGGACCGACAGTTGAATAACACTGGGCTAAGTCATGCCCATCTCCATCCAATCTCTGCCCCAGACGCCGCCCCAATAATAGTACTGATTGTAACACCATTTATCCCAGGACAAGCAGGCAGCATATTCTTAACGCATGGGTGACGTCACCGACGGAGCCCCGGTACGGACCTTTTTAACTAGAAAGTTCTAGTTGGCCGCACCGCGCATGCGCGAGTGCCTTCCCGCCCGATGGAGGAGAGCGTGGTCCCCAGTTTCTTCGTTTCCGCGGAGCGAAGAAGACGCATGTGTTTTCAACGGCCGTTGAAAAACTAATTTTTGCCTTCCCGCGCGCGTATTTTTTCACTTTCTTTCCTTTTTTCTTATCGGATTCCCTTTATTTTTGTTTTCAAAAAAAAAACTCGTCGAGTTTTCCTTATTTTTTCAGGCCGGCCCCGGCGGGGCCTGTTGCCACCATACAGGCCTCCGGGTTCGATTTTGCGGAGGCCGTGTTTCCATTCATGCCCCCTCAACCGGGTTTTAAGAAGTGCCAGCGGTGTGCACGCCCGATCTCCCTCACCGACCCACACAATTGGTGCCTCCAGTGCTTGGGTCCAGAGCATCGGGCTGACACCTGCACCCGCTGTGCTATGCTTAAAAAGCGTACTTTGAAAAATCGGCAGATCCAGCAAAATATTTTGTTTGGTACCGGATCTGCCATGGAACCGGCACCGACGACATCGTTGGGCCCAGGTAAGCCGGCTAAGAAGCCTCCCACTTCCTTTGAACGCCCTCCTGCCACGGTTGCGACACCGGCCCTCCCGGCACCGCACCGGCCCCGCAAACGCTCCGCTCCGATCTCGGTGAGTGCCTCATCATCGGCCTCCTCATCGCCGGAGCGTAGAGCGGCACCTATGGTACCGAAGAAGAAAAAAGCGGTACCGGTGCCTCCCTTGGACGACCGCATCGCAGCCATACTCCAAACACAGTTACAGGAGCAGCTTCAACAACAGCTCTAACAACTGTTGCCGGCATTGCTGGCACCGCACCTTCCGGTACGGGACCGGTCCGAGCCTCACACTGTCCCATCGGTGTCGACCCCCTCGGTACCGCTTAATACTTCCATGCCGGTGCTCTTGGCAGAAACACCTACAGTACATACCCGTGATGCTGCCGACCCTGTCCGGTCCCAGGAACGACATCGGTCTTCCTCATCCGGTACCGCCTCGGTGCGCTCAGGCAAATCTCTTTCAAAGACCCGCCATGCCGAGCCCTCCACACCGATGTCCAAACGTACGCACCCCGACGTTAGGGACCCAGATTTGTGGGAAGACTCCCCTCACGGTACCGAGGAGGACGCTTCGTCAACTGACGAAGAACCCTCCATGACCGACACCGTCTCAAACCAGAGCAATCCTCTTTCTCCAAATTCCTTAGGGAGATGTCAGCAGCTCTTTCCATTCCCTTAGAGTCCGACTCTAAAAAGTCTCAGGCTTTCCTCGATGCCCTAGACTTTGAGCAACCTCCCAAAGAATTTCTGAAGTTGCCCGTCCACAACATCTTACGGGAAACTTTCTATAAAAACTGGGAAGCTCCCCTCACGGTTCCTGGAGCCCCTCGTAAATTGGATAGCTTGTACCGGGTTATTCCAATCCCAGGATTTGATAAGCCTCAATTGCCCCACGAGTCCCTCCTGGTGGAATCTACTTTGAAAAAATCTCAGGGTTCCAGTGTATATGCCTCCACCCCTCCTGGCAGAGAGGGAAAAACCATGGATAAATTTGGTAAACGCCTTTTCCAAAATGCCATGTTAGCCAATAGAGCCAACAACTACACCTTCCACTTCTCCTTCTACATGAAGCATCTGGTGCAACAGCTCTCCTCCTTACAGAAATACCTTCCTGAATGTAAGGTCCCTCTTTTCCAGCAACATATTTCCAGCCTCCTCCAACTCAGGAAATTCATGGTTCGCTCCATCTACGACTCATTTGAGCTGACCTCTCGCGCATCTGCCATGGCGGTGGCCATGCGACGTTTGGCATGGCTGAGAGTCTCTGACCTGGACATTAACCACCAGGACCGCCTGGCTAACGCACCTTGTCTGGGTGATGAACTCTTCGGAGAGTCCCTGGACTCAACAACCAAGAAACTCTCAGCACATGAGACCAGGTGGGACACTCTGATTAAACCTAAAAAGAAGACTCCACCTGCTCGCACCTACAGACAGCAGTCTTCTTACCAGCGCAGGTTCTCGGTCAGACCTCTCAACCAGCCTCAACAGCAGCCTCGCCGACCTCGTCAACAGCATCAATCTCAGGCTCGCTCACAGTCTCACCAACCTGCCAAGCCTCTCCCTCCGTCAAAACCATCTCAGCCCTTTTGACTTTTTCCTCCAGGGCATAGCCAGTCTCCCATCATCATTGCCTCTTCCTCAGCCTATCGGAGGTCGCCTCCAAATCTTCCTCAGCCGTTGGGAGGTCATCACATTAGACCAATGGGTCCTCAACATCATTCGCCACGGCTACTCTCTCAACTTCCAGACTCTTCCACCAGACAATCCTCCCGTAGAGTCTGCTTCTCACTCCTCCCAAACCCCCCTCCTCCTGAGGGAGATCCAATCCCTCCTTCTTCTCAATGCCATCGAAGAGGTGCCTCCGGACCAAAGGGGTCAGGGATTCTACTCCCGCTACTTCCTGGTTCCCAAGAAGACAGGAGACCTTCGTCCCATCCTCGATCTCAGGGACCTCAACAAGTGTCTGGTCAAGGAGAAGTTCAGAATGCTCTCCCTTGCCACGCTTTACCCTCTTCTCTCTCAACACGACTGGCTATGTTCCCTGGACCTCAAAGAGGCCTACACTCACATCCCAATCAATCCGACTTCACGTCGCTACCTACGGTTTCAGATATAGCACCGTCACTATCAGTACAAAGTGCTACCTTTTGGCCTCGCTTCATCGCCCAGAGTGTTCACCAAGTGCCTTATTGTGGTGGCGGCCTTCCTCAGGTCTCACAACCTCCAGGTGTTCCCCTACTTGGACGATTGGTTGGTGAAAGCACCTACGTCTCCACTTGTGCTACAAGCCACTCATCACACCATCTCTTTCCTCCATCTCCTGGGGTTCGAGATCAACTACCCCAAGTCACATCTGCTTCCCACACAGCGACTTCAGTTCATTGGAGCAGTTCTCGACACCACACTAATGAGGGCGTTTCTCCCCTCCGACCGTCAACGGACCCTGCTCCACCTCTGTCGTCAGGTGCTCCTTCATCACTCCATTCCTGCCTGACAGATGATGGTCCTCCTGGGCCACATGGCCTCGACGGTCCATGTGCTTCCTCTGGCGCGACTCCACCTCAATGGACTCTTGCCAACCAATGGTCACAGACCACGGATCTTCTTTATCATCCCATCTCTGTGACATCGTCTCTTCAGCAATCTCTTCAATGGTGGTTGAACTCCTCAAATCTTTCCAGGGGTCTACTCTTTCATCTACCCCCTCACTCCATGATCATAACCACGGATGCCTCCCCCTATGCGTGGGGAGCTCACCTGGAAGATCTACGCACCCAGGGACTCTGGACCTCGCAGGAGCGTCAACATCACATCAATTTCCTGGAACTCAGAGCCATGTTCTATGCTCTCAAGGCCTTCCAGCACCTTCTCTGCCCTCAGGTTCTTCTCCTGTGCACAGACAATCAAGTCGCCATGTACTACATAAACAAGCAAGGCGGCACCGGATCTCGCCTCCTTTGTCAGGAGGCTCTCAGCATCTGGACCTGGGCCACGGCCCGCAATCTCTTCCTCAAGGCTGTCTATATCCAGGGCGAACAGAACTCCCTGGCCGACAATCTCAGCCACATCCTTCAACCTCACGAGTGGACTCTGGACCCTTCCACACTCCACTCCATCTTTGCTCGCTGGGGCACTCCGCAGGTGGACCTCTTTGCAGCACCTCACAACCATCAGCTGCCTCAGTTCTGTTCCAGACTCTTCTCTCCTCATCGTCTGACCCCAGATGCATTCCTGCTCGACTGGCGGATCGGTTCATCTATGCCTTTCCTCCACTACCTCTGATGTTGCGGACGTTATCCAAACTCCGCAGGGACAGGGCCACCATGATTCTCATCGCTCCTCGGTGGCCTCGCCAACACTGGTTCTCCCTCCTGCTTCAGCTCAGCTCCAGGGAGCCCATTCCTCTTCCTGTGTTTCCTACTCTACTTACGCAGCAACGTCAGTCTCTACTGCATCCCAATCTGTCTTCGCTCCACCTGACAGCTTGGTTTCTCTCGGGCTGACCTCTCCAGAGAATCTGTCTCAGCCTGTCCGTCGCATTTTGGATGCCTCCAGGAAACCGGCCACCCTCCAATGTTACCATCAGAAGTGGACCAGGTTCTCCTCTTAGTGTCTACTGCATCATCACGATCCCACCTCATTAGCGGTGGAAACTGTACTGGACTATTTGCTCTCCCTGTCCGATGCTGGCCTCAAGTCTACCTCAATCAGAGTCCACCTCAGTGCCATCACTGCGTTTCATGAGCCTATCCTCGGAAAAACCTCTCACAGCTCATCCACTGGTTTCCCGGTTCATGAGAGGCCTCTTCAATGCCAAACCGCCTCTGAAGCCTCCTCCTGTCATCTGGGACCTGAATGTGGTTTTATCAGCCCTCATGAAACCCCCTTTTGAGCCTCTTGCCACAACTTCGCTCAAACTTCTAACATGGAAGGTGCTTTTCCTCATTGCCATCACCTCTGCCAGGAGGGTTAGTGAGATGCATGCACTGGTCGCCGATCCACCGTTCACTGTTTTTCACCATGACAAGGTGGTTCTGCGTACCCATCCTAAATTCCTTCCCAAGGTTGTCTCGGCTTTTCACCTCAACCAGTCCATTGTGTTGCCTGTCTTTTTCCCTAAACCCCATTCTCATCCTGGGGAACAGGCGTTGCACACGCTGGATTGTAAGTGTGCCCTTGCATACTACCTTGACCGTACCAGGGCTCACTGCTCGTCCCCTCAGCTCTTTCTGACCTTCGATCCTAACCGTCTAGGTCGTCCTGTCTCTAAACGGACACTTTCCAACTGGCTTGCTGCCTGTATTGCGTTCTGTTATGCTCGGGCCGGTCTCTCACTGGAAGGTGCTGTCACGGCCCACAGGGTCAGAGCTATGGCTGCTTCTGTGGCTTTCCTCTGTTCCACGCCCATCGAGGAAATCTGCAAGGCTGCCACTTGGTCCTCAGTTCACACGTTCACTACTCACTACTGTCTGGATGCCTTCTCCAGACGGGATGGACACTTCGGCCAATCTGTGTTACAAAATTTATTTTCCTAATGGCCAACCATCCCTCCTCCCTCTCTGTTAGCTTGGAGGTCACCCATGCGTTAAGAATATGCTGCCTGCTTGTCCTGGGATAAAGCACAGTTACTTACCGTAACAGGTGTTATCCAGGGACAGCAGGCAGATATTCTTACGTCCCACCCTCCTCCCCGGGTTGGCTTCTTAGCTGGCTTATCTTAACTGGGGACCACGCTCTCCTCCGTCGGGCGGGAAGGCACTCGCGCATGCGCAGTGCGGCCAACTAGAACTTTCTAGTTAAAAAGGTCCGTACCGGGGCTCCGTCGGTGACGTCACCCATGCGTTAAGAATATCTGCCTGCTGTCCCTGGATAACACCTGTTACGGTAAGTAACTGTGCTTTTTCATATATATACACACACACACACAATTTAATCATATTAACAACACATAATGGTTAACCACAAAATTAAAATACACAAAGCACACTATGTTTTCAACATTCATTCCTACCAGAAAAAAAGATAACCCCATGCAAATGCAGGACCAAAAACTAAAAGTACTAATATTCACAAACAAACCCTAAGATGCAAGACTCTGCAAGCAGTACAACCTCCAGAGAAAAACAAACAAATGCATTTCTTCCTGAACACACAGCAGATGTAAAATCACTAAATAAAAACAATGAAAGCATTTCCCCTACTGTTGTGTCTCTCCCTCCATGTGCCTTGCTTTCTGGCCTGCCCCCCCCCCCCCCACCCGGTGTTAGCTTCAGGCCAGTCCATGGTGCGATTAACACAGGGTCTTCGGGCCGGCTCCCTGAGTGCTGCAATGCACAAAGTTGTGGGAAACAGCTCCTCGCACGCGTCCCGCGCCTCATCTGGAAACCTTCCCTCCGACGCTGCGACATCAGAGAAGGCTTCTGGGTCAGGCGCAGGCCACGGGTAGGAGCCTTTTCCCATAGTTTTGTGCACTGCAGCACTCAGGGAGCCGGCCCGAAGACACCGCATTGATCGCACGGAGGACCGGCGGCTACAGAACAATCTCTTGGGCCCGATGGAGGTGCTGGCCCTGTGGACTGGCAGAAAATTTCTGCGGACTGGCACTGGTCCACAGACCGGCGGTTGAAGAACACTGGTCTACAGTATCCCAAGAATCAAGTTTAAATTCCTATTGTGTTTTATATAAATAAAGTAAAGGCAAAATACTTTAATAGAAGTAACTGTCAGCAACTGAACATCACTTTTCCACATATGCATGGGGTCTTTGTTGTATTGTTCAACTAGCTTCTGTATTTCTGCAGAGAAGTAGTTTTTTGGTTGCTCCCAAAGCTAGGTGAGCACTGCTTCTTTTACTTCATTATCAAAAGTGTATCTGCATCTCTTTTAGTGGACCAAAGATGTAAATCATTAGGCTGTAAGGAAGATGTGGAAGATGTACGCACTAGAGAATGACACGGGGGGGAAAAAATTTGTCCCTGTCTCCACTGTCCCTACAGCATCCATACAAGCCTCAGTACTGCAATATTTAGCTTATTCCTTCCTTATAAAACAAAGTTCTGGCTGCTGAACTAGAGAAAGAGATGTTCAGCTGGCAGGGCTTTGTTTATAAATTTTTATCTTGCAAAGGAACATCCACGTTTCTGACCTTCTGGCTGCCACATGATTAAAGGTCGAGCGCTGCACTGCATGTGGACAAACTGTGCAACGTATGAGTACATATGTTGCATTTTGCTAGCTCTGTTCCAGTTATTGCATAACTTAACAATTGCCTTTAATTTTTGATTCACCTTTATATAATATATAAACCAATTTGGTTGTACTACAGCAAAGATAGTATAATCCAGAATCTAAAACAAACAGTGCATAGACAGGAGATGAGTTAACACAATCATTTTATTTATTTTGCATGAAAAGAAAAGCCCCATAATTGATTATTTTCCCTGTCTAAAACATATGTTGGCACATGCTCAATGAATTACTAATCCCCACCTGGTAGTATATAATGCATCACCTATAGAGACCTTTAGAAAAAGAAGCAACTAGCCAAGGTTTGTTCCTCCTAGTAGGTAGATGATGGATCTCAGTTTCTTTGCTTTTTGGCTGCCTCACCTCACAGCCAGAACCCATTGAAACATTCTAGATAGCACTAGTTACTGCTCAATGCTGTTGTTTTTCCTGCCCAGGTCACTAACACTTGTAAGTTAAATCCCAAACTCCTTCCCCCTTCAAATTCATTTATTGCACAGAGATGGTTTCAGTTTTGCTCAGTTTTCCACTGTGGAAAGTTGCCTTAGTACAGTTAATTGCCCTTAGTGAAGTACTTGGTATTCCCACACATCCTTACTTCTCTGGTATGAAAGAGCAGACCCTGGCTTGTACTAACAGCTATTTGCCATAGGGTCAGATGATGGACTGGGCTGCATGGCAAAATGGATGTAAATAAGTTGACAATAGTACTTAACGATTCTCCCTAGTATATAAACACACTATTTGACAAGTGGCTTCTCAGCATATCCACAATATATTTTTATGCAAATGTTAAACAGGTATATCCTGCTATCTTAGCTGGTTGTCCTTATTACAGGTTTGGGATGCTCTGGTTTCTATCCAAACCCAGCTCAAGAATGCTGACTTTGAAAAGCCCCGTTTGCTCTACAAGGAGAAGGTACTAGAAATCCTCCACATCATCCAATATTTACAGCATCACCTTCCTCTTCATCCTGAGAAGTAAATGTCCTAAATACCTAAAGCAGCTGTAAGCTAGTCTGTCACTGAGAAAGTTCATTACTGTGCAAACATTAAAGATAAGGAAAGGAACTCAGACTGAATATGTTGAAATGAGAGCCAGTTCTCAGATGTTCTCCAATGTGAAAGCTTGTCTCTGAGATATCTGGAAAACCAGATTGGTTGGGGGGGGGGAGGGGGTATTCCAGGATAGGTTTAAGAACCAATGTACTATATTAAAAAAAGGGGGTGGGGATTAAGCACTAATCAGTTATATGCCTCACAGATAAATGTGTATCCAGAGATACTAGTGGATTACCCTATCCTACATTAAAAACATGTATCTACGGAACATTAGCATATAGTAATAGCACTGGCATTAAATCACGTTGGTAGTACTTCATAGGCTCTTTATCATATTACCAGAAGCAAAATCTGCTCTACTTCAGAGTCAGACTTGATGTGATACAGGACAACTCACAGATGGAAGAGTGAGCAAAGACATTTCCTAGGGTCAGTGTGTGTTTCACTACTCAAGTTCTTGAAGATCAGCCAGACTAGGTTGGGGATGACCCTGAAAGATAACACATGAAATTTTGTTTGCAGAGATCTCCTATGCATATTTGTTTTGGAGATCATGAGAAGCAGACAGGTTTATTGCCTTCAGAGACTAGAATTGTTCACCCTCTATTACAAAGACCTGGCTGGTATCATACACATTTACACTGAAGGCTTGTAAGAGAGGCATGTGGGGTTTTGTGGATGTCTGCTGAAAGAGCTAGGCTAAGAAAAAAAAAAAAGGTAACAAAATTAAAAAACCAACAAACACCCTTCAACACACAAAATGTTTCAAATTTGAACATTTTCATTACATTGTCAAAGCTCCATCTTTGTACAGTAGTCATAAGTAATTTGCTTTGTGACTGCTAGGTGGCTCCATAGCACCTTGTTATAGAACCCATATCCAAATTATACATACAAACATTTTGAAAAATCAAAATTAAAGGCTATTGGGTACCCTAATCATCTTTACCCCCTTCCATGGTGGTCAGTATTATAACAGTCAAACTCTCTCATCTATGAATAAGATATAGTTGAGGAAACTTAAAAAAGTACAGAACAAAAACAGTAATTTTTTCCTGAGCAAATCCTTCAGAATTGAGTGAAAACCATGCTTTCAGGGACTAATGGTGTCCTGGCTGCAAGTACAAACCTGTTCCGGCTAACTGCATTGCAGGTCTGTACATGCAGTCAAGAACAGTTAACCTAGTTGTCCTCTCCTGTACCATCCCCACCATACTTGGGCACCTGAAAAACTACAAAATTAAAACAAAAAACAAAACCCCACAAACACAGCTGCACTCTGTTCAAGTAGATGTGAACAAGTTCCTTTGCATTAACTACAAGATGTTGAAATGTCCTTCCAGGATTTTAGAACAAACTTCAGGTCCTTATCAGATGCACATTCATTTTTTTCCTAATCACCTCTCCTGTTGTGCTTTTTGGAAAGAAACAGCATACCTTTACTTCCTTCAAATGGGAGAAGCTATAAAGTTAGGCTGATGTACCCCCTTCCTCTCAGGAGGTCTACCAACTCATAGAAGTATATTTCCTTTTCTTGCCAGGGAGGCACAAGATTTTGACATGAGGCTTCACTTTACCTGCCTGGAGATAGGACTGCAGGATTTGTTATCCGTTTTTTTGGAGGAATTAAAAAAAAAAAAAAAAAGATGTATCTCAATACAACTTAGAATCAAGGGCAAAAACAGGCATAACAAGGCCTTTCATAGTTGGGGGCTAGACATTGTATAAGATTGATAGTGAGCTCTATGTATCCAAAGTACCACCTATGTGAAGGTCACCTTTCCCTCCCATTTTGAATGGAAACAAGTCAGCAGTTTGAAGGACAATCTGCAGTGAAATCAAACTCATTCTGCCCCAGCCAGAGTTCTGGGAGCTCATTGGCACGGTCTAATCCCAGCTCCACCACCAGCGACATTAGGACTTCTTCATCCACAGGGTCAGAGTCAATAATTCCAGGACCATGGTGAACAGTGCTTGTGGGCGACAGTGCTCCCGAGGCCAGTGGCTGCGAACCAAAACTCCAGGCCTGAAGGGAAGCAGAATCGCCAGGATGTGAAGAAACTGTCACTCCATGATACTGGCTGTTTAGTTTCTGCAACTGCATGCTGGCCAGTAGATGAGGCGATGTCTGCAGGCTGAATGCTGGGGGCTTCGATGGCTGTGCAGAAGATGTTATTAGTCCTGCAGCAGGAACATGAGAGCTTCCACCACTGGCCTTATTGGCACTCATACCTGTCCCTGGATAGTGTAGAATGGTCACAGCCTCATGGTCCTTCATGCTCAAACTGGGAAAAACCAGAGAACTCATCTTCTGCCCTTGAAGGGTCCTGGAATACAAACAAAAAGATTTAGTTAGTGGTTCCTCTACTTCCTTACAGCACACTGGTTTCCTTTATATGAAAGTGAGATCTTATAGCAAAGTTTGCAATGCTTGAAATAGCCTTCACAATAGGTCACTTGTTTGTGGCAATTCAGAGAAAGGGGGGGGGGGAGGAGGATGCAGCCCCCCCCAAGAATAAAAGTGTGTGTGGGTATGTAATAAATAAACACACACACATACATACATACACACCCTCCCCCTGGGATGGTGACTGGTGCAGATCCCTGAAGTAGTAGCTATTTGACAATCTTCCTACCTCCAGGGAGAGATTTTATTTTTCTAAGTAAGACATACATTGTACCAATTTTCATAGAAGTTGTCCCAGCTACATGTACTGGCAAAGGTTGGGTACATTCCTGGAGACCAATAAAAGGACAATGCACGATTATATGCTTAGATTCTAGGTGTTAACCCAGAGACAGGCCTTCTGAGTTATGAATCTTCCCTTGAATTGCCTCCAAGGATGTGCCAAAGTCCGTCCGCCCCCCTGAAGTGAACTATCATGATTGGCTAAGTCAGCAGCAGAGTCCTCTGCAGTTTTAGCTGGCCTGATGGTAATGGCAGTGCTGTATACACATGTGGCCTGCATAGGGTTACGATATGGCTCCAGAAAAAGGAGGACAGATTGAGACATCCAGGTTTTACTTTCATTGCTTTCAGTGGAAATAATATGGAGATGTCTCAATCTGCCCTCCTTACTTGCTTTTCCTCTCAATATAAAACCCAATGGCTTTTAAAATAGTTGTAAAGGGTCTTGTTCTAGGACAGGGGTGTCAAAGTCTCTCCTCGAGGGCCGCAATGCAGTCGGGTTTTCAGGATTTCCCCAATGAATATGCATGAGATCTATTTGCATTCACTGCTTTCATTGTATGCTAATAGATCTCATGCATATTCATTGGGGAAATCCTGAAAACCCGACTGGATTATGGCCCTCAAGGAGGAACTTTGACACCCCTGTTCTAGGACAACTGGATTATGGTAAATTTAAAAAAAAAAAAAAAAAAAAGTATCTACATGGGTTGTTCTAAATTTCTATTGGAAAAAAAAATTCAAAGTATACAAAATATAGAGCTGCCATTGATGGAACACACAAAACAGAGTGACACCCATTTTTAGATTATTATATTGGCTACCTATAGGAGCATATATCCTATAGGAGCATATATTCATTTTAAATTATTTGTTATGATTTTTACTATTTCTTTAAGTATAAATCATGTTTTATTGGCACATCATCAGTAAATACACAATACAACACGACCATACAACAAGGTCACGAACATCAAATGTACCATCAAATACATTTTCACCCCAACCAAAGAATCCCCCCAATCCCCACCTACTCCAAATCCCAAACCCCCACCCCAACCCAAACCCACACCATGAGACCCAATCCATACCCAAAAACCCCCCAGCAAGAAAGGATTATGCTGAGCAGGCTGTTTGCTTATGCCGCTCAGCACAGATCAAACAAAACAAGAGAACCAATTCCCATCCTCCCACCCACAATGTGTAATCCCACCCTACCCCCTGAACTCCACATACGTCCAACCACTCATACCCACCATTCACACTCTCCCAAACATCCACCCACCAACCCGGGGAAAACAGCTGAGAGCATAAGGTATCAACAACAGAGTGAATTCAAGACCAGACTTCTGGCCCTAGGGGAAAGCGAGGAAATGTAGGGGTCCCAGGTCTGCAGGAAAATCTTCGACCGCCGGACAGATAATCGAGCATGGCGCTGCTCCAAGAGCATCAAATTATGAAAACGATTCCTCCAAGCCCAGTAAGCAGGCGCTATGTCTTGCGTCCAAACGCTAAGAATGATCTTCTTTCCTATAACAGCACCCTTCCGGATCAGCAACCGATGTCTCCGAGCAGGCACTCGCAAAGATTCATATCTATCCAAAAGCAAGCCTACCGGAGACATCGGAATAGCGTGACCAACCAGCCGCTCCAAAAAGCGGAGTATGGCTCTCCAAAAGACTTTCACTCGAGGGCATCCCCAAAATGCATGAAAAAAGGAGTTGCAACCCAGTGTACACTTAGGGCAGATTGGAGAAGAAATGCCCCCAACCTTGTGGACCCGCTCTTGGGAAAAATACGCTCTATACACCACTCGAAATTGGCATTCCCTCAGTTCTGCACTAATAGAAATAGAAGAGATACGACCAATAAGGGAAGGAAAGTTCAAGGACTCACCAGGTATGCCCAGATCTCTACCCCAGCGGTTCTCCAGAGCCGTATAAGACTTCTGAGGAGTAAGCCGCCGCAAAGCCCCATGCAACGCAGACACCGTCAAGCCACAAGCATAAAATTGGGCAAAAAATAGACGAAATTGGTTACCCAATCGAAACCGTAAGCCCGGGCGCGCCAAGGATCCCACATAATGATGAATTTGCCGGTACGCAAACAGACCTCCCACACCCAAAGAATGAAGCATGGGAAAATCTCCCCAAGGTCTCATCGCCCCTTCCTCATCCAATAAATGCTCAAGAAGAAGAAACCCCTCTCCAGTCCATCGCACAAAGACCGAGTTATCACAGCCAGGCAGAAACTGCGGATTCCCCCGTATAGACAACTGATCCGAAACTTGATGGTCCCCCCCCAGTAACCCTACCAATGCCTTCCAAGAAAAACGCCACGACCTAAGGATGAAACTAGATCGGAACGCGGGAGGCAAGAGGCGAACAGGTAACTGAGACAGCGAAAACAAGTGCCAAGGAGAGAAAAGAGCATATTCAAAGTCCCGAAAAAGATAGTCATCACTCTGTAAGCACCAGTCTCCCAAAAATCGCAGCAAGCAAGCCAGATTATAGAGGCCAATATCCGGGAGCCCCACACCACCGATCCCTCCCGAGCCGAACAGATAAGAGATCGATATCTGAGACTTCTTGCCTTGCCAGAGGAATCGGGTCAGCTGCCTATGAAGCCGTTGAAGATCGCTACGTCGCAGACAAAGAGGCAGCAACTGGAGTACATACAACCAGCGGGGAAAAATAACCATCTTATACAACTGAACCCTACCATAAAAAGAGAGAGGTAGAGACATCCACTTTGCAAAACAACCCTCCGTAGCGGCCAACAAAACATCTACATTAGCACGATATAACCGTCCCACACTGCTCGTAAGTTGCACTCCCAAATATTTGAATACACCAGCCGCCCACCGTAAAGGGAACTGCCCCGGCCATTCCAAGCGCACCGCCTCGGCCGTAGCTAATGCCAAAGATTTATCATAATTCAATTGGAAGCCCGAAAAATCGCCATACTCCGTAAAAAGCGACATAAGAGCAGGAAAGGATTCCCACGGGGAGGTCAAATGAACCAACAAATCGTCTGCAAATGCCGAAATCTTGAACTCTCGGCCGCCAAGAGAAACACCCCGAACCGCCGGATTAGCAGAGATTTCGCGAATTAAGGGATCCAAGGTGAGAACGAAAAGAAGAGGAGACAAGGGGCAACCTTGTCTAGTACCCCGCTGAATTGGAAACACCGCCGAAGAAACTCCATTAACCAGCACCCTGGCCAGCGGATCATGATATAACGCAGCCACCGCATCACTAAAGAAACCTCCCATACCATAATGTTGAAGAGTACAAAACAAAAAATCCCACAAAACCCTATCAAAGGCCTTATGGGCATCAAAACTGACCAACAAAGAAGAAACCTGCTCCCGCTCCACCCACTCCAGCGAAGCCAATATAGTACGTAAATTGCGAGTGGACGACCGACCTTTGACGAACCCAACTTGAGGCTCCGCCACCAGTGAGGGCAAAATACCCGCCAACCGGTTGGCCAACAATTTAGCAAAGAATTTAGCTTCAGCATTCAACAAGGATATGGGGCGATACGAGGAGGCCCTTAATGGGTCCTTGCCGGGCTTAAGCAAAACCACAATCTGAGCAACCCGAAGAGAAGGCGGAAGAGCCCCCTCGCGTACCGCAGTGTTAAACACATCAACCAGAACTGGGGCCACGTCCGCAAGTAGAAGTCTATAGAATTCACTGCGAAAGCCATCGGGCCCCGCCGCCCTCTGCAGCGGAGAACTACCAAGAACCAGCGATAGCTCTTCAACTGTAAAAGGAGCCTGCAAACGCGCATTCTGAGCGTCTGTCACCACCGGCTGAGAGACCTGATCCAAATAAAGATCACCCGCCAACGCAGAAACCGGTGGAGCAGCATACAACTCCTGGAAATAATGGTGAAACACCGCCGCCATATCCTCATCTTTGTGGACCAAACCACCATCTGCCCGGCGGAGATGGAGAATTGGGGAAAACCCCTTAGCACGTCGAATCAAATTTGCCAAAAGCTTACCGCTCTTATTAGCATGCAAATACAGTTGAAATTTATAGTATGCCAAAGACTTCATAGCCCGATCATGTAATAGTTCCCGCAACGACAACTGCGAAGCCAATAATAACGCTCTATTGATTCCGGTGGGATGAGCCCCATAGCGGCGACGATCATCCTGAACCTGGCGCTCCAGCCGGAGCACCTGACGGTCGCGCCTTTTTTTCTTTCGGCTAGAGTAAGCAATGATCTCACCCCGCAACACCACTTTAGCAGCCTCCCAGTAAAGAAATGAGTCACCCCTATGAGACGCTTTACTATTTCTTTAAATAGATACTCATTCCATGATAGAGGAGATCATATTTCCTTTTTCAATTAGAGCTGCTATATCTAAAAACCATTACAATTTCCAAGCCCACAAGGCCTTTGTTCTAAGACTATTTTTGTATCTACTTTTGCTTATCTTGGAGTGCAGATTTGGAATGACCTCCCTATTCAAAACAAGAACATTCAATAAATATGGTTTGTTCAGAAAACATTTAAGTCCTTCTTGCCCAAGAAATTTTTAATGAATACTTAAAATCAAAAGTAATCTCAATTATTTTCTTGTTGATTGATGTTTTTTCCAGCGATTGTCTGGTTCTCTCTGTAAAATTTGTTATCCACATAGAACTTAATTGAATTTTTCAGAATATAAATAGTACATCGATATTACTGAAAACAAAAAGCATCTTTGTATCTGAGTGCAGTCTTAGGCCCAGATATACTAAAGCCAGCAATCGTCACTAAACCTGTTAACAGCTTTAGCGACAATCACATTTGCCGACCCAATGCAGAAAATGGCTCACCGCCTGGTTTTCTGCATGATTGCTCATTCCCCGATCCGACCATGCAAATAAAAATCGATTTAATATTAAAATGCCATGTAAACTAGTAGAGTGATTGATGCTCTAACGTGGCTTCCCGATGCACTAAAAGTGATCGCTTTTAGCAATCATAGAAACATAGAAATAGACGGCAGATAAGGGCCACGGACCATCTAGTCTGCCCACCCTAATGACCCCCCTCTACCTTTGCCCTGTGAATAGATCCCACGTGTCGATCCCATTTGACCTTAAAATCAGGCACGCTGCTGGCCTCAATCACCTGCAGTGGAAGACTATTCCAGTGATCAACCACCCTTTCAGTGAAAAATAATTTCCTGGTGTCACCTCTTAGTTTCCCGCCCCTGATTTTCCACGGATGCCCTCTTGTTGCCGTGGGACCCTTGAAAAAGAAGATATCGATGCGGCCCGTGAGATACTTGAACGTCTCGATCATGTCCCCCCTCTCTCTGCACTCCTCGAGCGAGTATAGCTGTAATTTGTCTAGCCGTTCTTCGTACGGGAGATCCTAGCTTTGGCATTTTATCTGAAGTCCCAGTGGATTACATTGACTTTTTTTTAATTCTAGTCACAACTATGAACTATGGGGAACAACACCTACTGTACACAATTGGGCAACAGAGCAGTCTGCTGATTCTTATCTAATACTCAACAATGGCCTTTTATGCAGTAGTTCCAGCTTCAGTGTCTCCTTGCACTACATCGCCACACTCAAAGCTGTTTACATATAGGTACTTCAAGCGCTTTTCTATCTGTCTTGGGTCAGTAGAGAATTAAATGACTTCCCCAGGGTCACAAGCAGCAGTGCAGGTTTTGAACCCACAACCTCAGGGGGCTCTAACCACTACATCACACTCTCCTTCATCATCGTCATATGAAAGTTGATTTGATATGCAAATGTCTATTGTATTATTCCCTGCCTCCTGTCATTAACTTCTAGCAACTGATGTCTGTAAGGAGTTTGTGCGATTGCTAAATTTAGATCTAATTTTACATAAAGAATCAGAGGATCAGGTTCATGAACTGAGTGCCTTATGATCCATGGATTTCAGGAGATCTATTTGTTTCTTTATGGCAACACTCAGGGCTCCTTTTATGAAGCCGCGTTAGCAGCTTTATTGCATGTGACTTTTTTTATCACGCGCTAACCCCCGCACTAGCCGAAAAACTACTGCCTTCTCAAGAGGAGGCGGTAGCGACTAGCGCGGCCGGCAGTTTAGCGTGCGCTATTACGTGTGTTAAACCGCTAATGCAGCTTTGTAAAGGGAGACCTCAATAACAGTTTTTGAGAAGGAATATTACCTAGCATAATATGAACTTGTAATGCAAGTCTGTCTCCTGTACTCAGAGTACAACTAACTAGTGTTTAGGTACACTAAATAACTGGAGTTTGATCTATCTTTGCAGAATTTCAAGACTATGGGCTCCTTTTACTAAGGTGTGCACGCAGGATACTACTGCACGCTACGCGGCTAGAAGTAATGCCAGCTCAATGCAGGCATTAAGGTCTAATGCGCGGGGAAATGTAGCATGTGTTAATGCCCTAACGTAGCCCTATATTTATAGACATGGCCTCCAAACATTTTGAAAGTCCCACAAAAAGGTATTTCAAAATGGCACAGAAGAGCTTATTAAGATCTTAAATCCTCATCTCAGTACATAATATCTGTTTCAACCACCGCTTTTTTAAAAAAATTTCTTTGATTTAATTACACATACAGCATTAACTTTGATAAGAAAATTAGTAATAATACAGCCAATTTTTATTATTGGAGTAATAATAGAACTAGAAAAATACCAAGTTAATACAGTAAAACCTTGGATTGCAAGTGTTTTGCATGACAAGCAAAACATTTTAAATTTTAACTTGATATACAAGCAAGGTCTTGCAATACAAGTACATACAGTATACACACATCACAACTGAGCCGATGATTCTTCTCTCTCTCTGCTGCTGTGGGAGTGTAGTGACTGTTCTAAATGAGCAAAGTCATGCAATACGAGTACATACAGTATATACGCATCACATCATCACAACTGAGCCGATGATTCTTCTCTCTCTGACGCTGCAAGAGTGTAGTGACTGTTCTAAATGAGTGAGGTCTTGCAATACAAGTACATAATTATGTATTAAAGTTTTTGGGTTGTGGAACAAATTGTCTGAGTTTCCATTATTTCTTATGCGGAAATTTGCTTTGATATAGGAGTGTTTTGAATTACAAGCATGTTTTTGGAACGAATTATGCTTGTAAACCAAGGTTTTACTGTATATAGTTCACTAAAGGGAGAACAAGTAAGAGGAAAAAAAAGAAACCCTTTCAGGACAGAGGGCAAAACTAGAAATTATTGTTAAAGAATAGAGCAGTTAAAATCAACTACTTTAATTATCGGACATGAGTTACCCTGAACTTTCCTAGTAGCAGCAGAGATCCTTCTAGGGAAAAAAAAAAATGCAGCTGCTCCGGGTCAAGAAATAATTATTTTGTTGGTAATTAATAAAACATTTACAGGGAAACTTCAACTGAAGGAGGCTCCCAAAGAAATATCTGGAAAAATATAAATTCTTTCACCCAAATAGGAAATCTGCTTTAAGTTGAAATAATCTCAAAATCATGCCCTTATCTTGAAGAAAAAAAAATTAAAAAAAATATATTACTAATGCAGCTTTACCAAGGGCTCCTTTTATCAAGGTGCGCTATGGGGGTTAGCGTGTCGGACATTTCATCACGCGCTAACCCCCGTGGCAAGCCAAAATACTAAGGCATTAGCGACTAGCGCGGCAGGCGGTTTAACGCGCAGTATTCCACGCATTAAACCCCTACCGCGCCTTGATAAAAGGACCCCCAAGAGTTTCAATTTCAGAAGATTCCAGTACCATCAAAATTCCTAGTTGTTCATATTCTTCCTCTTTTTTCTTTTCCAAAACAGTCCATTTTAGGAAATTAAGCTTTTGAATTGAAGGAATATTTGACTCTTGAGACTTTCAAAATGGAAACCAAAAATCTTGAGTCATAAATTTAGGTAAAGGAAAATTTAATAACCTTAAATTCAAGCTTCTAGTTTGATTTTCAATGTTTCGTAGAAAAAAAAAATTATCTGTAGCTTGTTGTTCATTGAGAGTTTTTACCTCGAAGAGATTTTGTTCAATCACTCCAATTTTTTTGATTTTGCTGTAATATTTGAGCTTCAACTTGATTCATCTTTAAAGGGAGCCCAAGTGTCATTGAGATAACGCTGGTACATACTGAATGCAGGTTCTCCGTTGCTGACCAGATAGAATCCAGGGTTACCACCGGCGGTTTGAGGAGTGGCTTGAGCCAACTTAATTGGAGCTGATCTTGTTCTGGCTGTGGAATTCCATTGCGGCTCGCCACTCCACCCAGCTCACCACTGCTCTCCATCAGTGCTCCTCCCTCATTCGTCCCCAACATGACCGACAAAGTTGTAACTTCTGCCTCCAAACCAGCAGGCTGCAACCGGTTCTCCCTCCCCTCCAATCTCAGGGGGCCCTCTAGTTGGAGCTGAGTCGTTACTGCGTTTCCAGGCACAGGGGGAAGGTCAGGTTCAGCTGGGCTCACCGAAAATTTGCTGTCTTTCCTGTGGCTCTGCCGCAGATATACCCGGCGTCGAAGAGACTGTATAAAAGAAGTCATTACAGTCTGGTGCGGAGAGGATGTAATAGACAGAGGTAGAGGGGTGATCCTCTGCCTTCCCCGTCTTTTTAGCATCAAATCGGAGAAACAGTAACTACATTGAGAATCGTATACTCGCCGGAACAGGAGCTCACAAATGCACATCCTGCTCTGTCGCCTCTTAACTTGTTCTCCTGTTTCAACTACTGCTCAATACTATAAGTGTGCTGTATAACATGGAAACAAATCACAATAGCAGACAAGACCCTAGGGCCTAACCAGTCTTCCCATTCATACCAACTACCTAGCTCTCCAATCTCTTCCTCTTCCCCCAGAGATCCTCCATGCTTGCCCTGGGTTCTCTTTCAATGACTCTGTTTATCTTCATTCTCTGAGCTCCTCATTCCAGAGCCTTCTTTCTGTTGAAAGAGAACTACAGAGTCCCTAGAGAAAAGGAATGATCAGGATAGGGTGCAGAGGCAACAGGAATTGTTTTTGCCTTCTCCTTCCCAGATGTGCTTGTAAGCTCACAGACAAACTGAAAGGAAGCATGGTGTCACCCATGTTAGATACTAATGAATCACTTGAGTAACTTGCACAGGGCAGTTCAACACAGAACAGAAATAATGCAAGTACTTTGCCCTTCCAAGAATGCACTGGGGTAACCTGAAGAGAGCAGGTGAGGGTGGTGCAGTGACAGAGCTACAACCTCAGCACCCTGAGGTCGTGGTTTCAAACCCCACGCTGCTCCCCGTGACCTTGGGCAAGTCACTTAAATCCTCCACTGTCCCAGGTACATTAGATCGATTGTGAGCCCACCAGGACAGATAAGGGAAACACTTGAGCACCTGAATGTAAACCACTTAGAATATAAGTGGTATATAAATGCTACAAATAGTAATAAAATAAATCTCTATTTCTATTTAAAGTTAGATGCTGGAATGATGCAAGCAAAGCACAAATTCTATAATGGCAGTTCAACACATGTTGGAAGCTACTATTATTCATCCGAGTCGAGATCTGGGAGATGGCTGCAGAGTTTTGCCACGAGAAAAGAGGGGAACAAGGATTCAGCAAACAATTGAGCAAGAAGAAAGTCAGGGAGCCAAACCAGAAAGCACACGGAGTTTGCGAGACAGCATGTCCCTTCTCCTCATCCTCAACACTGCCAATGGTCTCCTGCCACCTCTTCCTGCTGCTGGGCTATTTCTTTAGGCACAAAAAGCCCAGTGTCCCCGCCATTACTACCTCCTGTGAGATGTAATGAGAGAACGGGAAGAGTGTTCTTTCCGTTCTCCCTCAGTTCAGTCCCTGACCATATTCCTTTCAATATCAGAGCTGCCTAGAAAAAGTACGTTTTAAAAAAGGGACATTTTCAGCTCATGGTAGTCCATGCTTTCACAACCTCCTCCCCCTTTTCCATCCTTCTGTTGAGATTTCTTATTGACCCCTAATGATCACAAAGCTGGAAGAAAAGAGCAGACACCAGCAGCTACCCCCCAAAAAACTTACCCAGCCCAATTAGTAATATTATATCTCCCACCCAGTGATTCTTAGGCTCACTCAGTTGTGGGGGAGAGGCTGATAATTTTTAGATTTGAACTGTCAGCACAAAAAAATCTATTTTTACCCCCCCAGTCTCACCCCTCCTGCCACTTCCATCCCTTTCTTTACTTCTTAGTGCTTCTTCCCTGCAATCTGATCTTTCTTCTCAGAACCCTTTTCTCAGTAGATTTACCCTAGCAGCCCCCATTCTTCTCCCAGTCCTAATCTGTTTCTCTTTCTTCAGCCCATCTCTCACCCACTTCTTTGTATCACAGCCCATGCCCCTCCCCCATCCCTTCAACTCTATTCTCTCTTCCTTCAGCATTTTTTCTCTCACAACCTACCAGTGCCTGTGTCTATTCTTTCCTGCTTCTCTTATCACTTCCTCATTCTTTTCCCAGTGCCTCTCTCAGCACTTCTTCCCAGTGGCGTAGTAAGGGGGGGGAAGTCTGCCCCAGGTGCCATGTTGGTGGGGGTGCCGGTACCCCTCCTCCTCTACACCCACCGCCTCTTCCCACTCCTCCCCTTGCCACACATCTGCCCCCCTTCCCTTCCCCTATATCTCTAATTGTTCACCGCCATGAGCAACAATTTCAACGTGCCCCTCGCAACCATATCGTCTCTACAGCTGACATCACTTCCGGATGCCACACATAGGAAGTGAAGTCAGAGGGAGAGCCTACGGGATCACGAGAAGCACATTGCAGTTCTTGTTCTTCGTGCCAGTGAACAACTAGAGGTACAAGAGAAGGGGGCACACATGCGGCAGGGGGGGTTGAGGAAGGAGTGGGGGGGGGGGCGGTGATGAGGGCAGGGATGGGCGCCTCTCACCCTTGCCTACACCACTGCTTCTCCCCCTCTAAGCAAGCCAAAAGAGAAGAAGCCTGCTGCTCTCCTCTACACCCTGCTATTAGCCCATTATTCAGACATTCCCTAGCTAACCAAATAGGCTGCAGGGGGAAGGTAGAACCAATAGCTTAGGAGACGTCAACCTTCTGTCCTGCTTTCCCCTGCAGCCTATTCGCTGGCTAAGGGCTGTCTATCAATGATGTCTCCTAAGCCACTAGTCCTGCTTCCTTTGCAGCTTATTGACTGGATCAGGAATGTCTGACCAATAGGCTACAGGGGGAGGTGGGAGCAGTAGCTGCAGAGACACAGCATTACTTCCTGCTTTCCCCTACAGCTCTACATCAGGAAGATTTCAGCTCTGATGTCCAAGCAGTGCTGCTAAAAATTTTGGGACTGGTCTAGCACCCACCGAACTGGCGCCTATGGTGAATGCATGAACAGTCCCCCAGGGGAGATGGCAAGTGTCTGAATTCAGGAAAGCATGGACATCCCATGGAGGATCTGAGGGAGAGAAAGTTATTGTACAGGCTGGACATGGTTTAGATGGGTAGACCCAAGAGGCCATATGATCTTTTCCCACTGTCATGTTCCATATTTCTACAGTAAAATGGCAGAAAGACCATACAACACATCCAGCCTGCTCCACTTACATTCTTCCATTTTGGATAGATAAATGCTCAACTATGTCCCAACACCAACTCTTCTCTCATGACTTATTGCAGAGCCATGTATATATGTGGATGGGAGACTTATGTATTAACTAGTTGGGAAGAGGGGGAAGTGGAGGTGTAGAAGGCACAAGGTGAGCAAGTAAACAAGAAAAACAGTTGTGGGGCATTCTATTTGTGGAAGTGGTTTATACTGGGACTATTAAACTCTTGCTCTTGTTGGGGAGGGGGGGGGGGGCAGGTGAACAAACCCTGGAATGGGTTTCCACATTTATCAAAATTAAAGCACCATTAGGATGGAAGCCCAATAAATAAGGGTTACATACAATGTAATTGACCATCACCTGAACCTTTTTTGCCCAAAACACAATTCCAATGTGGTCTTTACTGCAAACCCTCTGCAGAGGAGGAGGAGGAGGAAGTAGTGAACCTCAAAGTATTTTCACTTTTCCTTTGTCTCCTAGATAGAGACTACTTTTAACTCTCCCTTTCATCAACTCCTTATTAGCTAGAAAACTTAACATTTCAATTGATCCTTCCATCTACCAAAAGGTGTAAAATGCAAGCACATTTTTAACTCACTACTTACCTACCTCACACCAAGACCTGGGACAATCTTCCAACAATTATCAAGACTGAACCTAGCTATCCCAGATTTTAAAAAGAAATTGAAGACTTTCCTTTTTGAGATTATATACTCCAGCAATACTTTTTTAAAAAATAAAAATTCATTATTAATTTTCCGAAGCTAACAAATGTGCAAAACAATATACATACAATAATCATCATAATAAGCACTTATAATCAATCAATAATAATATTGAAAAATAAAAACCCCTCTTCCTTCCAATTTTTCCATCAGGGAACAAAAACAACCAAAAGAGAAATCCCCCTCCCACCTTCCCCTGGATGTGTGTGTGTTAAAACAATGGAAAAGAAAGTAAAAGACAACTATAACGAAGCCACAAAAAGCGTCAATGGACCCCAAACTAACGTAAATAACTTAATATGCCCCAGCATGTCAGTGTTCATCTTTTCATACTTATAACAAAGGCATGTATTCGCCCACCAAAAGGTAAAACTAAGGCGATCCCAATTTTTCCAATTGCAAGTAACCATTTGCATGGCTATCCTGGTCATAATAAGAAAAAGCCTACATTTATATCGGTCCAATGGGGGGTTTAAGATGTAATATCATCCCACATATGACTACATCATATGTCAACAGAATCGATGACTCCAATATTATATTAATCTGTCCCCATATTGACTTCCAGAAGTTAAGTATCAAAGGAGAATAGAACAGCAGATGATCCAGTGTCCCTACATCAAGATGACAGTGGCAGCATCTATTAGATTTGGAACTATCTAATTTCTGCAAACAAACAGGGGTCCAGAAACTTCTATGTAAGTTCTAAAAATACCATGTTTGTCTCATAAATGCTGACGCCATACATCTCATCCTCCAAGTCCAAATTCGTGGCCATTGAGACGCAGAAATCTGCTGCTTAATCTCAATGCTCCAAATGTCTCGAAGACCAGTTTTTGGTCTCTTATTCAAAAAGTCAGATATTAATTTATACCACTGGGCGGCCTGATGTCCTAGGAAAGCTATCTGGAAACATAGGTCAAACTCCAGCAATACTTAACAAGTATGCTCTTCCAGAGCAACCTACACAGCATTTCACCCATAAAGAAACTGCAAGAGCTCTCGCCCCAAAGTCTACATAACATAATCGCACCAATCTACTTGAATGTAACTTAACCATTGTACTTCAGTCTGCTGTACTGTAATTCTAGCAGCTCAATGTTCCCCTCTATTGAATGATTAGTACATCTATGTCTGCTAATTCAAGTTTATTGTATATTTGATTAATCGCTTACTCAAATTTCTAAGCGATGAATGAACATATCATTAAAATTACATACAATTAAGGGGGCAGCAAAACAAGCAAAAACTAAACATACCTAATGTGTTAAATACTAATATTACAACATGTAAAAACAAGAGGAAAGGATGGGTAGATAAATACAAATTGCTGATAGAAAAGAAGACAATTATGGTAAAAAAAAAAAACAACAACAACAATAGGGAGGGAATAAACAATGAACCTTAACAAGGTTATGGAAATGAAATGAAACTCTTAGTCAAGCTTTTTAGTTTGCTCTTAAATGTATCTAAATTGTTTTCTCCTTTTAAGCAAATGGGAAGGGCGTTCCATGTTTGAGGAGCTGTAACAGAAAAAAAAAAAATAGAATGCCCCCGTGTATTAATAATTTTAAGTGAGGGAATAACTAATAAATGTTGATCATTAGACCTCAGTAATCTGGTTGGGGTACAGGGAATCAATGATTTGTAAATGAAAGCCGGAGTTTTATATAACAGAGACTTAAAGGTAAGCAGACTTAATTTATAGTGTATAGGATGTGCCACTGGGAGCCAGTGAGCTTTCTTAAGAAGGGGAGTGACATGATCAAGTTTCTTAGCTTTCATTATAAGTTTAAATTGAAGCATTTTGAATGATCTGTAAACGTCCAATTTCGTTTTGGGATATTCCCTTGAGTAGGGCATTGCAATCATCGATTTTTGAAATAACCAAGGAGTGAATCAGAATGTTAAGAGATTTTGGACATAGAAAGTTAGATACTGAACGGATTTGAGGAAGTCTGTAAAAGGTGGATTTAACAATATTACTAATACCTCATAGTAGCTAGTAAACTTCTTGATTTGTACTTCCCTTGAACCTAGATAGGCACAGAAACCCAGAAATGGAAGATTATATTATATTTTCCCAAGCTCCTCTAATAAACCGAGTAATAGGTACTCCAAAGTTTAAGGTTGGCCATATCCGACTGTTCCCTCATTAACACTTCTAAGCTGAGGGGTTCTGGGTTTCTCAAAGACCTTTCATTTCGGCAATATCAAAGGCTAGACGGGAGATGGGACTGTCTCAAGAGAATCAACTGCCGTGTACAGAAAAAAAAACCACAACCCAGGAGGGCAGATGCAAATGCAAATACCACGCAAGTGCTTAAAGTTAATATAGGTCCTTCTCCGGAGATAGCACCAAAATAAGACTTTGATGCATTAATATGGTTCGTTACAAGTTCCTAAAGGTCACAAGATATTAAACTTTAATTTCATATAGGAACTACTGGGCAGCCACCAGAGAAGTATCCAGAGCCCATTTTAGCCTTGCGTAGGGGCAAATTTCCGTAACTTTTAGACAAATCAGCCAGTTCGTATTATTCCGGTTCAGCTTTCAGTCTCTTGTTTACGTTAACCCCCCCCCCCCCCCCGCCCGTATAAATTCAGAGCAGAGTCCCCCGAAGACATTTTCCCCTGAACTTTGCATTAATGAGTTGCAGATCTGCTTCGGTTCCACTCTGTCCTTCAAGGAGAAAAAATGGTTTGTGTTAAAAAAAAAAAAAAAATTCAATGAAACCCTTCTTCCCGTAAATAAATTGCAAAAAATAAAAAAAAAGTTACGATTCTTCATTATTTCCCCAGTGATCGGCGCATCCAAGTTTGCTTACCAGTCAGAGCAGGACCACTGGAGCCCATGAACGGATCTGTGGACTCCCACCGTCCCTTCCGCTTGATTCCTGTTAACGTAGCCCAAGGAAAAAGTGCACTGGCTGTATCCAGGAGAAACCACCCAAGTGCCTGCCCCAGCCCAGCCCGGCTTGTGTCTTTGAGCAGAGCCTTTTTCTCTTTATAACCGCTTCAGATCACTGCCTGCAGCACATGTCAAAGCATCAGGGGAGGGCAGGTTCAGTGGTAAAACTTGGGCTGGACTTTTGCCTGAAGAGCTGGACTGCGTTGCTGCTGAGCTAATAGCCGAGAGAGTTGGTTGGTACCCATTAGGGGGGGGGGGAGGAGACTGAGACCATCTGACTGGCAAACAGGACCCAGTAATTTTTCACCTCTCATCCTTATTCCCCCCTCCTCAACGACGAGGAATTAACTCATTCTCGGGGGAAAGAAAACAAATTAGGAACGTTTTTCTCTGCCATCTATACGCCCGGGAGATGATTCTGAAGGGACAAAGTTCTACAGGGAAATTCCTTCCTACATACAGGGACACATGACAGCTCTAGATTCACTTTGACGCTGGCATTTATAAATTATAGCTGCCAACATTAATCCAGATGTCCGGAGACTAGTTAAAGATCAGAGGCTGCCAAAGAACATAATCTACTTTTTTATTATTATTATTTTGATCCAGCAAGGAAGGAGACGGGAAGGATGTGGATGTGTGGTTTATACAGAACTAGAACAATTAATGTAGCCTTAATGCCTGAGAATCATTTGAACTGCATTTGTGCCGTCCACTTTGATCCACCTGCAAATTAGGCAACACGGTTATCTCGGAGGTGAAATCTGAGAGAAATGTCAAAAGGTTACCCTCTGGTTGCTTGCCAAAATTAAATAATTCAACCATCATGCTTTGATATAAGGAGTATATCAAGAATCTAATAAAATATGAGTTTTAAACCAGAAAGTTCAGCTGGGATTATAAATTGCCAGATTGCTTTACATCTAATAATTTGAGTTTTATATAATAGCTTTGTTGAACACAAAGCCAGAGCAGAACAGTTTAGAAAAGTGGTGTGTTCAGGGTCACCCAGAGCAGTGGTTCCCAAGCCCGTCCTGGAGGACCTTCAGCCAGTTGGTTTTTGGGATAACCCTAATGAATATGCATGAGAGAGATTTGCATATAATGGAGGTGACAGGCATGCAAATCTGCACCATGCATATTAGGGCTATATTGAAAACCTGACTGGCTGATGGTTCTCCAGGACAGGGTTGGGAACCACTGACCCAGAGAATCAGGGCATTGTGCTGGAGAGGACTTATTTAATTATTTCAGGAGCCCAAACAATTGTTTTGCTACTTGGAGATGAGTAGGAAAAAGTCCCTTGATCAGGAACTAGTCAGTGGAACAGGAAAGCCTTGGATTTATTTCCCAGGACATACTGTATTCCAGTGGCATACCTAGCATATATGACAACCGGGCCCATCATTTTTTTTACATTCTCCCCCCCCCCAATCGGAATGAAAAACATGATTTTTAGTAACAATCCACACCACACATGAATACCTAGGAAAAGGCAGCATCTTACATACCACAGTGAATAGTACATCAATAAACCCATTGTAAAATTAAACAAGCCAGACTAGTACAGATCAATCCTACACAGTCAATCCTAACAGAAAACCATGTCTTTTTGAACACACAGGACACAGAAAACACCTTCGCCTAGTATGAACATAAGAACATAAGCAGTGCCTCTGCTGGGTCAGACCAGGGGTCCAACATGCCCAGCAGTCCACTCACGCAGCAGCCCATCAGGTCCAGGACCTGTATAGTAACCCTCTATCTGTACCCTTCTATCCCCTTTTCCTTCAGGAAAATGTCCAATCCCTTCTTAAACTCCAATACCGTACCCTGTTCTATCATGGCATCTGGAAGTGCATTCCAGGTGTACACCACCCGTTAGGTGAAGAACTTCCTAGCATTGGTTCTGAATCTGTCCCCTTTTAATTTTTCCGATTGCCCTCTCGTTCTTGTAGTTTTCGAAAGCTTGAAGAATCTGTTCCTCTCCACTTTCTCTATGCCCTTCGTGATTTTCTAAGTCTCTATCATATCACAAACTAACCCCTCCCCCTTTTACAAAACTGTACTGTGGTTTTTAACCACGGTGGTAACAGCTCAGATGCCAACACATTTACAGTTTTGTAAATGGCGAGATAGAATAAAAATACGTAGACAAAGGTTAAAGTGAAGCACCAAGAAGCTGGACTCTGCATACAATGCAACATCACAGAAACAGCAATGCATCTCATCTAAAGCAAAAAATAAATAGAATTTTTTTCTACCTTGTCTTCTCTGGTTTCTGCTTTCCTCATCTTTTTGTCACTCTCTTCCTTTCATCCACTGTCTACCCTCTCTCTGCCCCTTCTATATGGCATCTTCTCTCTTTCTATTCCCATTCTAGAAACTTTATGCATCCCCCTTCCATGTCTCCCTTCACCCCATTAGTCTGGCATCCATCTTCTTCCCTTCCCTCCTCCAATGGTCCGGCATCTCTCCTCTCCTCTTCTTCCCTTCCCTCTCCCACACCCACATGGTCTGGCATTTCACTCTCTCCTCTCCCTTCCCCCCACTTCCATCAGCATCTGCCCCCTTTCTCTCCCTCCAACCCAATTCCATGCAGTATCCTTCCTCCTTATGTCTCTTTCCCCGCAATTCCATCAGCATCTGCCTCTTTCTCTCCCTTCACCACGCTTCCATACCACCCTAACTCCCTTTCTCACCCTCCACACCCTTCCATACCACCCTGACCCCTTTCTCACCCTTCACCATGATTCCATACCACCCTGACCCCCCTTCTCACCCTCCACACCCTTCCATACCATCCTGACCCCCTTTCTCACCCTTCACCATGTTTCCATACCACCCTGATCCCCCATTCTCACCATCCACACCCTTCCATAACACCCTGACCTCCTTTCTCTCCCTTCATCACCCTACTATGCTCCTTTCTTTCTCCATCCCAAATCAGCAAGGTTCTGCGATGACTGCTTCTGCTCCGGATGGAAGAGGTAAGTGACGTCACGGGGGCTGGGCCGGCAGACGCTAGGAGTTGCGGCAAGATCCCGCGATGACTGCGGCTTCCGGTCCACACCATCACCTCCACTCCCTGACGTCACTTGCCTCTTCCGGAACAGAGGCGGTAGACGGCACAGTCATCATGGGACCTTCGTTCACTTAAGTGCGGCTGCCAACTCTGCTCTGTTATAAGTATGGCAGCCGTGCCGAGGTGCCATTTGGAGCAGCACGGGAGGTTCCAGATCCGGCCAGCTGTGCACCCCCTTGGAGCGTGCACCCGGTGCGGATCGTCCCCCTTGGTACGCCACTGCTGTATTCGATCACTCTCATTCTGTATGTAGATATACAGTATTGTAAACCGCCTAATACAGGGGTGTCAAAGTTCCTCCTTGAGGGCCACAATCCAGTCGGGTTTTCAGGATTTCCCCAATGAATATGCATGAAATCTATTAGCATACAATGAAAGCAGAGCATGCAAATAGATCTCATGCATATTCATTGGGGAAATCCTGAAAATCTGACTGGATTGCGGCCATTGAGGAGGGACTTTGACATCCCTGGCCTAGTAGGAATTAGATGGTATAGAAATTTTAAAAATAAAATCCTGGATGTTTTAAACAGAACATTTTTGAACTGACCTATGTTTTCATGACATCTGCCCTTAAAACAATTTATAAAGTACACTGAATATATACATTTAACACTTTATTTTGTTCTGAGTTTCCTTGTTGAAATTTGAGAGTTATTGCAGTCACTCTCCACATTTTCTAAAGTTAAAATCCAATAAATGTAATTAGGGGTCGGAAATCTCAAAGCCTTAGGTCTTGGATTATTATGTCATAACATTTTATGGAATGAATTATAGCTGCCAGGGTTGTAATTCTAACACGGATTCATCTAATTTTGTACAAAACTATAAGGAATTCCCCCCCCCCCCTAATTTAATGGTTTATGAGTACACCTGAACTTCTGCATTTTGTTCCCACCTGAGATCAATAAATCCCTACTCGCTATTGGTCTGTAGTCCTAAAACCTGATTCTGTATCTAACTGCAGGATATGTCCAGCGTCCAGCTCAGAGGTTCTATTTAGATTCCCACCCCTCCCCCTCCCCTCACTCCAGAGTCACAGTGCTTCTATGACTTTCCCCTTTCACTGGCTGGCTGCCGTCATCAGACATAATTCCCAGGGCTACAGAGCTAGAATAGACCGTGATACCTTCAAAGGACCAGCAATAAGATGTTGGAGTTCTCAAGCTTTTGTCCCACACAATTGTCCCTTTTTTAGATATTATCTGAAGTCATTCACAACCCTCCTGTACATTAGATCATATTTTATTACTTAATTGCAGGTGAGCAAAATTAAAGCTATTTTTTCCCCACAAACTGTTCTGCATCTTCTTTTTCCTGCACACTGTCTTGCCATGCACAGCTGCATATATTAATTTCTTCATTATTTGTTTATGGTGATCCTTGGGGTACAGCCCTCAGGGATACACTATCACTTTAAAGGGGGAACTTTTCCCATTCCTTAATTATATGTAGCCAGTATTACTCTGCTGTCCTGACATGTCCTGGGAGAAAGCTATTTCCCATCTACACAGATCTTCATCCTATGAGTTCATAGAAAGCCATCATTATCTGATTCTCTGTTCTTCGGCAAACGTCCCTACTGTATTTTTCTTTAACAGGGTTTGCACGACTTGCAATTAAACAATTGTGAAGACATTTCAGAATACTTTGTCACTATAAGAGGGAACACTAGACCTGAACTACTTCTAGAACAAAGACAGAGTAATAGCTTCATGGTAATTATGACAAGACAGATGTCAGTAGTTAGCCTGCCGCCAAACTGGAGAGACCTTAGCTTTAAAAGTCAAGTCCAGTTTCAATGATCACTGTCTTTCCATTATTTTCCCAATAACTGAATTGAGGCTTACCGGCCTGTAGTTTCCTGCTTCATCTCTACAACCACTTTTGTGAATAGGGACCACATCCGCTCTTCTCCAGTGCCGCAGAACTTCTCCCGTCTCTAAAGACTTACATAGAAACATAGAAGATGACGGCAGATAAGGGCCATAGCCCATCAGGTCTGCCCACTCTACTGACCCACCCCCAAGTCTACTATCCTAGGGATCCCACTCCTGGTGACAGGTTCACTTGGCTTAACCCTCTAAGGGATCTCACATGGGCATCCCATTTGCTCTTCGTTCACTTTCACATCCTATCTCAAGTATCTGTTTCGGTCTCTGCCCGCCTTCCAGGCCGACTTGCCCGCCTCCCGCCAGGTTGCATTTGGGCAGCTGGTCGAGGCTCTGTCCCAGCTGCGCCTCCATCTGTTTCACGCAGCGTATGATGCATTTGAGTTCTTGTCTTGTGTCTCCACTTTTGCGGTAGCCATGCGCCGGTTGGCGTGGCTCCGGCTGGTTGACATGGATCCTAACTTCCAGGATCGCCTGGCCAACCTGCCCTGCGTTGGGAACGAGCTATTCGATGACTCCATCGAGGCCGCTACTAAGCGCCTTTCGGAGCATGAGAGGTCTTTTGCTTCCCTGATGAGGCCCAAAGCGAAGCTGACTCCTTTGAGGCCCTATCGGGCTCCTTCCCGGAGGTACCCCCAGAAGTCAACCCGGCATTTTCGCGCCCGCCCCGAGGCGTCAGCAGTCGCACCCCCGGGCTTTGCCAAAATCTCTGCCACCGGCCGCGGCTAAGCCTTCCCTGTCTTTTTGACGGTCTCCGCGGATGGGAGCGGGCCCCCTCCGCGCTGGTATCGGCACCCCTTCCCATCTCAGAGCCTTTTACCCCTGTTGGGAGCGCATCACATCGGATGCATGGGTCCTGGGCGTGATTGCCTCTGGATACACTTTGAATTTCCGGGAGTTGCCTCCAGACAGTCCGACTTACTGAACAAATTTTTAAGAGGACCCACCAGAACCTCTCGGAGCTCCCTCAATATCCTGAGATGGATCACGTCTGGTCCCATAGCTTTGTCCACCTTCCCACTACTATTTGGAGAATCATTCCAGGTGGGATAGTCAGTTTGGCTAAGCAGTTCTACAAAATGTATTCTCTAATTAAATGCCAACTTCCCTCCAACCCTTTTGATTTTGCCAGGCTCATGGTACTTATCCATAAATCTAGGGTTACCACACGTCCGGATTTCCCTGGACATGTCTGGGGATCCTGATGGCTTTTCAAAACCTGGCACTTTCTCCGGGTTTTGGAAAGCTTCCTGCAACATCGAATCAGGAGGAGGCATCCGCACATGCACGGACGCAATGCGGTGATGTCACGCGCACACATGCACATACATGTGTGATGTCATCGTGTTGCATCTATACATGCAATCTGGGGTAGGGCTGGGGGGCGGAATGGGGCGTGGCCCAGATGGAATGGGCGTGGCCATGGGATCAGATTTTCCTTTGGGAAACTCTGGTAACCCTACATAACTCTCTTTTCAGAGGCATGACCCTGGCAGCTTGGGATTCCCACATGTGTGCTTGTCCTCAGAGAAAGCATAGTTCCTCACCTGTAGTAGTTGCTCTCCAAGGATAGCAGGCATATATTCTCACAACCCTCCCACCTCCCCTGGTTGGCTTCTTAGTTATCTTACTGAACTGCAGGTCCTGCAAACCAGTGTCGGGTGGGAAAGCACCAGCATGCACATGGTATGAGCAGTCAAAGATTTTTAAAGTGATAGTACTCTTTTTGGACTGTCCATGCCAGGTTCTGCTCCAGGTGAGTAACTATGCTATGCAATTACTCTGGTTAATTGCTGAATCCTAGCACTTAACCAGCCAAGTACCGAATCTGCCCCCACTTAGGCGCTAAATGGGTAAGTGCTGCTGAAAATTAGCAGTTAACCCTGAACAAGCAATTTAACCAGCAAGGAGTTGTTTCTGGCCAGTTAAGTTCCTTTGAATATTGACCCCTGTATGTGCAAAAAAGCATAGATACACACATCCAAATCCAGGTGCCAATACAGTTTTCTTGTGCACTAAAATGCTGCAGTGTTGACAAAATTGGTATTTGCAAAAATTGCATATTGGCACTTTGACTTTCATGTACAGATGTACACATGTACTGGAATGCTATAGTATTGCAAAATTGTATATGCAAAATTCCAGCACATGCACAGATACACATATGCAACTCTGGGTGCTGATAAAATGTTGTGCAGCACATGATAGCTGCCACTAGCCCAGACCTTTGCATGCATCCAGCATGCCTTCCCCATTTTACTGCACCTTTTTCTTGCAGAAATCATTTGCATTCACTTTGCTTACTGCATTGGGAAGCAGAATTTTAATGCAGAGTCCAAATGCATGGCTTTATGCTTCAGCCCCTAAGTGTTCTGTTTAAAGTTGAAATATGAGTATTACATACATATACACAGAGAAACAGTTGATTTCTCCCTGTCTTATTCTTAGCTCTCTTTTCTTTTTTCTACTATATATGGATAATAATTCCTCCTATATTTTTGCTTTCTCTTTGATCCAAGTTATTTATATACTGCCTATCAATGGAGTCTGTCTAAATCAGGGGTGTCAAAGTCCCTCCTCGAGGGCCGCAATCCAGTCAGGTTTTCAGGATTTCCCCAATGAATATGCATGAGATCTATTAGCATACAATGAAAGCAGTGCATGCAAACAGATCTCATGCATTCATTGGGAAAATCCTGAAAACCCGACTGGATTGCGGCCCTCAAGGAGGGACTTTGACACCCCTGGTCTAAGTGATTTTCACATGCAGGCACTCAAGCATTTTTCCCTAAATGTCCTGGTGGGCTCACAATCTACCTAATCTATCATCCTCTCCAGATTGGACTATTGCAACTCTATCTCTTAAGCCTAACTAAGAAAAACCTCCACAGACTCCAACGGATTCAGAATGCCGCGGCCAAGCTCATCTTCGCTAAAAGTAAATTTGACCATGTCTCCCCGCTCCTGGCCAAGCTCCACTGGCTTCCGATAATCGCCAGGGTCCACTATAAATGCACCTGTTTAATTTTCAAAATCCTATATGGTATCCTCCCTCCCTTTATCCCTCTTTCTTGGAATTCCTCAAACCCTAATACCACCAGATCCTCCCACAAATTAAAACTATCCTTCCCCTCGCTAAAAGGCATTTCCCACACAGGAAAGCTAGGGACCTCCCTCCACTTCAAAATCACTGAGCTCTGGAACAACCTTACCTCCCCTCTTCGGAACTTGAGCTCTCTCCAAGTTTTCTGCAAACATCTGAAAACCTGGCTTTTCTCAAAAAATGTAAGTCTCCCTCCAACTTAGGAATCAAGGAAACTCTTATATCTTGGCATCCCAAGTCCTGTAAATTTTCTTCACACTTCTACCTCTAACCCTCTGTTGTAGTTCCTTCCTATTTCTCCTACTGTAAACTGCGTCAAGCTCTACGAACGTGGAGATGATGCGGTATACAAACCTAAGGATTAGATTAGATTAGATTTAGTGACTTGCCCAGGGTCACAAAACTGCCTTTCACCTGTGCTGAGCTGGTAGCAGTCTAATTCCAATATGATCTACCTTTTGTGGGTTTTGTTGGTTTGAAGAAAGCAAAAAAAGAGTAGAAGTTACCAGAATGTAAATTGCATTGCATTGATCTACCAATGAAAAGGGGTGAACTACATCTAAGCAAATATTATTGGTCGGGCAGACTGGATGGACCATTTGTGTGTTTATCTGCCGTCATCTACTATGTTACTATGTTACTGAATAATGTTAATACACAGATGAGAAAGCTGCATTTCCCAGACTTTGGGCTAGATTCAGAAAGCAAATCGATCTGCGCTTGCAAATGAGGGGAACAGCATGCAAAGTAGGCAGTGATGCGGTTCACAACCCAAATTTTGCAAACCAATTGGGCTGGCCGATCAACCGAAGAAGCGACTGCTGGGGACCAGTCGCAAACGTCCTTTCCCATTCTCCAGCTCCATTGCCGCCCTGCTCTCTGCCTTCTCCTGCCTTTCAGCCCCGACTTTCAGCCTCGCTGCCCCAAACTCCCCCTGCTCTCTGCCACCCAGACTGATCTCTGCTGCCCCGACTCTCCTGCTCTCTGCCTCCTTCCCTGCAGTGCGAGCCCGCGTGTTTAAAGCGCTACGCAGTGCAGCCCCGCTTTAAACACGCGGCTCGCATTGCAGGGAAGGCGGCAGTGAGCAGGAGAGTCAGGGCCAGTGAGTTTTAGCCGAGCTTCCGATCCAATCCCCATCACATGAAACCCAGCAGCAATAGAGAAAGGGGCTCTTGTGCATGGAGAGCGCCTGGTGCTCATCCCAAGCAAACTGTTGCAAACTTTTTGATCGACAGGGAGCCTGAGTTCGAACAGGGGGAGTTTTAGCCGAGGCTGCCGCCAGGGATCGCCCTTCTAGACAACAAGTTGAAGAGGCAGGAGAGTTGGGGCCCCCCCCCCCCCAAAAAAACCCCAAAACAAAAAAACGCAGCAAAAACGAACACGAACGCTTGCGCAGACCATCTACACAGGGAAAGCAGATGGTCTGCGCATGTGTCAGAATCGCACACTAGCAATCCATGTCGGTGAATGGGGGCGTTCCTCCAATCGCCCTCATTAGAATATTGAATCCATTGGACTAAATCCATTGGACCTGCCCAGATCGTCCACGGATCGGTTACGATCGGGCAGGTTAGTGAATCTAGCCCTTTGTATTCTATATGTAATGAGTGATTATCCTTCCTTCCTATATGTGCCAGTCCAGAGGGGTGTGCACTGCTGCTGGGCCCTCCAATGTATATTTCTGTATCATCAGTGATAATGGCATAGTTCAGGGTTGCACAGGGATATTGGCTCGTGATGCTGCAGGGCAGATAAAGGTCCCTTCAGTGCTCTGCTCTTATAGCATCACACGGCTTCAAAGCAAAAGTTAAAAGTAGCTTTTGTTGAAATTCTATAACTTTTGTGCATTCTCCAGAGGCATTTAGATTTCAAAGCTTAAATATACTCTTTTTTTTTTTTTTTACAGATCTACTAAACCTATTTCTAGGGCTCTTTTATATTGATAATTATCAGGATTCAAAGCTGGTATTACACTGAGGCATCTAAGCACAAAGGCCCTGATTCTATAAAGTCTGCCTAGGTTAGTTAGGAACTGATATCAACGCTTAACTTAATCTAATCAATAGGTTTAATTGGTGCCGATATTAGGGCTCAACACCTCACAGTTGGCTTTACTTTGGCTTTCTAATTGAAAGTTAGGCACCTAGGCCACAAATTTGGTCTTGGAGGTTGAAGTGTACAAGGTCAGCATCTATGAGACAAACTTGGTTATTTTTATTGTATAGGATTTTTTGGACCCCAGTTCGTTTACAAAAGTTAGATAATTCCAGGTCTAATAGATGTTGGCATTGTCATAATGATATAGGGACTTTGAATCATCTGTTATATTATTGTCCTTTGATACTTAATTTCTGGAAATCAATTTGGAGACAAATTAATCTTATTCTTGATTCAGCAATTCCCCTAACATATGAAGCCATAATCTTTGGTACGCTTTTACATGTCAAGCCTTCTTTGGATAAATATAAAAGTCAATTTTTTATGATAATGACGTGAATAGCTATCCAATTGATTACACATAATTGGAAGAGATATGATAGACTAAATTACATGTTTTGGTGGACAAATGTTTGTACCATGTATAAATATGAAAAAATGAATGCAGAGTGTTTGGGGTTTAGCAGTACATTTAATAGTGTGGAGTCCATTGACTATATTTGTAACATCATAATAATTGTAATGTATTTATTTATTTATTTATTTTTTAGGTTTGTAGAATTCCTTACACATCCAGGAGAGGGAGGGGGGAGGGAAAGATATTTTGTTTATTAAAATACTTAATTATAATATTATAATTACATAATTTGTCTTATTGTAGTAATTTGGTAAGAGGGGGAGAAAATGATTGTTCTAAGTATAAATTGTATGTTTAATAATGTGTTTTATGAAATATTTATGTTCAGATAATTGTATTGCATTGTCAAAGTTTAAAAATCAATAAAGATTTATTTAAAAAAATAAATAAATAAAGTTAGACACCTAATTTGAAAAACTTGATTCTACAAAAAGTAGGCACCTAGCCCAAAGCGCCTGCCTAAATGTGGGTGTGATGAGGGGGCTAACTTTAGGTAAAGAAAAACCCTGGCATAAATTAGGGCCACCTAAATGTTAGGATGCTAACCGAGATTCTATAATGGATGCCTACATTGTATAGAATTGGTGCCGATATTAGTGCCTAACTTTAGGCGGACTTTGTTGAATCAAGGTCAAAGTGCTGGAGACCTTCCTTGGAAAATTATTTATTATTTATTTTAAAAAATTTTATACCGTCAAAAATCTCAGCAGCTGTTTCCATAATAACATGCATAAAAACATAAAAATACACATACACTGGAACACAGTAATCCAAGACCGTCTTACATATTGCTAATGACATTTTAAAAATACCCTTAAAAATACTTGCAACAATTACTCATCAACTACAGTAAAGGGAAAGCAGAACAATTTCAAGGGAATAATTGTCATACCGTATCATAGATAAGTATCAATGAATAGCTTAGTTGTAAGTAGTTTTTAAAAAAATAGAATGTTCCACACATAATCTTATTTGACCGGATAAGTCATTCCACAAAAACACCCCAGCAATCATACACATTTTCATTTTTGTAGATATATATCTTATATTCATAGTTGATTGACATACTAACTTCATATTATCAACTGATTGCAGAGCTTTACCGGGTCTGTACATCTCCCAGAGATACTGGAACCAATATAGTACTGTTCAATGCAAAGTTTGGTGCACCAAAGATAATACTTTAAAATAAATCCTCCGTTCGATCGGTAACCAATATAGACTTTTTAATACAGGGGTAATTAGATTTTCAAATACAGTAAACCCCCGCGACTTCGTGGTTTGCGAATCGCGGACTCAGTAATTCATAGTATTTTCCGACTGCCTCTTCCTGGTACTAAAGTCAGGTTACGCCAATCAGGAGCTGCTTTTACATGCTATCTGGTGTGTCAAAGCAGCTCCTAATTGGTGTAGCCTGACTTTAGTTCCAGGAAGAGGTGGTCAGAAAATACTGAGAATGATTTTTGCACCCGCCAGCGCCCCAGCTGCCCTCTCCTGCCTTCGATCAGCTCCTAAACTGCATTTGTGGGTTTTGAAAATTTGCGGGTGTTCCTGGACATTGGGAAGAATAACCTGAATCACAGTTACCAGATGCTAGGGTCTACCATGAGGATTAGTGCCCAAGAAAATGATCTGGGTATCATCGTAGACAATACGATAAAACCTTCCGTTCAATGTGCAGCAGCATCCAAAAAAGCAAACAGGATGCTAGGAATTATTAAAAAAGGGATGGTTAACAAGACTACTAATGTTATAATGCCCCTGTATTGCTCTATGGTGGGACCTCATCTGGACTATTGCATTCAATTCTGATTAAATTTGCGGACGATATGAAGTTATTCAGAGTAGTGAAGACACAGGGGATTGCGAAGATCTGCAATGTGACATAATCAAGCTCGAGAAATGGGCATCGACATGGCAAATGAGGTTCAACTTGGATAAGTGTACAGTGATGCATGCCAGTAACAAAAATCTCATGCACGAATACGGGATGTCTGGGGCGGTACTTGGAGAGACCTCCCAAGAAAAACACTTGGGAGTTCTGATCAACAAGTCGATGAAGCCGTCCGCGCAATGTGCAGCAGCGGTGAAAAGGGCGAACAAAATGCTAGGAATGATAAAGAAGGGGATCACGAACAGATTGGAGAAGGTAATCATGCTGCTGCACCGGGCCATAGTGCGCCCAGCACTGGTCACCATACATGAAGAAGGATACAGTACTACTCGAAAGGGTCCAGAGAAGAGCGACTAAAATGGTTAAGGGGCTGGAGGAGTTGCCATACAGTGAGAGATTGGAGAAACTGGGCCTCTTCTCCCTTGAAAAGAGGAGACTGAGAGGGGACATGATCGAAACATTCAAAATACTGAAGGGAATAGACTTAGCAGATAAAGACAGATTGTTCAACCTCTTCAAGGTAGAGAGAACAAGAGGGCACTCTCTAAAGTTGAAAGGGGATAGATTCCGTACAAACGTAAGGAAGTTGTTCTTCAACCAGAGAGTGGTAGCAAACTGGAATGCTCTTCCGGAGGCTGTTATAGGGGAAAACACCCTCCAGGGATTCAAGACAAAGTTGGACAAGTTCCTGCTAAACTGGAACGTACACAAGTGCCTGCTAAACTGGAACGTACACAAGTGAGGCTGGACTCATTTAGAGCACTGGCCTTTGACTTGGGGGCCGCCGCATGTGCGGACTGCTGGGCACGATGGACCACTGGTCTGACCCAGCAGTGGCAATTCTTATGTTCTCCTTATCTCAAGAAAGATATAGTGGTGCTAGAAAAGGTTCAAAGAAGAGCGACCAAGATGGTAAAAGGGATGGAACTCCTCTTGTATGAAGAAAGACTAAAATGGTTAGCACTCTTCAGCTTGGAAAAGAGAAGGCTGAGGGGAGATATGATTGACGTCTACAAAATCCTGTAGACAGGTAGAAGTAGATTGGTACAAGTGGATTGATTTTTCACTCCGTCGAAAATTACATAGACTAGGGAACACTTGATGAAGTTACTGGGATATACTTTTAAAACAAATAGGAGGAAATTTTTTTCACTCAGAGAATAGTTAAGCTCTGGAATGCATTGCCAGAGGTTGTGGTAAGAGCAGATAGAGTAGCTGGGTTTAAGAAAGGTTTGGACAAGTTCCTGGAGGAAAAGTCCATAGTCTGTTATTGAGACAGACATGGGGGAAGCCACTGCTTGCCCTGTATTGGTAGCATGGAATATTGCTACTCCTTGGGTTTTGGCCAGGTACTAGTGACCTGGATTGGCCACTGTGAGAACGGGCTACTGGGCTTGATGGATCATTGGTCTGACCCACTAAGGCTATTCTTATGTTCTTATGAAATGGAACCCCCCAAATTTTGGGGGAGTACTGTACTGGGAATTGGGTTTTAATAGAAGAGTGGTACATATCTATTCTCAAAATAAATACTGTAAAAACAGAAGTCCTATCTGACCAGTAGAAAGTAAGATATTCTGATAGCCTCAGTTCAGACTGTACCCCACTCTGTGCATTTCCAATAAGAAAAGTGCCAACATTGGGCTGCTTCTATGTCTCCCCTCCCCCTCCCACCTACTTTGAATCATTCTACAGCTTTGAAAAATGGAAAAGCCTAATGTCCACCCAAGAACATACTTTCACACAAAGTTTGGTGAAGTCAGTTCTAGCTATTCCAAAATTGTAAGGGGAAACACCTATATGCACAGGCGCATATTATAAACTTCTCTATTCTATCAAACAAGGCTAACAACAAAGAAAAGCAGCTTAGGAACTCAGCCCAAAATGAAATCAACAAGCAGAGGGACAGACAAGCCAATATTCATAGCCTCCTGAACATCTTCGTAAGTCCTGTATCTTTAGAATCTGTCTTGTGGTTTCATGCCTGTGACTTATAAGAAAGGTTTTACTTCTTACAAGAGCAAACAGCTCTAGGAGATCTCAGGAATACAGGTCAGTGAGAAGACTGCTCCTTTTTCCACATCTTCCAACAGAGATACATAGAGAAAAGGGCATATGTTCCTTTCCAGTTTACAGAGGATCTCCCTGCTCAGCTCATTCTGTGGCCTAGAAGAGACTACCCCTTCCTCCTCTGTTCCCTGACACAGCCGGCAAGCTCCTTGTATTATTTCATTGCATGGTCCCACAAAGGCAACACAATGAGCTCCAAGGAGAAAATAAAGAGCCAGCAGCTGTTCAAGGGGTGAGCACAAAAGTTACCCCTCCCTCCAGCTGCTCTCACTTTGTAGAGGGCAAACAGAGCACTCCCCACTTTCATTAGAGCAGAGGAGATTTAGTTTGGGCTCAGTAAGGGAACTGGTGAATATATTTACATGGCTGTGCTTACTGTGACAGGGGACACTTGGATGGTGGATATGCCTTATGGGGGTGGGGGGTGGGGAGGAGGATGGAGGAGAGAATGATAGAGTTGGAGGCAGGGGGCGAGGGAGGGTAATGAGGGGTTTTACAAGCAGGGTTTCAGCTGACTTCATTCTGAAGGATTTTGGCCTGACTAAAACCCTCCAGAGAGAAAAAGGAAGAAAGTGTTCCAAAACCTTATTGTTTTTCTTTGGGGAAAATTAGAACTTTGGAAGTGTTTCCACTTTCCATCCCTTACTCCAAGAATAAACAAAACAAACTGACACATTCATTTCGTACCTTCAAAAATCCGGTAATAATAACTGAGCTCATACAAAAATTCAGAGAAGAGTGGAAGAGAGGGAAAGGGGGGGAATGGTATTTCATATATTGCTTTTCTGTGGTTACAGTCAAAGTGGTTTACATATTATTATATAGGTACTTTTTCTGTCCCTAGTGGGAAACATAATTCTAAGAGGCTCATTTTCAAAACACTAAGATGCTCCCAAAAATGGCATAAATTGGTACTTGGACATTTTTCTCGGCAAAACGTCTAAGCGCCAATTTTCAAAACTGACTTTCTGGACGACTTGCTAGGCTTCTTAGCCACTGTGCATCCAAAGTTCGAGAGGGCGTGTTGGAGGCATGTTATGAGCGGGCTTAGCACTTGGATGTCTTGTGGTGATAATCAACATTTCTCAAGGTATCCAGGATGGAACTTAGACATTTAGGGGCAAATTCTATAAACAGAGTCTCAATTGTAGGCGGCAGTAGGTGTCCTACCGCTGTTTAGCCAGCTAATCAAAATGCACGTTTTTAAAAAAGCCCTGAGGAGGGTCACCTACATTGTAGGCATTTTTGTGAGCCTAGGCAGGCACATAAAGCCACCTAAGTTTCCCTAAAACCAGGCATGGGCGTAGTTTTGCCCGGAAGTGACCTTAGTCGAGCTTAGGTGGCCCTAGGCATTTCTCTAGGGCCGCAATAGGCATCTGAAATGTAGGTCAGCAAAATGCTGGTCTACATTTCAGATAGACGTGGCCGCTGATCCAATCACAGCAGGGAATCTCCCTGCCACGATCAGATTAGAGGCCGCGGCAGGGAACCTGTGCCCCCCCATCCCCGCAAAGTCTACCAGCAGGAGAGATGCCTAGTCCCTCCTGCTGGAACCCCCAAAGCCTCCCACACCACTGAATGTCCACGGCAGGAGGAGTGTCCAATTCCTCCTGCCGCCACTACCCCAAGACATCCCCCTTGCCACGATCAGCTCAGCAGCAACCCAATTCTCTAATCGACGTCTGTGACATGGACTCCGGTTAGAGAATCATGGTGTTAGGAGGGCTTAGGCATCTGTCCATGAGAACAGACACGATTCTATATAGGACACCCATGTGCAATTCTCAAAAGCTGCTTAGGCCCTTAGTGCCAAAGAGGATCCCGAACTGACCAGATGACCACTTGAGGTATTAAGTAATGACCTCCCCCATTCCCCCAGTGGTCATTGACCGCCCTCCCACCCCACAAAGATCTGAATGAAACAATACATACCTGTCTGTAGAACAGTAGCACTTGGTATAGGAAAGCCTAGTACAGCAGCACACAAGTGTTTTAAGTAGCCTGATAGTTGGGCTAGTGAACCATAGAGAGAAGGACCAAGGCCCATCAGCCACTCTAACCACTGCATTTATGGTGGAAAGTGTGAGGCCACCAAACCCCTACTATACTGCTATATAGGTGTCACCTGCAGCCATAAGGACTATTGGGATGGTAGACAGATGGGTATAGAAGGTTTTGGAGGCTCACCATAAATTATAAAGGGTTATAGTGAAATGTACATTTGGCACCCTTTATGTGAAGTTCACAGCAGTTCCATCTAAGGTGCCCCACTGCTCTGTTTGCATGTCTGTGAGCTCATTCTATTACAACACTAGCCTCTTCCACAACCAAATGGTCTGGATTTCGATGTTTTGAACTTGGACATTTTTGTGGTTGAAAATGGTCCAAAACGTTAGGCATCCTAAGGTTGGATGTCTTAATGGCCAAGATGCCTAAACAGGCAATTAACCTCCCAACCCCAAAGATGGACATCTAGCAGTTTTGAAAATGAACATTTTTGGCATCCAAATTTTGACGCATTTCTCAGGACATCTAAGGCAGACTTAGATGCACCATTGAAAATGCCTTTCCACATGGGGCAATGGAGGGTTAAGTGACTTGTCTAGGGGATACAAGAAGCTACAGTGGGAACTGAACCTCTAGTTCTCAGGTCACTGCAGTAGCCATTGTTATAAAAGGAGGAAGATTATTCCAGTGCTGGGAGGTGAGAGGCTGATAAGCACAGAAGGAGAGAGGGACCTTGGGGTGATTGTTTCTGAGGATCTAAAGGCATCTAAACAGTGTGATAAGGCGATGGCTTCATCCAGAAGGATGCTAGGCTGTATAGAAAGAGGAGTAACCAGCAGAAGTTGATGCCCCTATATAGGTCATTGGTGAGGCCGCACTTGGAGTATTGTGTTCAGTTTTGGAGGCCGTATCTGGTGAAGGATATAAAGACTTGAAGCGGTCCAGAGGAAGGCAACAAAAAATGGTAAGGAGTTTGAACAAAAAGAAGTATGAGAAGACCTAAATATGTATACTCTAGAGGAGAGGAGGGACAGGGGAGATATGATCCAGACGTTAATATAGAACCAAATCTTTTCCAGAGAAGAAAAATAGTAAAACTAGAGGACATAATTTGAGGTTACAGGGAAGCAGACTTAGGAGCAATGTTAGGAAATTCTTCTTCACGGACAGGGTAGTAGATGCCTGGAATACCTTCCTGAGGGAAGTGGTGGAGAGGAAAATGGTGATGGAAAAAAAAAAAAATTGGGATAAAAATAGAGGATCTCTAATTAGAAAATGAAGAATATAAAGTAAAGAACTAAGGCTGGATATTGCCTACAAACATTTCGGAAAGCGGGCAAAAGAAGACTATCTGGTCAGATCTAGAGCAGTCAAAAAGGCAGTCAGAGAGGCCAAACTCCAAACAGAAGAAGATCTAGCACGGAACATTAAGAAAGGGGACAAATCCTTCTTCAGGTATATTAGTGACAGGAAAAGAAACAAAGATGGAATAGAACGCCTTAGGAAATCGGACAGAAACTATGCAGAATCGGATTCTACGAAGGTAGAACTACTAAACGAATACTTCTGCTCAGTCTTCACCTGTGAAGCGCCGGGAGACGGTTCACAGTTACGGACAAGAGACAACCAGAAAGACCCGTTTCTAGATTTCGAGTTTACGCCAAGCAGCGTCTACTGCGAACTTTCAAGACTCCAAGTAAACAAAGCCATGGGACCAGACAACCTACACCCCAGGGTCCGCAGAGAGTTGAGCGAAGTCTTGGCGGAACCATTAGCCGTACTCTTCAATCTTTCCCTACGTACCGGAAGAGTCCCCTTGGACTGGAAAACAGCTAACGTTATTCCACTTCACAAAAAAGGCTGCGGGACAGAGACGGCAAATTACAGACCGGTGAGTCTCACATCCATAGTGAGCAAGCTTATGGAAACACTGATCAAGCAGAAACTTGACACAATCCTGGACGAAGAAAACCTACATAATCCCCACCAACACGGATTTACCAAGGGCAGGTCCTGCCAATCTAATTTGATTGGCTTATTTGACTGGGTAACAAGACAACTGGATGCCGGGGAGTCTCTGGACGTAATATACTTGGACTTCAGCAAAGCTTTTGATAGCGTCCCACACCGCAGGTTATTGAACAAGCTGAAATTGCTGGGATTAGGGGACACACTAACTGCATGGGTTAGGGATTGGCTAAGCGGTAGACTTCAAAAGGTAGTGGTAAACGGTACCTCCTCCAAAACGTCAGATGTGACCAGTGGAGTGCCACAGGGCTCGGTCTTGGGCCCAATTCTATTCAACTTATTCATAGGTGATATGACCCAAGGGCTTAGAGGAAAAGTATCTTTCTTTGCCGACGCCGCCAAACTATGCAACATAGTAGGCAAAAGCTTTTTGCTTGACAGTATGACGCAGGACCTACTACTACTGGAACAGTGGTCATCGACTTGGCAGCTCAGCTTCAATGCTAAAAAGTGTAAAGTAATGCACCTGGGTAAGAGAAATCCATGCAGAACTTACACACTAAATGGTGAGACCTTGGCTAGGATCACGGCGGAACGTGATTTAGGGGTGATCCTTAGTGATGACATGAAGGCTGCCAATCAAGTGGAGAAGGCTTCCTCCAAGGCAAGGCAAATGATGGGTTGTATCCAGTGTTCTCCCCAGCTAATCCTGCTGCCTCCGCCGATGCTCCTTCCCAGGCTGACTCGCCGCCGAAAATTTTGTTTGACGTCTGCCTTTTTTTTTTTTTTTGCCAGCATGCTTTTACTTGCTTCGGGCCTTCCTCGTTGCCGGATCCTGCCTACTTTCTGTTTCCGCGAAGGCAGGACCCGGCAGCGAGGAAGGCCCGAAGCAAGTAAAAGCAGCAAGTTGTAAGCTTCCCTCCGGGGCTCTATTGTGTGCGTGCTGGCTTCCCTTCTCTCCCCCCCCCCCCCGGGACGCTACTTCCGGTTTTGGAGGGAAGAGAAGGGAAGCCGGCACACACACGATAGAGCCCCGGAGGGAAGCTTACAACTTGCTTTTACTTGCTTCGGGCCTTCCTCCTGCTGGGTCCTGCCTTCGCGGAAACAGAAAGTAGGCAGGACCCGGCAACGAGGAAGGCCCGAAGCAGGTAAAAGCAGCAAGTTGTAAGCTGGAGGGAAGCTTACAACTTGCCTAGTGACTCTGCCGACGGGTGTGTGAGCTGGGAGGGATGGGAAGAGAAATGCTGCTGCTGCACCGAATGGGGGAGGGGGAATAGAAATTTTCTGTTGCTGCACCCATTTTTTTTGGGGGGGGAGGGGAAAGGGAAGAGAAATGTTGCTGCTGCTGTACCCGATTTTGGGAGGGGGAAGAGAAAAGCTTGTGCACCCAATTGGGGGAAAGAGAAAAGCTGCTGCTGCACCCAATTGGGGAGGGGAAGAGAAGTGCTGCTGCAGCAGCACCCAATTGGGGAGAGAGAGGGGAGACGTAAGACCAGGGAAGGGAGAGAAGAGGTATGAGATGCCATGGGAGGGAAGGAGGGAAAGAAGCTACCAGACCATGGTGAGGGGAGAGATGTCAGCACATATGGGGGGAGGGGAGGAGGGAGATACCAGGGCATGGGGGGAGAGAAGTGAAAGAGATAGAGATGCCAGATCATGGGTGCACGCGCGCTAGATGCTAATGCCAGCATTGAGCTGTCGTTAGTTTTCCCGCATAGTGCGGGGGTTTGCGTGCTCTAAAAACGCTAGCGCGCCTTAGTAAAAGAGGGGTTAATTTTCCCCACCACCAAATTTCTCCATCCCACCTCACCCGGCTACTTTTTCATGCCACCCAGCTGGAAAACATTTCTGGGGAGAACACTGGTATCCGTAGGGGTTTTGTCAGCAGGAGACCTGAAGTGATAATGCCGCTGTACAGATCCATGGTGAGACCTCATTTGGAGTATTGTGTTCAGTTCTGGAGACCACACTACCGGAAAAATGTGCGGCGAATTGAGTCGGTTCAGCGAATGGCCACCAGGATGGTCTCGGGGCTCAGGGATCTCACGTATGAAGAAAGGCTAAATAAATTGCAGCTGTACTCACTTGAGGAACGAAGAGAGAGGGGGGACATGATTGAGACGTTCAAGTATGTTACGGGCCGTATCGAGGTGGAAAATGATATCTTCTGTCCTATAGGTCCCTCGACCACCAGAGGGCATCCGCTGAAAATCAGGGGAGGGAAGTTTCGTGGTGATTCCAGAAAATATTTCTTCACAGAAAGGGTGGTTGATCATTGGAACAGTCTACCTCTGCAGGTGATTGAGGCCAGCAGCGTGTCAGATTTTAAGAGAAAATGGGATATTCACATAGGATCTCTAAGGGAGTAAAGTCAGGGGGGTGGATCATTAGAGTGGGCAGACTTGATGGGCTATGGCCCTTTTCTGCCGTCATATTCTATGTTTCTATATTTCTATGATCTGTATTCCATATATGGTGATTTGGCTGGGATGGGCTGGTTGGGCATTAATGTGAACTCCACTAATATGGAACAGGAGGATGTTTCTGGCCAGACTTTACGGTAGATGTCCTGCAAACAACGGGATGATTGGATAGGCTGGAGTGAGCTTGGATGGCAACTTCAGCATTTGGAACTTAGGACAATACCAGACTTTACAGTCTACAGCCCAGAAATATCAAAGAAGAGACAAGTTAATCTAATCATGTATTTTTTAATGAGTATAACTTATGGGCAGACTGGATGGACTGTTCAGGTCTTTATCTGCCGTCATTTACTATGTTAACTAAGAGGAGGTGGGGGGAAGTCTGCCCTGGGTGAAGCCCATACGAGGGTGCTCCCACTGATTTTCAACGGATGCCCTCTTGTTGCCGTAGGTCCTGAAAGGAAAAAGATATCTTCTTCTACCTCAATATGGCCAGGAACATATTTGAACGTCTCTATCTTGTCTCCCCTCTCTGCGTTCTTCGAGAGAGTATAGCTGCAACTTACCTAGACGTTCCTCATATGGGAAATCCTTGAGTTCTGAGATCATCCTGGTGGCCATTCGCTGAACCGACTCCACTTTCTGCCTAAAAAGCAGCCGCTGATCACATGTTAATCATGCGACAGTGCCATATTGAGAATTGCGCCTCTGGGAATGAAAGGCACCAGAAATAAAGGACTACATTTCCTGTGCCTCTCCTTGTCTTGAAACACATCTACATGGGTACTTTATGTTGCCTAATGCCACTTCTGGCGTTAGCCATGTCCATAATGGTATTACGCACCAGTAGGCGCCTCCTGAGATACAATTCCGGAACTTTAAATGTAAAGTTATTTACTGTTTCAAATGGCGCTTGCTAATTTATAAAGGCGCTGCATAGAGATTTTCCCTCTGCATCTTGCATGTATACTAAATGCATTTCTTCTGGGACATCTACCTCCAAATCCCTAGGACCACCTTAAATGGTAAGCAGACTAAGTGGTTGCCTGAAGTAGAAACGAGTAACTACAGTGAAAGCAAATAATAAGTCCTGAGAGTCAAATAACCATGTGAAGGTACTTTTTTCCTGCAGAGAGGGTGGACAGTTTTCTAATAACCCATATACCTGGGTAAACACTTTTTAGAAATTTCCTTCCTTATGTAGTTTTATAAGATTGCTTTGGGAGGTAGGTGAACATACACTGTGTTGAAAATGTATTTTCTAGCTGTTGCAAGACCACCTCCAAACTAACGTTAGTTGTTGATGTTTTGTAACCCGTTGACACATGACAGGTGCAAGACTGAACATTTACCTGGGAGGCCTCACTACATTAATTACAACAACCCTACCAATCCTCAATCTCCCCCTCCCCTCCGCCTTTCTTTGGAGCTTGATTACGAAGCCATTTTGCCCCTATAGACACAGAAAGGTTGAAAGTAAATATGACCGTTAGCCTGAATTGAAGCCTATTGCCAATCTTTTTAAAGACGGCCATGCAAGACTGGATCAATTCCATGACAAAACTGGTAATTATTCTAACATACAATAGCAGACCTTCTGTGTTTACCTTTATTTAAAAAAAAATTCTTTATTTTAATAATTTTTGCCCCAAAAATATAACTCACAATAATCTCAATACAGATTATAAATTACATTAACATAATTGGTATATTTCATAAATGAATATATATTGAGATAATACATCTTATCATTTAAACATTTAGGGCTCCTTAGCGCGCACTAGTCAAAAAACTACCGTTTGCTCAAGAGGAGGCGGTAGCGGCTAGCGTGCGCAGCATTTTAGCGAGCGCTATTCTGCGCATTAAGGCCCTAACACACTTTTGTAAAAGGAGCCCTTAGTATCACCCCCCTCCCTTCCCTCCCCCCCCTTCAGAAGACCTGGTATCTCATTCCATTAGGATAGTGTGATAAATTACAGGCAGGGTTCCCTGAATGGAAAAATCTTAATAATTATCATAGCCTGGAATTCTTATGTTTTCAGATGGACTCTATGGGTCACCAGGCCGCAATGTGGTATAAATTAATATCTGGATTTGTAAATAAAAAACCAAAACATGGTCTTAGAGACATTTGGAGCATTGAGATTAAGCATCAGATTACTGCATCTCAATGGCCACAACTTTGGTCTTGGAGGTTAAGATGTACAGTTTCAGCATCTATGAGACAAACATGGTTTTTTCTTTTGCATAGAGCTTTTTGGACCCCTGTTCGTTTACAAAAACTAGATAGCTCTAAGTCTAATAGATGCTGGCACTGTCATCTTGAGGCTGGGACATTAGATCATCTTTTATTCTATTGTCCATTCATATTATTATTTTGGAAATCAATTTGGCCGCAAATAAATAGGATGTTGGATAATCCAGTAGCCTTGACTTATGATACTATTTTATTAGGCACAGCAATGAGAGCAAAGAGTCAAATTTCTTCAAATAATAACAAACTTTTATTTATATTGACTGGAGTAGCAGTTCAACAAATAACATACAATTGGAAAAATTATGACAGGTTAAATTATACCTTCTGGTGGAATTCCGTATGCCATATATATAAAATGGAGCGTACAATAGCAACACAGAGAGGTTATTTTGTTAAGTTTCAGAAGATCTGGGGACCATTAACAGAATTCTGTAATGAATTATATCATTTTCCCATAATAAGTTATTTGTTAAGAGGGGGTGTGGGTGGGTATTATTTTATTCATCTCATAATATATAAGAATTTATCAATATTTTTGTTGTATTTGTATGAAAAAATTTTTTAATGGGAGGGGAGGGGATGGGTGGGTTTTCAATTTTAGTAATAATTGTTATACATATTATGTATTACATACTTTTTCAAATATTATAGTACATGACTATAGAATGATATGTTGTATTTACAGTGATACATGAATGAAAATCAAGTGTGTATTTTATGAGATCGTATAACTTTATATGATACACTTGTATTATGAAAATGAATAAAAAAAATTTTTTTTAAATAAAAGGATAGTGTGATAAGGTAAATAATTTAAATCTTTCAAAAATCTTCTTTTTCCAATTCAATATATTTTTCCCATATATCTGTAAACTTTGCCCATTGATTTGCTAAGAGGGCCGACAATCTATATTTTTCGCACACCACTCCTAATCGATCTCTCATATCTCTTAAAGTAGGTAAATTTGGAGTTCGCCATTGCTGGGCCAATATTAATCGAGCAGCTATAAATGCCAAATCCATAAGTTTGAGTTGAGAGGGTGATAGGTCCTCTAGTCCAAATCCCAATAGTGCCTTGTCAGCACTCATATCAAGAGGAATTGGAATTAATTTACTCACATAACGAAATACTTGCTCCCAGTATTTCTGGATCTTTTGACATTCCCACCACTTTCCCCACATCCCTTCCAACAAGCATCGTTTTTCTCTTTAGTACATTTGCTAATTAAAACTGGAGTAATATCCCATCTTGTTAGTAGCTTACTAGCATTTTCCACCAAAGCAGCTGCTCTAGCTATGTGGAAGAGGTGGGATACAATCATTTCCCACTCGTCAGTTGACCAATCTTTTCCCCATACTTTCATATACGATGTTTTCGTATTTCTTCATGTATAATTTTATATAACCAGGAAATACACCCTTTAGCAACCGGACTCCCCAGACCTTTTTGACCTTCTGGGTTTACCAATGAAATAAAAACCACACCTAATCTACAGTTCCAACACCTCATTCTGACCTCAAACATTTTGCTGTCTGATCTGTGGATGATCACCAGCATTGCTGGCAAGAGTAATTTTTTCGGTTTCTTTCTTACTGCTATTCTCCATCACATTTCTCCTGTTCTTCTCTTGCTCCTTTATAACATTCTTCCCTTTTTCAGTCACCATTGCCTTCCTCTTCTATTATCTTCTTCTCTTTTCTATCACCATCCGTTTTGCTTTTATTATCTTCTGTTTTATTTTCACTTCCTTTCTCATCACAGTTCTATCACCACTCTGTTTCTTTCACCTGTTTTCCTATCACTTCCTTCTGACATCTTGTTCTGTTTTCCTATCACCATCCTATTCTTTATTTATTTAATTCAATTTCTATCCCATCCTCCCAGTAGCTCAGAACGGGTTACAAGCAAACATTCACAGTGGAATACATTTGGACAGTACAAAGACTATACAGCAACTTAAGTATAGGTTAAGAATGGAGAAGTGAGTGCAGGTCAGGAGGAAGAGGGAATTTAAGGGGGTGATGGGGGTTGATTGCAGTTGGAATTTTAATTGAAGAGGAGGGTCTTTACAGCTTTCCGGAAGGTCATCAATGAGTTCTGTAATCAGATTTGTGGGGGGAGTTGGTTCCAGAGTTGGGGGATGAAGTGGTTGTAGGAGCGTTTGCGGCCAGTTTCTGACAGGAGAGACCTTCCTGGAAGGATGCATAGGCGTTTCTCCGTTTCAGAGTGGAGGAGGCGGGTGGGGATGTACAGGGTTAGCTTGGATCCTATAGAAACATAGAATATGATGGCAGAAAAGGCCCACTCTAAGGACCCTCCCCCCTAAGCACTTCCACAAAGTGAACCCACATGCTTATCCCATTTTTTCATAAAATCGAGCATATTGCTTGCCTCAATTACCTGAAGTGGAAGATCATTCCAACGATCAACCACCCTTTCAGTGAAGAAATACTTCCTAGTGTCGTTATGAAATCTCCTGCCCCTGAGTTTCAACGGATGCCCTCTTGTTGCCGTAGGTCCTGTAAGGAAAAAGATATCTTCTTCTACCTCAATAAGGCCAGTTACATATTTGAACGTCTCTATCAAATCTCCCCTCTCTCTGCGTTCCTCGAGAGAGTATAGTTGCAACTTACCTAGACGTTCCTCATATGGGAGATCCTTGAGTCCTGAGACCATCCTGGTGGCCATTCGCTGAACCAACTTCACTCTCAGCACATCCTTTTGATAATGTGGCCTCCAAAATTGAACACAATATTCCAGATGAGGTCTCACCATGGACCTGTACAACGGCATTAGAACTTTGGGCTTCCAGCTGACAAAACTTCTTCGGATGCATCCCAGCATTTGCCTAGACTTGGATGAAGCTTTCTCTACTTGATTGGCAGTCTTCATATCTTCACGAATGATTACTCCTAGGTCCCGTTCTGCAGCAGTTCTTGTTAGGCTGGGGTGGTGGCATAAATTCTTTTATGTACTATTACCAGGGCTTTGAATGTGCAGCGTTGGTTGATCGGAAATGCTCTGCGCGGAGGGCTGAGGAGATGGGGTCGCTATAGTTGAGGCTGTGTAGGAGGCGGATTGCTGCATTTTGTACACGCTGGAGGCGTCTGAGATCTTTTTTGGCCATTCCGTTAAACAGGGAGTTGCATTAATCCATCCTGGAGAGAACATAGGCGTAGAGGAGTTGGGCTAGGTCTTGTTTGGAGATGTAGGGTTTGATCCATTTCAGTTGGCGGAGGTAGTAGAAGGAGGTGGAAACTACTTCAGATATGTGGGTGGACAGGGACAAATGGCCATCTAAAGTTACTCCTAGGCTGCGTACCTGATCTGCTGCTGTTAGTGAGGTGGAATCCCAGGATAGTGTTGGGCGTGTGTATTTGGTAGTTTTTTTTTCCTGATCCATAAAAGTTCAGTCTTGGAGGCGTTCAGCTGTAGTTTGTTGTTTGTCATCCAGGTTTTCATGTCGGAAAGGCAGAGTTGGAGGTTGGCGATTTGGTATGATCGGTTGTCGCCTAGTGGGAGGAGTAGCTGTATGTCACCGGCGTAGGAATGGATTTTAATGTTTCTCTCTGGTTTTGTTCTCCTGTCTCCATCCTCTTGTTCCTCTTTGACTTCTCTTCTCCTGTCGATCATATGGAATTACAGCTGCCCTCCACAAAACTCATTTGAACATTAATCGCTGTTTAGAAATCGGCCCATAGGGATCTGCATGATCTTAACGACCGTTTTTAATGCATCTAACTCAGTCTGTTTCTCTATTGTCTGCTCCACAGTATCTCCCAATGCTTATCCCATAGAGTTGGAGCTGTTTTACCCAAACATATTATTCTCTATTTGAGACACTTAAATAATTTGTGAGGATGTCAACCTTCCAGGATTATCCTGCAAAAGCAATCAGTTTCCAGGCTACTGCAGTGAGCAATCCTGGAGAAAACTCACTGGGAATTATCTAAAAAGAGCCAGGTTTATCCTTTATCCTGTTTGCTTTTTTGTTTGTTTGTTTTTAGTTTCCTCATAGGAGACTGCAGACCAGTCAGAGCTTGCAAGGTAACATGAAGAATGAGTTACAGGAGAATCAAAATTAACATAAACAAACATATTCAGTTTTTGTTTCAGCCTAATAAGTGCATTTTCAACGTACTAGTCATTTCATAGTAGCATCATGCTGTTTAATGTTTTTATTTGAATGGAATTAATATACATACTAAACTCATCCTTTTATTAAAAATAAAAAAAAAAAAAAAGAATAGCGATTTCCACATTGTTTTTGTTTAAATGAGTTCCCCCATGCACTTTCCTGAAGGCCATTACTGCCAGTGATGAAACTTCCTGGAACAGGTCCAGCTGGAACTGAAAACTGTCCCTCTTTGAGTGGGCCTCAGGTGCGGGAGGATTTGGCACTGTGAAAACCTCATGAATGAGCATGGCAGCTTCTGATCCCCAAGACTGCTCCTGTCAAAGGAGGCCAGCAGAAAGCACTTCACTGTGGAATATCTGCATCCATGAGACAAGTACTGCAGAGAGAGCAGCGCAAGGACAGGATGTGCCTGGGAAAGCGTGCTGCTTTCTTCTAGGAGAGATGCCAGGCCCTGTGACTCTTTCTTGCACTAAGGCCTGAGAGATATCAGGGAGCAGTGGAGGGAAGGGAGAGAGGAGAGGAAGGAAGGGCACCATCCGCTTAGCTCTGGCAGTAGCAGAGAGGCATAAATTAAGATTACCTGTAACCCGTTCTGAGCTCTTTGGGGAGAACGGAATAGAAAACGAATTAAATAAATAAATACATTTGTAGTTAACAGATGAGCTACTGGTAGCAATGCTTATAAATACACAGGGATCTTATTCTAGTGATCCTGCAGAAACTCTTAAGGAGTGACTGATGCTAGCCTAGCTCAGAAACATTTTTTCCTTATTTAGAATCATCCTGACAGGCTAAGAGCCAAGAGATCTGTTTGTTGTAAAGACAGCCTGCCATAATGAGAATATGGAACAAATAAAGCCAAAGGATAGAAAATGCAACATGTAGCCCTGGGGTAATGTTATGCACTAAAAGAAAGGAGTAAGGGATGCATGCATTCCCCATGACTGCCAAAAGGAAGAGTTTTAACATTATCGATGCTGTTTTTCTACAGCCACATTGGGTGCAGGGCAGCTTTAACTTTTAGAGCTACATAGAGTGTTTGGCAGCTGGTTTACAGCAAAAGGGTGAGAATTGGAAACAACAGGAGAGTAGGAGCTTGTGACCTAGGGAGTTAAAAGAAAAAACAAGCTCATGCACCTGGGTCTCCACAGGAACCACAGACTATGGGCTAGATCAGTGCCTCGCAAACTTTCCGGATGGCGGCACACTAAATTCAATGCCCTGGCCTGAAGGCACCCGGAAGTGCACAGACGTCATCATGTCAACTTCCGTGCATGCGCGGAGGCCCACCTGGTCGCGAACCACTTCAGTGGAGGGATCTGAGCAGTGCACGGAGGAGAGACACTGGCCAGGAGGAGAGTCATCTAATCCAGCGTCCTGTAGAAAGAGTGTCATTGCACTCCTTGCCAGTGTGTCATTGCACACCTGAAATCTCAAAAGGCACACAGTTTATGATACACTGGGCTAGATGCACTAAAGATACCAACTGGATCACTGTTGGCCAATTATCTGGCTGATTCTCGAGCAGTGATCGATGCGCTGACTCCCCTGTACCAATCCTCTCCCCTTCCCCCAAAATAGGCAGGAGGAATGCCCCACCCTGCGCCAGGCACTCCCAAGCCACTATCCCCCTGAATACCCGCCCCCCTTGAAATGGCAGGAGGGGGGCTATGGTGCAGGGTGTCCTCCATTGCAGGAAGGAGTGGGCACCCTCCTGCCATTTCTCTCATGCTGCATTTGTTGGGGGTCATTGGGGAGGGCCATTGGTAGTGGTGGACTTTTTGTCTTTTTTTTAATTTTTTTAAAGGGACTTATTTTGTGTGTGTATTCGAAGAAACCCCTCAGGAAAGAGACTTGGGAGTACTGGTTGACAAGTCGATGAAGCTGTCCGCTCAATGCATGGCGGTGGTGAAAAGGGCGAACAGAATGCTAGGAATGATTAAGAAGGGGATCACAAACAGATCATAGAAGGTTATCATGCCGCTGTACTGGGCCATGGTGCGCACTGGTCACCGTATTTAAAGAAGGACACAGTACTACTCAAAAGGGTCCAGAGAAGAGCAACTAAAATGGTTAAGGGGCTGGTGGAGTTGTACAGTGAGAGATTAGAGAAATGAAAAAAAAAACAAACAACCCAGGCAGACATGTCCCTGTGAGTTTTGTTACTGTCCTTGTCCCATTCCTGTAAGCTCTGCCTTAACTGCACAAGCCTTGAACATTTATGATTTTAAAGGGTTTAAGGCTTATACAGATGAGGACAGAGCTTGCAGGGATGGGGCAGGGACAGGAAAAGAACTCCCCGGGATAGGAAAATGAGTTCCCATGGGGATGGGGAAAAATTTGTCCCTGTGTCTTCATTGTGGTGCTTGATGGGCATTTGTCACTCATTGTTTGCATCATATATTCATGGATTTCCTTTGGAGTTTTCTTCTGCAGAAATAGTAATTTAATGATGGCTCGGTGTGTGTTAGGTTTGATTTCTGTTGCAAAACATTAAAAAAAAAAAAATCTTTATTCATTTTAATAACCAAAATCAAGTGCAACAATTTATCAAACAGTTTACAAAATAAACAGCACTTAATTCCATCAGTTAATATAATAAGTACCTATCCCTTCCCCCTCACCTTTTCATACAGCATAAAAACAATCAAGAGTGATACAAATGACCAAGATAAACAAATTACAATTTAAAAATGATTTAAGTACATATTCTCCCCCCCACCCACCCCTCCTGGATGGGTATAATCAATGGGCAAAACTAATAATCAATCTTTACAAAATTTTGTCAATGGGTCCCAAATCTCCTTGAATTTCTTATAATGTCCCAATTGTATTGCACTTATACATTCAAATTTATAAGTTTGGCACAAGGATTCCCACCAAAAACTATAGTTTAACCTGTCCCAATTTTTCAAAATAAGCTGTATGGCAAATCCCGTCATAATGAGAAGTAGTCTATAATTATATGGAGTTATTGGACTCTTGGTCCTCAATAACGTACCAAAAAGCACTACGTCATACGTCAATGCCAATGGAACTTCCAGTATTATATTTATTTGACCCCCAAATGGATTGCCAAAAGTTAAGTATCAAGGGACAAAAGAAGAGCAGATGATCCAGTGTCCCTATATCGAGATGACAATGCCAGCATCTATTTGACTTAGAACTATAATCTAACAGGGGTCCAAAAATTTCTATGCAACAAAAAAAAACATGTTTGTCTCATAGACGCTGACGCTGTACAAACCATCCTCCAAGTCCAAATCCGTGGTCATTGAGTAGCAGAAATTTGCTGCTTTGTCTCAATGCTCCAAATGTCTTTTAGACTAATTTTTTTATGTATCATTTTGAAAATATTTCAATAAAATACATATTGAAAAGGTACAAGAATCTTAAACATTAAAATAATAGGAAATTACAAGCAAATAAATCAACAGTTCCTTACACAGCATCAATACTCTTGTAATAGACCTCATTATGGAGAGAGGCAATTTCACAATCAGAAGGAATGATATTATAAACAAAAAGTTATTAGGAAAAGTAGTGACACATCCCCATTTATGATATAGACTTGCATACTAAGGTTCACTCTTGGAAATCTGTGTTATTACCCCTTTCCCTTCTAAGAAAAAATTGTAACTGGGAGGGCTCATAAAATATATAGGAATTCTGATCCAAAAAAGATCATACATTTACAGGGATATCGCAATTGGAATTTTGCCTTCCAATTCTTTCAAGCTATCTTTCATTTCTAGGAATCTTTTCCTTTTTGTCTATGTAGTTCTTGATACATCTGCAAACATTGAAATTTTACTATTCAAAAAATGAACTTCCTTCAGCCTAAAAAAAAGGCAAAGGAGTGCTTCTTTATCTTGATGGAATACAAAATAACTTCCTCTTGAGTGTTCTCCAATATATTTGATATATCCAGTGGGCCAGCTGTCATTATCTGAGGAATAACCTCAGAATCAGAAGAGGAAGGTAAGTCCCTCCTAAATGTGCCTTTCTCTTCAACTGCCAACTCCAGATTCTGTTCCTTCTACCTTGCTGCGCCGTATGCTTGGAATAAGCTGCCCAAATCCCTACGGTGGGCTCTGTCTCAGGCAGTGTTCAAGGCCCAGTTAAAAGCCCACCTCTGTGAGTGCTTTTGACTCCTAACTCCTCTCACCTTGAGTTCTGCATCCCCAACCCTATATGTCATGTCTGTCTGTCCAAGTTAGATTGTAAGCTCTTCCGAATAGGGACCGTCTATAAATGTAAAAATTTACAGTTCTGCGTATGCCTTTCAGTGCTATATAAGTGAGAAGTAGAAGTAATAAGAACATAAGAACATAAGAAGTTGCCTCCACTGGGTCAGACCGAGGTCCATCTCGCCCAGCGGTCCGCTCCCGCGGCGGCCCATCAGGTCTGCGACCTGTGAAGTGGTTTCTGTCCACTTCTATAACCTACCTCAAGTTATATCTGTACCCTTCAATCCCCCTATCCTCCAGGAACCTATCTAAACCCTCCTTGAACCCCTGTACAGAGTTCTGGCCTATCACATCCTCCGGAAGCGCATTCCATGTGTCCACCACCCTCTGAGTAAAAAAGAACTTCCTAGCATTTGTTCTAAACCTGTCCCCTTTCAATTTCTCCGAGTGACCCCTAGTTCTTGTGGCTCCCCACAGTTTGAAGAATCTATCCTTATTCACTTTCTCTATGCCCTTAAGGATTTTGAAGGTTTCTATCATGTCCCCTCTAAGTCTCCTCTTCTCTAGGGAGAACAGCCCCAGCATTTTTAACCTGTCGGCGTATGCAAAATTTTCCATACCTTTTATCAGTTTAGTCGCCCTCCTCTGCACTCCCTCGAGTATCGCCATGTCCTTCTTGAGGTACGGCGACCAGTATTGAACACAGTACTCCAGGTGCGGGCGCACCATTGCTCGATACAGCGGCATGATGACTTCCTTCGTCCTGGTTGTGATACCCTTTTTGATGATGCCCAGCATTCTGTTTGCTTTCTTTGAGGCTGTCGCACATTGTGCCGATGGTTTCAGTGATGTGTCGACCATCACCCCCAGGTCCCTTTCAAGGGTACTCACCCCTAGCAGTGTTCCCCCCATTTTGTAGCTGAACATCGGGTTCTTTTTCCCTACATGCATGACTTTGCATTTCTCTACGTTAAAACTCATTTGCCACTTTTTTGCCCAGCCTTCCAGTCTCGTTAGGTCTCTTTGCAGGTCTTCACAGTCTTCCGTGTTTCTAACCCTGCTGCAGAGTTTGGTGTCATCGGCAAATTTGATAACCTCACATTTTGTCCCCGCCTCCAGATCGTTGATAAATATATTGAACAGTAGAGGTCCCAGCACCGACCCCTGTGGAACTCCGCTCGTGACCCATTGCCAGTCTGAGTATTGGCCTTTCACTCCAACCCTCTGTTTCCTGCCTGCCAACCAGTGTTTGATCCATCGGTAGATATCCCCTTGCACCCCATGGTTCCACAGCTTTTTAAGTAGCCGCTCGTGAGGTACCTTGTCGAAGGCTTTTTGGAAGTCAAGGTAAATGATGTCTATGGATTCCCCCTTATCCATCTGGTTGTTTATTCCCTCAAAGAAGTGCAGCAAGTTCGTGAGGCATGACCTTCCCTTGCAGAAGCCATGCTGACTCGCCTTCAGTTGTCCATTGTTTTCTATGTGTTCACAGATTTTGTCTTTTACCATTGCTTCCATCATCTTCCCTGGAACTGAGGTCAAGCTTACAGGCCTATAGTTTCCCGGGTCACCCCTTGATCCCTTCTTAAAGATGGGTGTGACATTTGCTATTTTCCAGTCCTCTGGGATCTCCCCTGTCTTTAGGGAGAGGTTGCATATTTGGCGAAATGTCTCTGCTATTTCGTTTCTCAGTTCTTTTAGTACCCTTGGGTGGATGCCGTCCGGGCCTGGTGATTTGTCGCTCTTCAGTCTGTCTATCTGTCTGAGGACATCCTCTTTGCTTACCTCTAGTTGTACCAGCCTTTCATCGTGTTCTCCGTTTATAATTACCTCGGGTTCCGGAATATTGGATGTGTCCTCTCTGGTGAAGACTGACGAGAAGAATTCGTTTAACCTGTCAGCTATCTCTTTTTCCTCTATTATCGCTCCTTTCCTGTCTCCGTCGTCCAGTGGTCCCACTTCCTCTCTGGCTGGCTGTTTCCCTTTCACATACCTGAAGAAGGGTTTGAAGTTTCTTGCTTCTCCTGCCAATTTTTCCTCATATTCTCTCTTTGCTTTCCTGACCTCTTGATGACATTGTTTCTGGTGTCTTTTGTGCTCTACCTGGTTTTCCTTTGTTGGTTCCTTTTTGCATTTTTTGAAGGATGATTTCTTGTCGCTTATCGCCTTTTTAACTGCAGTTGTTATCCATGCTGGGTTTCTAGATCGATTTTTTTTGCACCCTTTCCTAAACCTTGGGACACACAGGTCTTGTGCCCCGAGCACTGTGCCTTTAAGCAGTGTCCAGGCTTCCTTTACGGTCTTCATCTTCCCTGAGTTGTTATTGAGCTTTTTTCGTACCATTTTCCTCATGACCTTGTAGTTTCCTTTTCTGAAGTTGAGTGCAGTCGTTGTGGTTCTTTTCACCTTTGATGTTCCCATGTTTAATTTGTACTGGATCATGTTGTGATCGCTGTTTCCTAACGGTGCTAGTACCACCACTTCCTTTGCGGGTCCCTCTAGCCCGTTGAGGATTAGGTCTAGGGTGGCCTCCCCTCGCGTTGGTTCCGTGACCAGCTGCTCCATGAAACAGTCCCTTATCGCCTCTAGGAATATAGTTTCTTTCGTGCAATTTGAGTGCCCAATGTCCCAGTCTATTCCTGGATAGTTGAAATCCCCCATAACCACCACTCTTCCACTTTTGCTCATCTGTCTCAGTTCGGCCTCCAGGTCCAGGTCGATTGCGTCTGGCTGTCCTGATGGTCGATAGTACAGTCCCAGTTTGATGTTAGCTCCTTCCCCTCCTGTCAGCTTAACCCATAATGACTCCAGACTGTCTGCCCTTATTGTTGTTTCTGTTCTGGATGAAGGAATAGAGTCCTTTATATACAGTGCTATTCCTCCACCCTTCTTGTGTGCCCTGTCCCTCCTGTAGAGTTTGTACCCTGGTAGGGCCACATCCCATTTGTTGTCCTCCGACCACCATGTCTCTGTGATTCCAATTATGTCTAGGTCCTTATTTCCGGCTATAACTTCTAGCTCCCCCATTTTAGTCCTTAGACTCCTAGCATTTGTATATAGGCATTTTAAGTCCCAGTTTGTTACCTTTTCTTTTGGATCTACTCTTGATTTGTTGCTTCTGTTTGTCTCCTGTGCTGCCTCTTGTGGTCTGTCTATCCTGTCCTCTGCCTGCTTCTTTGTTCTTTGATAGCTCTCTGGTTCCGGCTGCTTCCTCTTTGTCTTACTCTTTAGCTTTAATTTCCCCTCGGGTCCCTGTGCTGCATCTTTGGGTTTATGCCCATAAAGTGTCCATTTTGTCTCTAGCCCACTATTTCCAGTTCCTGTCTCAGTATCCTTGCTCGATACTGTGGTCCGATGTGTCGAGGTCCGATCGACTGTCGGCTTTCCCCTTGTTATCAGTTTAAAGTCATGTCTATGCAGGTCTGGATGTTACGTGCCAGCATCCTCGTCCCAGCCGTGCTCAAATGCAGTCCATCTTTCCTGTAGAGTTTGTTTTTCCCCAGGAAGGTTGACCAGTTCCGTACAAAGAGGAAACCCTCCTCGTCACACCATCGCCTTAGCCATCCATTTGTTGCCTGCAGCTCGGTCTGCCTCCTCGCATCTGCCCTTGGTACTGGTAGGATCTCCGAGAAGGCTATCTTCCCCGTCCTCAGCTTCAGTTTCCTCCCCAGGATCTTAAAATGCTCGGTCAGTGTAGTCATGTTGAAATTCCTTCTGCTGACGTCATTTGTTCCGACGTGGATTATCACTGCTGTGTCCTCTGTCTCAGCTCCCTCCATGATTCTCTCGATTCTGTCGGAGATGTCCTTTGTCCTCGCCCCTGGGAGACATGTCACTAGGCGGTCCGATCTGCCTCCTGCTATGTGACTGTCCACGTCTCTCAGGATTGAGTCTCCCACCACGATAGCAGATTTTCCTCCCCTCAGCTTCCTCCTGGGTCTCAGGTCTGTGTCGATGATTGGGTCCTCCGATCCTTCATTCTCCTGGTTTGTTCCTCTGCAAGGTTCCTCGCCCTCGGCTCCTGGTGGGTCCTGGTGGGTCCTGGTGGCTCCTGGCGGGTCCTGCCCTCCATCCGATTGTTCCCTTCTGGGGAGCGGGTAATCCTGTGTCTCTACCATCCTGCAGGCCTCCTCGATGAATCTTTCAAGCTCTCTGACCTGTTCGTTGATGTGGATTTCTATGGTGGTGTCCTCAGAGTAAGGCTGTGTATGTGTGTCTCTCAGATAGAATGAATCAGATAAAACCTCAATGTATGCTGAAACATCTAGCTCAGAGAAGATAAGACATTTCAGGTCAAAAAAAGTAGTCCAAGACTTTCCAAATTATCAGTTTCCAGGCTAAAGACTGTTTGGCCAATCCTGGATTTTGAACTTACACCGCAAAGTAGTGTGGGATTAGTAGTTCTTGAGTCTTCTGATTGAAATCAGTGCTTTCCAATCCCATAATGCAGCAGGATGGAATTATCAGAAAACTTGAAAACTCTGAAGATGTTGCTTGCTAAGATTAGTTGCCTTTATTCAAAGAGTCCAAATGTATAAACAACAAACTTAAAAAAATATATACACAGATATTCAAGAAAACAAACACAGCAACCACTATATATCCATATAGATTGAGGGTTTTGTGATGTGTCATCTGACTTAAAAAAAAAAAAAAGTCATAACTCAGGACATCCGTTTCTTTGTAACAAAAGATGTTCTGTTTTTAGTATTTTGCACTTGTATTTAATTTCCTGATATCCTGTCCTTGTGGCTTAGGAAAGCCCAGTTGGAATTTATAGCTTTGCAGCTCAGCTGCAGGGGAGGACACGGTACATTGGAGGTGACAATGACTGTGGGAGGTGCTGCTGGAGAAAAGGTCCCTGAACAGAAGATAATAACTGATGACTATAACATCCTAGTAAAAATGATTCATACTATTCTCTGTAAAGCACTGATGTGGTATGTGCTGTTTATTCTGACAGCACACACTTTTTAAACAAAGTACTAATTTGCATGCTATTAGTTTATTACATTAAGACTAAAAATATATTTTTGCATATGTATGTCATTAAGCAGTAGGCATCAGATACAGTAATGCACACAAGAGGAGTGCATGAATGTGCACAAAATATTCAAAGAAGACTACATATTACAGCAAAAATACTGAATCCTTGATGACTGTCACTGTTGTTTACAAATATCAAACTTGTGCTAATATAACTATTTTTGGCACTGTTAGAAGTCAGGCATCACTACTTTGGAGTATGTCGGTGCTGGAGGCAGGAGCCAATGGGCATCACACCAGCTTCCCAGCATGTAGAGGTGGAGGGTGCTGTGGATCAAATAAGGGATGGAAAGTCTGTGTGCGGAGAGTCTGGGATGCCTGGAGGAGGGGAAATGGGGACATCCAGGGATGACTGGGCTGCTAAGTATTTTGGTATGCTGCAGATAGAAGTGGGGCAGAAGTGTGATGGGCCTTTAAAAAAAATCTCTTTATTTTGTGAGTACAAGAGATGGTTGGGGCTTCTGTAGACAACAGTGCTACCTAATTCAGGGAAAAATTATTTGATTCAATTTGATTTGGCCTATTGAATTGATTTTTTTGATTCAATTTTCCCACCTGATTATTCGTCGTTGTTGTTTCAAACATCCTGGTGTGTTTATTTTGTAGCCACCCCACTACCACTCCCCCTTTGCCCTCTTCAATCCCACGCTCCCATGGTGAAGTAAACAAAAAAGACTTTTCCTTTCTCCGTTACGTCCTCCTAGCTCCTGTTTGCTATCTAACACCAACTCTGGCAGGATACACATTTCAAACATGACATATTATAATCACAAAGCAGAAAATAACACTTTTTCTACCTTCCACTGCCATACCCAACATTTCTGTTTCTTTCCCACTGTCTACCATCTCTCTCTGCCTTGTGCCCTGGATCAAACCTCTCTATTTTCCTCCATGCAGCATCTCTCCCTTCCTCCCCTCCATTATCATGTGCAACATTTCTTTCTCTCCCCATATATTATCTCTCCCTGCCCTCCATCCTATGTCCAATATTTCTCCCTCTCTCTTCTCCATGCATGCATGTCTCCCTCCCCTCTACCAGATGCAGGATTTTTCCCTCTTACCCCTTTCTGCCTCTTTGTTGCATCTCTCTCTTCTGCTCTTCTACCCCATATCCAACAGTTCTTCCTCTCTTCCCCCCATGTGCAGCAGCTTTCCATCCCTCTCTCCCTCCCATCCCCCTGTGCAGCAACACCCCCCTCCCCCCGTGAGATATGATATACTTCCGGGCCTCCCAAAGTGGCAGTGGCTGGCTGGTAGAGGCAGAGCTGTGAACAGGCAGCTTGTGGCCTGCCCCGTCAGAGCTTCCCCTCTGCCGCATCATCAGTGATGTCATCAGTGATACGGCAGAGGGAAGGCAGGCCGTAGACTTCCTGTTGAGAGTGCTGCCTCTGTTGGCTGGCCACTGCTGCTGATTTAGGAGGCCCGGAGGTTTGTCAGGTCTCACAATGAATTCAGCGGTACCTAATTTATCAAGCAAAATGTTAGCCACGATGTAGCAGGTATCCACAGTAAATCAGACCAGGTGTATTAGAAATATTTTTATTTAGAAAAAAAACACCACAGCATTAAAATGTCCATTAATTATTAAAACATGGCATAACATCTCTCTCTCCTTCTACCCCTCTCAGATGGGACAACACACTGCTATGTTGTCAGGCCTAACTCCTCTCTGCATGTGAGTGTGGTCCAGGTCTGTTTTCTCAACTTTCAAGGCTAGATTTACTAACATACATTAATGTACATTAAAGCCAGTTATGTGCTTATTTAGAGGATAGGCCCCATTAACAATAATGGAGCTTGCATTAAGTACATGCAATAACATGTTAACATGCTAGTAAATCTAGCCCTTAGTCCAGGGCTTGTAGACACTTGGCTGGAAATTTTAAATATATGTTTGAGAATGGAAGAGGAGTTTTGGTAACCTATTACATGAGATTGTCTCCCATCCTGTTGCAATCTCATGAAGTTAGGTAACCAAAACTGTATTTCCTCTTTGCCACCTCCATTCTCAAACAGGAAATACAATTTCTTTTAAAAAGACATAAAGCCATTCCCCCTCTCTCAAGATCCCCACATAACAGGAATGTTGCATTAGTTAAAACCAGCCCTTCCACCCCTCACCACCCCTTTCATGTACACTGAAATCTGGCTGCTTCAACCTGGAAACTCTCTTCAATAATTCCTTCCAAATATTCCCCCTGTGGCCAGACGTCTGCGGGCAGCTCATGCACGGGTGGCTTCTGGTACAGGAAAGGGCTCAGTACTGGAAACAGGATCTCTTCTCTCTCCTCCATAGCTACACCACATGCTTCAAGTTCCCTGCAAATAAGGGAAGGGAGGAAGAGGTCAAAGCCTGGCATTAGAACAGCACTGTGCTGAGGACTTACTGTGGAAGTGCAACTGCAAAACATCATAGCTGTTAAGGCTGCGATAAGGAAATAACTTATTTTTAATTGTCAGTTTACAGTTAGTAAATGCCAACAACCTCTTCTGCTTTATTCAGCATGATCAGGTTTCTTGCTCTCTGACCTGTAGGGCCTATCAGGTTGTTTCTTGATAGGGACAAACAGAAAAATGTTGGTTAGCCTGGAAAACAAGTTCTACAAGTATCAAAAATAGGTAATAGTGTAACAAACAAAAGTCTGATAGTCACATTTCAACTTTATTTGATATCCTGCTAAGCCAGTAAGATCCAGGAGGCTCACAATAAAATTCAGGAAAGGGTAAGAGAATTTGGAAAACCCAGGAGGCAAGCTAGGTTACAGCAGTATAATGAAATAATAAAATAATAATAATAATAATAAATAAAGCACAGTTACTTACCGTAGCAGGTGTTATCCAGGGACAGCAGGCAGATATTCTCACATATGGGTGACGTCAACCACGATGCGGACAGCTTCACAAGCAGGACACCAGCTACACTTCTCAAACCCTGTGACCGGCTGGGACATGAAATGAAATATGGCCAAGGCTAAATCGAAGCCTGCAGGCTGAGGCATTGGAACAGGCCCCGACGTGACACGAAAACTTTTTTTTTTAACACATGCGCAACGCAGCAACACTGTAAGAAATAAGAAAAAACACCAGCCGCGGCGATGAGAAAGCACAAAAAAGAACTAACTCTTGTGCAGAACCTTGAAACGAGGGCTTCTCAGCTCCGCGGAAAACTTAGAGCTGAGGAGACGCACACCCTATGTCGGGCGAGAAGGCACTCGCACGTGTGCGGTGCGGCAGTCGCAAACTTTCTAAAAGTTCTTCAAGAAGTCTGCTTGTGAAGCTGTCCGCATTGGGGCTCCGTGGTTGATGTCACCCATATGTGAGAATATGCTGCCTGCTTGTCCTGGGATAATACAGTATCAATGGCACTAATAATAATAGACAATAGGAGGGATGGTATAAAGTATAAATAATACAATACTAGGCAAGACCTAACGCAGGAAGCCACAAATGGGTTAAAGCCAATCGGAAACCAAGAAATTAAATCAGGGAAAGCCTAGCCAATATAGGAAGTGTTCAGAGCTGACCTAAATTTCTTACAGAAAGTCTCTAGATAGATGCCCATGGGCAAGCTGTTCCAAAGAGTAGGGTTTACTACCCTGGAGCAGGAACCCTCAGTGATGTTTATACATATCTCAGAGTGAGATGGAAGAACCATAAAATTGTTGTGAGAAGCAAAGGGAGCAAGTGGGTGAATGTGGTATGAGTAAGACCAAACAAGAAAGAAGGCTGCCTGAACTAGAGAACCTGATGGGTAGCGACAAGGATTTTGAAAGGACATTAGATACCAATGTTTTATAACCAAGAAGGGAGTGATGTCATTATATTTCTTAGCTCCAAAGAGCAATTTAGTGTTCTGAATCAGCTGAAGTCTTTTGACAAGGAAGAGTTTTAAACCTTGAAGCAATGAGTTACAATAATTTAAGCATGATAGCACTAAGGCATGGAGGAGAAGATGCAAGGTTACAGTTAGTTTATTTGATATACTGCTTTTTTTTAAACAATCATTGTCAAATCAAGGCTGTTAACAAAATTAAAAGCAATTAAAAAAACCAAAACAAATAGAAAACTATAGACAAACGAACAAAATGATATTCGGGAAGGGGATAAGTTACAATATTTATAGAGGGAAAGGAAAAATAAACAAGGAAAATACGAAAGGAAAAAGTGTTAAAAAAATTTATTTTATTTATTCCGGGAAAGGAAGTGTCTATAGAGAATCACTGTCAAAAATCTTTCTAAAATAATTGGCTTTCAGCTGAGATTTAAAGACTTTGAGTGGGAGATCACGTGACGCTATGCTCAGGAGCAGACGGTGATTCGCGTCTTTCCTGCCGCCTGCCTGGAATCGCCCGAATTACGCTGATTTTTCGCCCCTGTTCGATCGCTGTTTCCCAGCTTGGGGCTACTTAGAGACGGCGCCGGTGTTGTGGAGTGCGAGCGGGGCTGTATGGCGGCAAAAACAATAAGACCGCAGAGAGATCGCGCCCGGCTCGCTGAAGAAAAAATGGTGGCGGTCGCTAGCCCGGTGGGGCCTTCCGCTTCGCCGTCGTGGGTGGCGGAGATCACCTCGGAGGTCACGGCGGCTTTGGAGTCCGTGCTGGAGAAACGGCTCAAGCTGCTAGATGATAAGCTGGAGCGGCTGCAGGGGAAGCTGGATGGAGTAGGCCGAAACCTGGAGCAGTTCCAGAGCAGGGTCGGCGAGGTAGAGGACCGCGTGGGTGGAGTGGAGCAGGCACAGAGCCAGCAGTTGCAGCGCCTGGAGGCCCTGGAGCTCAAGGTGGATGAGCTGGAAAATCGGGCCAGAAGAAATAACCTTCGCTTTTTGGGGCTCCCAGAGTCTTTGGGGGAGTCGGACCTACAGTCTTTTATGGAGCGCTGGATCCCGGAGTCCTTGGGGCTCTCAGCGGAACTGGGTCGCTTCCGGGTGGAGAGGGCACACAGGATTGGAGCTCGGCGGGACGCAGAAGCCAGACCCTAAGTGGTTATCATCCGAGTGCTCAACTTTGCTTACAAGTCCGCGATCCTGCAGGCGCTGAGAGGGGGTCGTCAGCTGACTTATGAGAACCGTAAAGTATTGTGCTTTCAGGACTATTCTCCCCAGGTGGCTCAGCGGCGTCGGGGCTTCAGCTCCGTTTGTTCAGCCTTGTTCACTCGTCGGATCCGGTTTGCTCTACTGTATCCTGCTCGACTCCGTGTCTCCCAGGGTGGCACGGTTCGCTTCTTTGAGTCCCCATCGGCAGCCCGGGATTTCCTGGCCCAATTGGATGGCGGCGGTGGCCTTCCATCATCCACTGCCCCTTGATCTACTGTTTGGAAGTTGAGGCTGCTTGTTGGCTGGCAGTGACATTTGAACCTGGGGGGCCTTGCTGGTGTTGGCTTTTCCCCCCCTCTCCTTTTTCATCACTTTTCTGAGGGGTGCTTTGCCCCCCCGCTTGGAGCCTTTAAGGGGAGTATGCGGAGCTCTAGGAGTGCCCTGTTTCCTCTGCGGTCCTCTGGTGGGCAGGCTACTGCTTTTGCCCTGGTCCCCGGGCTGCCTTTGTCTGACTTTGCTCTTGGTTGGGATCTCCCCTGGACTATGATTGGACTTTGTTGGGGGCGCTTGGGAGAAAAGGGGGGGGCTGAGTTTTGGGGGTTGGCTGTGGGGGTCGGGAGGTTGTGGAGTGTTGGGAGTGCAAGGTGAGTTAGAGTGATGAGTGTTTACGGGGGGGTGGCTGGGTCCCTGGGGGGGGAGGTTTGAGTGGGTTGGATATGTGGTGGCCTCTTCCCTGAATCTGTGTGGGGGGGACCCTGAGGCGGGTGGGGTTGGGTTGCTGCTGTTTGAGAGTATGGATGGGTTTTGCTCTTTGCATCGGGGGTAGGGTGTTTCATAGGGGCTTTTAGTGTGGGTGGTCCAGGTAGGCTGGCGTCTTCATGTGATGGGTCCTCTTTGGAGGATCGGACTGGGGAGTTATTGGGGGGTGGGGGTTTGGGTGGCGGTGGGGGGGGAGGTTGGGGTGGGGGGTTGGAGTGGGGGGGTATTGACTCAGAGCGGAGGGATGTCGGTTTTTCTTTTGATCCGGAGTGGCTTGGGGGAGGTTGGCTTGGTGGGACACTGCAATGTTCCAGAGCCCGCTTGCTGGGACGGTGCTCTGGAGTGCCCATGGAATTTTCTCACCTTTGTTTGGTGTTTTTGCTTTCTGTTTTTCCATGGTTCGAGTGGTGACCTGGAATGTTGGGGGGGTCACGTCCCCGGTGAAGCGTACTAAAATTCTTCAAGCTTTACAACACCTCAAGGCAGATATTGTCTTGCTACAGGAGACACACCTTACTGCGGCGGAGCATGCTAAACTCCAGCGGGGTTGGGTGGGCGTGTGCATGGCGGCAGCTGGATCCAGCCGGAAATGCGGGGTGGCTATCTTGGTTCGTAAGGGGGTTGCTACTCGTCTGGATTCTGTGGGGGCTGATTCTGAGGGCCGATATATCTTTTGTAAGGTTCAGATTGCGGGGTCTGTGGTTCTTTTGGGTAGTGTTTACGCTCCTAACACGTATGATCGGAGATTTTATAGGCTTTTACAGGCGATTCTTTCGCCCCATCAGGGTGTGCCGATGTTGTTGGGGGGGATTTTAATTCAGTTTGGGACCCCTCTTTGGATAGATCTACTGCGGTCCCTAATCGTCGGGCTCAGGATGGCAGGGGGCTCCCCTCCTTCTGTCAGTTGTTGGAGTTGGAGGATGTTTGGAGGATTTTACACCCGACTGAGAAAGACTTTACTCATATGTCACGGGCGCATTCCACGCAGTCCCGTATTGACTACTTGCTTCTTTCACGGGCTGTTTTTTCTCAGGTGGAGCGAGCGGAGATTGGTCCCTACGCGATTTCAGATCATGCTTGGGTGTTGCTGGAGTGGACGCCCCCGGGGCAGTCCTCGCAGTCCCGTCAATGGAGATATCCTCTTTGGCTTGGCCAGGATCCCAAATTCTATGATTCGTTGGTGGCGCGCTGGAAAGATTATTGCTTTCATAATGATCAGCACCGGGAGGACCCTGTTCTTTTTTGGGAAACCGCTAAGGCGGTTCTCCGTGGGCATATTATTAGTTATGTTTCACAAGCCAAGAAGAATCGGGATCGGGAAATTTTTCACTTGTCCCGGCTGATGGGGGGCTCTTCGTCGAGCGTATGGCCGGCAGCCCTCTGATGTCAACCGGCAGGCCTTGTTGGACGTGCAGGTCGCTTTGAATGAGAAACTTCACCAGCGGGCAGCTAAAAGTTTGGCCTATTACAAATATCGTCTTTCTGCTTATGGTAACAAATGCGGTCGCCTCTTAGCTCGACTGATTTCTCATAAAGAGAGCAGACAGAAAATTGTAGCCCTTACATCTCCGGACTCTGGGTCTATTACAGCTGATGCGGACATTTGTCGGGCTTTTCGGGACTATTATGCTGAGCTATATGCGGAACCTTCTACGCATGGTCTCCCGGGAGAGCTGTATTTGGACTCTTTGGATTTACCTGGTTTGGACCAGGCCCATCTGGAGACGTTGAATGCCCCGTTGTCGGAAGCGGAGGTGGATTCGGTTATTCGTCAAAGCCCGACTTTGAAGGCGCCGGGTCCTGACGGCTTTAGGGCGGAATTTTATAAGTTGTTGCGGGAAGATATTGTTGCGCCGCTTACGGCTATGTTTAATGTCATGGTGGATGCGGAGGCAATGCCGGCTTACCTTAACTTGGCTCATATTATAGTTCTGCCTAAGCCGGGGCGGGACCCTGCCAGGGTGGAATCCTATCGCCCTATTTCTCTGCTCAATTGCGAGGTGAAGATCTTGGCTAAGGTTCTGGCCAATCGATTGGCTTGTGTTCTTCCGGATCTCCTTCATGAGGCTCAGGTTGGGTTTGTGCGGGGCCGTTCGGTCGAGAAAAATTTGAGACGTATTCTTGCCTCTTTGGAATTTTGTGCCCGCCGCCAACTGCCTTCGCTTCTGGTTAGCTTTGACGCAGAAAAAGCATTTGACCGGGTGCGTTGGGATTTTCTATTTGCCACCTTGGCCAAATATGGGTTTGTGGGCCGTTTTGTTTCGGCGGTGAAGGCCTTGTATGCTTGTCCAACAGCGGCCCTTATGGTGAACGGTTGCAGCTCTTCATTGTTTGATATCTCCCGTGGAACGAGACAGGGTTGTCCTTTGTCCCCGCTTTTGTTTATTCTTACTTTAGATCCCCTGGTGCGTGCGATCCACTTGACTCCTGAGGTGCAGGGGGTTACTTTCGGTTCTCTTTGCTTTAAGGTGGCGGCTTTCGCGGACGACATCTTTGTTCATCTTACGGACCCACAGAGCTCATTGCCGGCGTTATTGGAAACGATACAGGAGTATGGGGACTTTGCGGGTCTTCGTCTGAACTTGGGGAAGTCGGAGGCTTTGTCCACTTCGCCTGTGTTGCAGAGTAATCGGGGGGCTTCATTTCCGCTGCGTTGGGCGACGGATTCCTTCTGTTATCTAGGGATTCGGCTCACGGCTTCTCTTAGTCGGCTTTATTCTTTGAATGTTGGGGCGCTTTTGGATCGCACGGCGCAGCAGTTAGATCGTTGGAAAGACTTCCCCCTTTCTTTGCTGGGATGCGTGGCGGTGATTCGCATGGTCATTTTTCCCCAGTGGCTCTACGTACTCCGGCTCCTCCCATTGCGTCTTCTCAAGAAGGACTTGAGGCGCCTGCGACGGGTTTTGGCTAGGTTTTGTTGGCGAGGGAGGAAACCTAGGTTGCGTTATGATTTACTGGTGGGGGGGGGGGTGGCAACAGGGTGGGCTTGGTATCCCGAATTTTAGGTTATATAATTTAGCATGTCTTTTGCGTCATCTTAAGGATTGGTTGTTTGGGGATTCTCAATATACTCCCACCTCGCTGGAGACTATTCTGTATGCCCCGTATTCTCTCCTTGCCTTGCTTCACATGCCTGGGGGGGCCTTGCCACGGGAGGTTCGGGGCTCCATACTTTTAGCTTCCACGCGGGGGGCGTGGGAGGGTCTGGTTAGGCGCCTGGGGGGGGGACCCGCGGGTGTCTTCTTTGCTGCCCCTGATAGGCAATCCGGATTTTGTACCCGGTTTGGACAATTCGAGTTTCCGTCGTTGGAAGACGTTGGGATTTTTTTTGGTAGAACATCTGCTGACCGTCGATGGGGACCTGCGACCTTTAGCGGATCTGAGGGAGCAGTTGGGGCGATGCTGGGGGGACACTTTCGCTTACTGTCAAGTTAAACATTATATTCTCACGCTTCCCAGGGTTGCCCTTCAGCACCCGTTGGGGGCTCGTATACGGGATCTGTATGCCCAGGTTGAGCCCTTTCAGACTTTGGTGTCCGCTTTATATCGGGCTTTGCTTCCTTTTGAGGCTCCTAGGAACTGTCTGAGGGTTCGGGACAGCTGGGCCTCGGAACTCCATCTGGACCTTGCTTCTTGGGAGGTCTCCCGGAATCTGGCGGGTTTGCCGCGTCTGATCCGAGGAGCCGTGTTGCAGGAATGTTATGCACGTATTTTGTATAGAGGGTATATCACCCAAGCTCAACTATTCAAATTTGGTGGTGTTGCTTCTCCACTGTGTCTCAAATGTAGTCGGGATCCGAACACATTTGCGCATGCTTTGTGGACTTGTTGGTGTATTCAGGCTTTTTGGGCTGAGATTATCTCTTATTTGAGCTCGCTTTTGGAGATGTCGGTAGAGGGCACGATTGAGCAGGTGGTACTGGATTTACCGGGAGCTTTTCGTTCCTTGCTTCCGGGAGCTCGATGGCTGTGTCGTAAGGTGTGTCTCCTGGCCCGTCGTTGTATCATGCAGCAGTGGACCTCCCCGACTCCCCCGTCTTTTTGGCATTGGAGAGCTCTTCTTCATGAGTTGGTTCTTCAGGAGGCCCGGAAAGGTGGGGGGTTCCCTTAAACGTCGGCGGAGCTTTTTGTTGCTCTGGGATCCTTATATCAGTTCTTTGTCTCCTAGGGGACGTGGCTTTCTTCTGAACACTTTGACTTGAAGCGGCTTTCTCCTGGCCAGTTCTGGATCTCGACATCTCTCTGCTCTGGGGTCGGGGTTTGGGGGGGGGGGGCTTGTGGAGGGTTGGAGGGGTTCTGCTTAGAGGGAGGGGGATGTCTAGCTGGTTTTGCTGTCCTAGGGTCATCAGAGTCCAGACCCTGGGGGGGGGAGGATTAGGTTTGTGCTTTTCTATGCCTGGCGTTCCACTTCCTTAGGGGGTCGGGGGGGGGGCTGGGGGGATGGGTTGGGGGAGGCGGGATTTTGGGGTGCTTTGGTATTTTTTAGGGCTGGTATTTTTGACATGCTTTTGTATGGTTGTCTTTGTTTCTGCAGCCACTGTACTTTTTTCTTCTCTTTATGTTGGCATTTGTTGTTGCTGTATTCACTTATGCGTGCCTGTTTCATTTTTTCATGTTAATAAAAATTGTTACAACCTAAAGACTTTGAGTGATTTTTCTGATCTAAGATAAAGTGGTAACAAGTTCCAAAGGCTAGGGGCCATCACTGAGAAACTAGAATCGCAGTTAACATCCAGAAACATTTGCCGAATGATGGAACAGTTAACAAATGCTGAGAAGAGGAAGGAAGATTCCTTGTTGGCATATATGGAATCAGATGACTGAACAAAAACAAAGGAAGGCCAGATGATCGGATTTGAAATGTAAGAATATTGGATTTGAAGTGAATCCTATATGCTATTGGAAGCATATATTCAATTTTAAGTAATGGTGTTAAATGATCAAATTTAGAACAGCAGTAAAGCAAACGAAGGGCTGTATTTTGAACGAGCTGAAGCCATCAGAGTTGATACTGAGGAAGTCCTATTAACAAAGAGTTACAGTGATCCAATCGCGATATGATCATAGAGTGTAAGAGAATTCTAACAGTCCAAAAGTGAATGGATGTTAAGAAAAATTTCTATACAAGAGTAAAAATGTGTGAATCAGTCAGATACCTTTATAAAATGATTACCAAAATCTTAACAGAATTGTGGAACGGACTCTGAACGCCATTAACTAATTGTGTATGAGGGTTGGAAGAGGAGTTACACCATGGGAATATAACTGCAACAAATTTGGTAGGATTACATTTAAGATATTTAATTGAAAGCCAGTCTATAACTTTCTCTAGCCATAAGGAAATGCTAAATAGAAAATCAGTGATGGAGTCAACAGTAGTTAATAACTGAATGTTGTCAGCCTAAATGAACCCTCCCCCCCAAACTGCAATGACTGGATTAACAGCAGCACCAGGGGAGTTACAAATATGTTAAAAAGAATGGAACCCAATATTGACCCTTGATGCACTCCACATGATAGGTCATAGTAGGAAGAGGTTGACTGGGACAAGTGTGACTTAAAGCAGTGATGTTCTAAATAGGAATGAAAGCATGAAAACACAATACTATACTTGAGATGCAAAGTAGAGAGCTGCACGGGAACGGGGACGACGGGAATCCCGCGGGACCCGCGGGCATCCCGCGGGTTCCCCCTTTGGGTCACGGGGATCCCGTGGGGACGCCCCCTAGGGTCGCGGGGATCCCGTGGGGACGCCCCCTAGGGTCGCGGGGATCCCGTGGGGACGCCTCCGAGGGTCGCGGGGTTCCTGCGGGGCTGGATGTACTCAGTCGCGCGGCTCTTCTCCCTACCTTCTCTGCTTGCAGCACAGAGCCGAACGGAAGTCTTCCCGACGTCAGCGCTGACGTCGGAGGGGAGGGAGGGCTTAAACAAAGCTGGATGTACTCAGTCGCGCGGCTCTTCTCCCTACCTTCTCTGCTTGCAGCACAGAGCCGAACGGAAGTCTTCCCGACGTCAGCGCTGACGTCGGAGGGGAGGGAGGGCTTAAACAAAGCTGGATGTACTCAGTCGCGCGGCTCTTCTCCCTACCTTCTCTGCTTGCAGCACAGAGCCGAACGGAAGTCTTCCCGACGTCAGCGCTGACGTCAGAGGGGAGGGAGGGCTTAAACAAAGCCCTCCCTCCCTCCGACGTCAGCGCTGACGTCGGGAAGACTTCCGTTTGGCTCTGTGCTGCAGGCAGTGCAGGTAAGGAGGAGAGTAGCCTCGCGGTTCCAGTGGCTACCAAGGGAGGGGGCGGTCCGCCCCGCCACACCCCGCCCCGGTTGCAGCACAGCCGGCCAGGTCCCCTTACTTTTGTGGCACTTCCCCGACCGACCAACAACAGCCCCGGTCCGACAATCCTCCCTGCCCTGTAGCCGCGAATCTAAATTATCTTCTTACAGCAGCTGTAATAAGGTAATTTAGATTCGCAGTTAAGGGCAGGGAGGTTTGTCGGACCGGGGCAGTTGTCAGTCGGTCGGGGAAGTGCCACAAAAGTAAGGGGACCTGGCCGGCTGTACTGCACCCGGGGCGGTAGAGAAGGAGTGGGGAGAAGGACGCTGAAAGGCCATGGGGAAGACGGGAGGAGGTGGGGAAGGACTCTGAAAGCACTTGAAGACAGAGGAGGGAGTAGGACGCTGAAAGCACACGGGGAATACAAAGGGGTGGAGAAGGACGCTGAAAGGCCATGGGAAGGGCGGGGGGGGGAAGGACTCTGAAAGCACTTGTGGAAGACAGAGGGGGGAGAAGGATGCTGAAAGCACATGGGGAAGACAAAGGGGTGGAGAAGGACGCTGAAAGGACATGGGGAAGACGGGGGGAGGGTGGAGAAGGACGCTGAAAGGCCATGGGGAAGACAGAGAGGGAGAAGGACACTGAAAGGACATGGGGAAGCAGAGGGGGGAGAAGGACACGGAAAGCACATGTGGAAGACAGAGGGGGGAGAAGGACGCTGACAGGACATGGGGAAGATGGGGGGGAGAAGGACGCTGAAAGGAAATGGGGAAGAGAGAGTAGGGAGAAGACACTGGCAGGGAAGAAGACAGATGCCAGACTATGGGGGAGCGGAGAGAAGAAGATGGGTGCCAGACCAATTTGGAAGGGGGAAGAAAGGGAGAGGCACAGTAACAGAGCAAATGGAAGATGCAGAAGGAAGAGAGACAGTGGATGGAAGGAATTGAATGAGAACATGAGGAAAGCAGAAACCAGGCAACAAAGGTAGGAAAAGAATTATATTTCTTTTTTTTAATTTTGCTTCAGGATAAAGTAGTATATTAGTTGTGTTGATAAAAATTTATAAACATTAGAGGCTCTGGTAGAAACCCATTTGCAAAGTATGTATTCTTCCCAATTAATATTTTCAAATTAATAAAGTCTTTTTGCTTATTTGTAAATGGGTTTCTACCAGAGCCTTTAATTCAGTAGCATAATTAAATGAAATAACTATTTCTGAAGTTTATATGGACGGGCGGGGACGGAGGGGATTCCTCGCGGGGACGGGTGGGGACGGAGGGGATTCCTCGCGGGGACGGGTGGGGACGGAGGGATTCCTCACGGGGACGGAGGGATTCCTCACGGGGACGGGTGGGACTTTGGCGGGGACGGGTGGGATTTCTGTCCCCGCGCAACTCTCTAATGCAAAGGTCTGAGAGTCTCTGGAGAAGAATGGAATGGTTCACCAGACTGAATGCAGCATAGAGATCAAATCAGACTAACAGAATGTTTTTGACATAAACCATAAGTACAATGAGAGCTGTGATGAAAACAAAAACTGGTTTGCTTAGAATGCAAAGCATTAAATTTTCCAAGAATGATGAAGCTGGGTCATAACTAGTTTCTCAATCACTTTAGAGAGAAACAATAGACGGTAAATTGGCTAGAAGACAAATGAAGTTGTGGGATCCACAACGGCATCTAATGTATCCTTATTCCAGCATCTGCTATATGGATAAATGCCTTGTCCATCACATTTCAACAGCATTGTCTGTGTGGTGCTGCTGAAAATTCATACAGACTACTCCAGCACTATCTGGATAGTGATGGGGTGTAGTGAGTATGAAGTATGGACATTTCATCTAACCCTACAGATAGCTAGTAATATTTAGCTGCAATCCACATACTTATGTGATACAAAAAGGCTATTCTAAAGTAAACCACATCTAGAAGGATAACGGCTGAATACTATGGCTTTCTGTAAAGCCAGTGCTGGTCAGCTGTCTCTATGTTTATTCAGCACTGCTCCCCTATAGGGATAGTAGCACTAAATATACACAATCCACCCGATATTCAGCACTATTTAACTGGCCGGGAATGGCTCCTGGCCAGTTAAATAGCATTTGGCTGGCTAAGTGCTAATATTCAGCATGAGATAGCAGTTAAAATTTAACTGGCTATATCGATTTTAAACACTGACTGGCCAAGTTTAGCGGCTAAATCGGGCCACCCAAATAGCTGGTCTATCTTTGGCTGCTACTTTATAACTATACTGACCAACACTTAAAAATCAACTTAGCTGGCTATGTTTGAGCCAGCCAAAAATAGACCGGATATTAATGCCAGTCACCAGAAATGGTCCAACATTCAATACCCGGGCTCAACACTGACCACAAGTTAGCCAGCCTCCCTCTCAGTTTCAATATCAGCTGCAATATATTTAAATACTGTAGGTGGCGCCTAAGAAGATGGTGACTATGGCGTTTGAATTCACTGACCTGTAAATGGACACTGTAGTTTCCATAACCCTTTCACAAGGCAATACGCTGCAAACACTTTGCTCGAGTATCTAAATGTTTCTAATGCACTTTTGTAAGTAATCAGCATATGAATACTGTTCTGTTTCCCATCTATAATAGAGAATGACACAAGGACAAAATTTGTCCCCATCCCCATCCCCGCAAGCTATGTCCCCCTCCTATCCCCATAGGCTCCATCTCTGTCCATGCCCTGTCCCCACGAGCACTGTCCCCCATCCCCGTGGGCACTGTCCTCATTTGTACAAGCCTTGAACATTTATGATTTTATACTTAAATCTTTTTATTTAAGTATAAAAATGGACAATATTCTGTACAACTGTTTATAATCACAAATAGAGCCTTACATTTCAATCTGGTTTTGGTACAATCTTCCCAAAGATTCAGTTGCCTATGTTTTTACATCATCTGGGAAGGTAACTGGATTGTCTTTCAGACATGAGTGTAGAAGAGAGCCCAAACTGTATAGTGGATGAACAGGAAAATAAGTGTCTATTACATTTTGGAAATGCTCCTTGATGCCAGCAACGATGGATGAATTTGTTGTAAGATGCTTGAGCAACTGGGCACATGATGGAAGGACATTGCTGATGGCAGACAAGACACAGTACGTATGAGTTCACTGAAATCCTAAAGCAGCTTCTGCAGTTTTATTTAATCATTGAATTCAGCTGCCAATTGTCTAAGATGTATTACATTTTTACATATTGATACTAGTCTCAAATTTCTGGAGAATGACCCAGGGCCAAAGTTGGTCCCTGTCCATGTTCTTGCCCCATTCCTGTGTCATTTTCTAATCTGTACCTGTCTCATTCCTGTGCTCTGCCAACACACTTTCACAAGCAAGTCCATCCAGCTGGGCTTCGTCTTGATTGTAAACTGTGCTTGTGTGACGTTTGCCACTTAGGAGCACATTAGAAAGACACTGCTCTGCTTCAGTGCCAAGATCACATGATAATTAGCAAGACAGTCACCATTATATCAAGGACCATAAACGGTAGAAAAACCTGTTGTGCAGGCAGGGTTTTATTTTGCAGCACTTCTGAATAAAAATAATCTGATTTACAGTAGTATTAGTCAGAGAATAAACAGACAATACATTTAAGGGTGCCAGTAGAGCAGTGAATACCATAAGTATGAGATAGTTTTGTTAAAATATGAACTTACATATGACTTGCAGCTAGTCTGCCTTCTCATTCCAAGTTACTATTAACTAGATTTTGTCTTAAAGAACACACAGTAAGCACATTAACCAGTGTATAAGAAAATGCTCCTCCAAAGTTCTTCAGCTCTTTCTGTTGGATTTATAATGTGACTGCATCAGGTTTATGCAGTGCATGCCTGGACCATGAACAGCAGAATCAATTTCCTAAAGCCATAACAGCAGAGGAAATAAAAGGAGTGCTTAGGAATACCAATCAGCAGGAAACGTTGGGTGCAGATACTGGATGAGGAACTATCAACAATGAAAATAACAACTAAGGCCTAGATTCTATAAACGGCGCCTTGATCGTCAGCCATCCACAAAAGCAGCACCGATCATGTATCAATAATGTGTCTGCGCCATTTATAGAAACATGATGGCAGATAAAGGCCAAATGGCCCATCTAGTCTGCCCCATCTGCAGTAACCATTATCTCTGTCTCCGAGAGATCCCACGTGCCTATCCCAGGCTATTCTGAATTCAGACACAGTCTTTGTCTCCACCAGCTCTTCCATGAGACAGTTCCACGCATCTACCACCCTTTCTGTAAAAAAATATTTCCTTAGATTACTCCGGAACCTATCACATCTTAACTTCATCCTAAGCCCTCTTATTGCAGAGCTTCCTTTCAAATGAAAGAGACTCAACTCATGTGCATTTACATTATGTAGATATTTAAATGTCCCTTTCATATCTCCCCTCTCCCCCCTTTCCTCCAAAGTATACAGATTGAGATCTTTAAGTCTGTTCCCATATGCCTTATAATGAAGACCACACATCATTTTAGTAGCCTTCCTCTGGACTGAATCCATCCTTTTTATATCTTTTTGAAGGTGCGGCCTCCAAAATTGTACACAATATTCTAAATGAGGTCTCACCAGAGTCTTATACATAGGCATCAATACCTCCTTTTTCCTACTGGCCATACCTCTCCCTATGCAACCTACCATCCTTCTAGCTTTTGCCATCACCTTTTCAACCTGTTTGGCCATCTTAAGATCATCACATACAGTCACACCCAAGTCCCACTCTTCTGTCATTCACATAAATTCTTCACCCCCTAAACTGTACCGTTCCCTCGGGTTTTTGCAGTCCAAATGCCTGACCTTGCATTTCTTAGCATTAAACTTTAGCTGCCAAATTTCAGACCATTCTTCAAACTTCGCCAGGTCTTTCTTCATGTTATTCACACCATCTGGCGTGTCTACTCTTTTGCAGATTTTGGCATCATCTGCAAAGAGGCAAATCTTACCCAACAACCCTTCAGCAATATCATTTATAACAATGTTAAAAAGAACAGGCCCAAGAATAGAACCTTGAGGCACACCACTGGTAACATCCCTTTCCCTCAGAGCAATCTCCATTGATCACTACCCTCTATGGCCTTCCACCCAACCAGTTCTTGACCCAGCCTGTCACTTTGGGACCCATCCCGAGGGCACTCAGTTTATTAAATACACCACATCTAGCGCACATCCTCTATCCAATTCTCTGGTCACCCAGTCAAAGAAATTGATCAGATTTATCTGACAAGACCTACCTCTAGAGAATCTATGTTGCCTCCGGTCCTGTAATCCACAGGATTCCAGAAACTGTTTTAGCCCCTAAAGAATAAGGACACTGAGAAAGAGCTCCAACATGAACCCTTGAAAAAGCCCTTTTTGGGTGAAACAGGTCCCGTCGGGGCATGTTAGAGAAACTGCATTAAAAGGATAAGTAAAAAATAAACCTTTACTGTTGTATAGTCTTTATTTATTTTTAAAAGAATGATAGAAAGTCAAGCAGCAGTAATTAAATATGCAATATAGCATCAGGAGGCTATGAAGAGAGCCAAAAGTGGACCTACACATATTTTGATGTGAATGATATTGAAGGCTTCTGCCATCCTGTGATTAAACCCAAAACAGTGAGGCGTTCATTTGTTGTGGTTGTTTCCAATTTGCCTCACTACTTCATCTTCAACATCCTTTTAGTATTTACCAAATTTTAGTACCCCACGGGCCAGAGTTTGATATGTCTGATTTAGAGGTACTATCATGAAATACTTTGTCACAGAGTGGGTAGTGGATGACTGGAATGCCTTTCTAGCAGAGGTGGAAGAGTCAAAAACAGTGAGAGAATGAAAAATGTGTGGGATAAACACAAAGGTTGCCTAAATAGGAGGATGGAAACACAACATGGCTGTTGAAATATTATATTGGACAAAAGTAGTTGGGAACTAAAGCCAATGCTAGATTGACTTTTACAGTCTATCTCTTGCAAATGGCAAAAGATATGATCAAGTCTGCATATTGTATATCACTTTATTATCATACTAGTGTTTAAGCCCGTTACATTAATGGGTGCTAGAATAGATGTGTAGACTTTTAGCACAATGGGTCGCTGAGGCGTTTCTTTCTTTCTTACTTTATGTTTTTTTTATCTCTCTCCCTGCCCCCCTTTCTTTCTGTCTCTGTCCCCCTGTGTGTCTCTGTCTCTTCCCTGGCCCCCTGTCTTACTGTCTCTCTCCCTGGCTGTCTGTCAGTCTTTTTTTGTTTCTGTATCTTCTCCCTTCGCGAGTGTGGGGCAGTTGTAGGCGCGCATGCGCACTCCTTCCAGCCACGGACATACGGAACACGCAGGTAGGAGTGCGCATGCGCCGCTTAGGGTTTTATCTAGTCATTAAGCCCGTTACATTAACAGGTGCTAGAATATATGTCTGTCTGTCTCCCTCCTGCTGACTCTCTCTCTCTCCCTGGCCCCCTTTCTCTGTCTGTCTTTCTGTCCCTCTCCCTGCCCCTGTGTCTTTCTTTCTTTCTGTCTCCCTCCTTCCCACTGTCTGTCTGTCATTTTTTCCCATTTCCCTGTGCAGCAGCATTTCCATCCCACTTCCCTATGCAGCAGCAACAGCATTTTCCTCCTATCCCCCCCCTTTCCTGTGCAGAAGCAGCAGCGGTATTTCCCTTCCCCTCCAGGTCCCTGTGTAGCAGTAGCAGCATTTTCTACCACCCCCCTTTCCCTTCTCTTACCGCGATCTGGCCTGCTCCGTTCAGCCCCTCCCCCTTCTTTTACTGCGTTGTCCTGCTCGATCTGGCCTGCTCCTGACCCTCCCACCGCCGACAAATCTCTCGGCTCCAGCCACGTAGGCAGCACTTTAAACATGCTGCTTCGTGCCCTTCTACTGCCGATTTCCTCTCCTGCGTCTGTCTCCGATGATGTCATCAGAGACGCGGCAGAGGAAATCGGCAGTAGAAGGGCGCAAAGCAGAGTGTTTAAAGTGCTGCCTACGCTGCTGGTGCCGAGAGGTTTGTGGAGGGTCAATGGTCGGAGCGGGGCTGCTCTCCACCACTCAGTTACTGCCACTGGAATGCAAAGAGGGCCGCGAGTGTAGGGCAGTTGTAGGCGCGCATGCGCACTTCTTCTGGCCACGGACATACGGAACACACAAGTAGAAATGCGCATGCGCGGCTTAGGCTTTTATTATAGAGATGCTACAAATGAGGATGCTGTGCATCTCATGGGGGAGGGGAAAACATCTTAATGTTGAGATTAGCAAGATAAATACTACGACAATTCTTTAAGATTGCATCATATATAACTATGGTCGGCATGATGGCAAATTGATGATGGCAAATTGGCAACCAGTGTTCAAGCATGAATGATTATAACCTGTGCATTGTGCACAAAATGGTGGTTGCAGTTAGAGCATAAGAACACAAGAATAGCCTTACTGGGTCAGACCAATGGTCCATCAAGCTCAGTAGCCCGTTCTCACAGTGGCCAATCCAGGTCACTAGTACCTGACCAAAACCCAAGGAGTAGCAATATTCTATGCTACCAATCCAGGGCAACAAGTGGCTTCCCCCATGTCTTTCTCAATAACAATGGACTTTTCCTCCAGGAACTTGTCCAAATCTTTCTTAAAACCAGCTACGCTATCTGCTCTTACCACAACCTCTGGCAATGCATTCCAGAGCTTAACTATTCTCTGAATGAAAAAAATTTCCTCCTATTGGTTTTAAAAGATTCCCTGTAACTTCATCTTTGTAATTTTTGACGGAGTGAAAAATCAATCCACTTGTACCCGTTCTACTCCATTCAGGATTTTGTAGACTTCAATCATATCTCCCCTCAGCCATCTCTTTTCCAAGCTGAAGAGCCCTAACCATTTTAGTCTTTCCTCATATGAGAACAGTTCCATCCCCTTTATCATCTTGATTGCTCTTCTTTGAACCTTTTCTAGCGCCACTATATCTTTCTTGAGATAAGGAGATCAGAATTGAATGCAATACTCCAGATGAGGTCGCACCATGGAGCGATATAGGGGCATTATAACATTCTTGTTAACCATCGCTTTTATAATAATTCCTAGCATCCTGTTTGCTTTTTTGGCCGCAACCGCCGCACATTGGGTGGAAGGTGTCATCGTATTGTCTACGATGATACCCAGATCCTTTTCTTGGCACATTAAATTTCATTTGCCATTTGGACGCCTAGTCTTCCAATTTCCTAAGGTCCACCTGCAATTTTTCACAATCCACATGCATTTTAACAACTTTGAACAGTTTAGTGTCATCTGCAAATTTGACCACCTCACTCGTTGTTCTAATTTCCAGATCATTTACAAATAAGTTAAATAGCACCGGTCCTAGTACAAACCCCTGCAGCACTCCAGTGTTTACTCTCCTCCATTGAGAAAAATGACCATTTAACCCTACCCTCTGTTTTCTATCCAATAACCAATTCCTAATCCACAACTGAACTTTGTTGCCTATCCCATGACACTTTAATTTTCTCAGGAGCCTCTTGTGAGGAACTTTATCAAAAGCTTTCTGAAAATCTAGATACACTATATCAACCAGCTCACCTTTATCCACATGTTTATTCACATCTTCAAAGAAGTCAAGCAAATTTGTGAGGCAAGATCTCCCTCAGCGGAACCCATGTCCGTCTCATTAAATCATGCTTGTCTACGTGTTACACAATTTTATTTTTTATAATTGTTTCTACCATTTTGCCTGGCACTGAAGTCAGGCTTATCAGTCTGTAATTTTCCAGATCTCCCCTGGAGCCCTTTTTAAAAATCAGCGTATGATTGGCCACCCTCCAATCTTCAGGTACTACAGACGATATTAGCTACAGTTTACAAATCACTAACAGCAAGTCAGCAATTTCATTTTTGAGTTCTTTTAGTAATCTAGGATGTATACCATCCAGTCCTAGCGACTTATCACTTTTTAACTTGTCGATTTGGTTTAGTACATCTTCCAGATTCACCGAGATTTCTTTCAGTTCCTCCGCATCATCACCCTTGAAAAACATTTCCAGTTCAGGTAGATCTCTTACATTTTCTTACATAAAGACCGAAGCAAAGAATTAATTCAGTCTTTCCGCTATGGCCTTATCCTCCCTGAGTGCCCCTTTTGCTCCTTGATCATCCAACGGTCCCACAGATTCCGGTGTCAGGTCAAAAGCGCACCGTGACAAAGGCGCGCCCAGACAATTGAGCGCAGCACGGAGGCGCGCGCCGCTCTAAATTACTGGTTTTAGGGCTCCGACGGGGGTGTGTGTGGGGGGAACCCCCACACTTTACTTAATAGACATCACGCCGCGTTGTGGGGGCATTGTGGGGGGTTGTAACCCCCCACATTTTACTGAAAACTTAACTTTTTCCCTGTTTTTAGGGAAAAAGTTCAGTTTACAGTAAAATGTGGAGGGTTACAACCCCCCAAAACGCTGGCGCGATGTCTATTAAGTAAACTGGGGTGGTTCCCCAACAAAACCCCCCGTCGGAGCCCCTAAAAACTGTAATTTTGTGCGGCGCGCGCCTCCACACTGCGCTCAATTGTCGGCGCGCGCTTTTGTCTTTCGCGCCGTTGTCTATGAACACAGATTCCCTCGCAGGTTTTCTGCTTCTGATGTACCTAAAAAAATTGTTATGAGTTTTTGCCTCTTTTGCAAGTTTCTCTTCATATTCTTTCTTAGCTGTCTTTATCAATGCTTTGTTGGGCATTTACTGTGATATTGTGATATCAACAGCCCTAGAGAGGACCTGTCAATAGCTGTGGTCTCTGACTTTGACTGTGAGGCTGCAGGCAAAGGATCAACTACCAGGGCTTTGGGAGTCAGTAGTGAAGCTCCCATAATCTCATATGGTGGCTGCAGCAAGCTCTTCTCTGACAAAACTAAAATCATAAGTTGTAATGCTGGAGAAATTGTGAGCAAAACCACTTCTGTTAATGCTTTCTTTTCTGAACTTAAGTCTTGCTCTTTGGAGCTGAAGGGGAAAGCACATAATATAGAAGCCAGTGTAGAAAAGCAGAAAGGGAAGATTGAGGATATGGAGAAAGCAGAAAAAAATAAAACTCTTAATTCAATGATGATGAAAAACAAGTTGGTTTACTATATAGCAAGCTGGAACACTTTGGACTTCTTTTACAAAGGTGCGCTAGCGTTTTTAGCGCACGCACCGGATTAGCGTGCACTATAGTACGTGCTAGCCGAAAAACTACCACCTGCTTTAGAGGAGGCGGTAGCCGCTAAAGTGCGCTATTCCGCGCGTTAGGGCCCTAATGCACCTTTGTAAAAGGAGCCCTTAGAGAATGTAATTAGGTAACTGAACCTTAGATTACTGAATTTTATTTTAAGGCGCAAGGGGTTATTTCTGTACTGATATTTAAAATATATCGTGGCAGAAATTTAAAGATCCCATCTTCTTCTTTACTGCCTGCTGCAAAAGCTTATTATATTGCTACAAGTCACCAGCTGGAACAGCATGCTAAGAGGTCAGCTGAGGAGTCAGCTTCTGTGGCTAGTGATTTGACTGTTCAGAATCCTTGGGCCCTATGGTCTATGAGAAGTCCACATTGTTGGCTATCCTGGTTTTCAAACAAGATCTAAATACGATTATGTGCTTGTATTTCTAGAATCTGCACACAATATTTTTAGGACATAGGATTTGGATTTATGCTAGCTTGCTAAAGTAATGCAGGAACAATGCAAATTAATTCTGGCCATATTTCAGGGGACATGTGAACTTGGTGCGTCTTTCTTTGTGAGAAATCGCTGCAAATGCTTATTAAAATATATAGGTGTCAACTATGCTTTCTTTGTCCCAGGGCAATTATGAATTTTTTCGCAATACTAAGAAACTGATTGATCCTGGGGCTTCTATTCCAACTCCAGTTGTCAATGATAACTGTTCAATGCACTGTAGTATTTTGTTTGCCTTCTCATGTTAGAGCTTTGTCTTTTTTTATCTGTTAATGTTCTCGTAATTCTACTGCTCTTTTCCTTTCTGTTTTGAAAACATTTGGAGACTTTTCTTCATGTATCTAGATGCACGTGAAAAGGAGAGATTATTTTCATTGATTTCTATCCGATGACTCTAACAAGGGTCTTTTGCTTATGTATATTTGTGAAATATTCAATATACTGTAAAATGAAAAACAATGTCCAGTTATGTAGCCAGACACTCATGCTTTCTTATGCACACTACTACTATTGTTCTTCATTGAGATAGTTGAGAAGTAGAAACACACAGAAAAAACTGAAGAACCAGTATGACAAAATAGTGTTTAGTCAACAGTAGACCCGATGCAGCAATGTTGCCTGCATCAGGGGTAGATTTTTAGTTTTGCATACAGAAAGGACATGGGTAGAAAAAGTATATACACCTATAAGAACATAAGAATTGCCGCTGCTGGGTCAGACCAGTGGTTCATCATGCCCAGCAGTCCGCTCACACAGTGGCCCTCCGGTCAAAGACCAGCACTCTAACTGACACTAGCCCTTCCAGCATACGTCTTTGTTCAGCAGGAACTTGTCTAACTTTGTCTTGAATCCGGAAGAGCATTCTAGTTTTCCACCACTCTTTGGGTGAAAAAGAACTTCCTTACGTTTGTATGGAATCTACCTCCTTTCAACTTTAGAGAGTGCCCTCTCGTTCTTCTTACCTTGGAGAGGATGAACAACCTGTCATTATCTACTAAGCCTATCCCCTTCAGTACCTTGAATGTTTTGATCATGTTTTAAATGTGCTATTAGTTTCAAGGAGTATGTTCTCAAATTAGTCTTATTTGCTAGAGTAAATAACCTTTCCCTATTTATCCAATCCATCCTACTTATTAATTTATAAACCTCTATTATATCTCCTCTCAGTCCTCTCTCCTGCAAGCTCTAACCACTGTAGGCTTTTCTCATAAGGGAGCCATTATATCCCCTTGATTATTTTGTTTCCTCCATCCATCTCTGAACTTTTTCTGGTTCTGGCATATCTTTCATGACATGGGGCAACCAGAACTGGAAACACCATTCAAAGCATGGTTGAACCATGAGTCGGAAAAATGACTGTGTTTTAAAAAAAATTTCCTCAGAGTTAAGCCCAAAAGAAAGAAAGGAAGGAAGGAAAATGTGATGAACCCGGCTGCAGTGAACAGTTTTTCAACACTCAGCCTCTAGATGGGAAGTAGATACAGAAAGGGGGGGATTAAAGGATGTCATGATGTGTCAAGGCCTTCAACCCTTCCTCCTCAGTCTATAACCATCATCGATACCTAGCTGTGCTTATCACTCATATTTTGAGCACAGATGGGACATGTATCTGTGTGGAAGCAGGATGTGTAAGGCTGGGGTGGTGACAGCAAAACTAATGGTGGAGAGGTTGGAAAAAAAGGATTAAAATGGAAACCGGTAGTCCTGAGGTTTCAAATAATGGCAAACACAGGGATTATTCTCTCTCAATGTTAAAAAAAAAGTAATAGTGTGATAGTAGAAAGCTAAAAACACTGTTCCCAGCGGCTCACATGAGGTGGTTGTCCAAGAAAAGGAATTTAAAAAATAGACAATCTTTTCCATTCAGCTTATATAGGGCAAAAACTTTCTTCTGAATATCAGACATCAATCCCTGCTGCAGCCATGGGGCAATGCAAATGCCCTTTCCTCACTTCCTCCATAAGTGTATTTTAGTGCACCTTTTTGAGAGTTACTCTACTCACAACTCAAGTTTTTAATTAACTCAAAAACATTTTTAAAAAGGGCTTAGCATATTACTTCCCAATACAAAGAGATGAGCTATGGTCCTGGAGGCTCAACTCATTGTTTTTTATTGCAGGGGGAGGGGTCAGAAGTACAATAAATTCAACTCTCATTTCTGAAGTCAGTATTAGTCTGTGGTAGAGCTGCCCAATTCAGGGAAAATATTTTTGACTCAATTTGATTTGGCCTATTTAACTGATTTTTCAAATCAATTCACTTTTAATGACACATCTTTTTAAGTTTAAAGTTGAATCAATTTTTATTGTAAAATTTAACAAGCCAGATTAATACAGATCGATCCTACACAGTCAATGCTAACAGAAAACCATATCCATCTCATATACACAGAACACAGATTTATTTATTCAATTTTCTATACCGTTCTCCCAGGAGAGCTCAGAACGGTTTACATGGGTTTATTCAGGTACTCAAGCATTTTTCCCTGTCTGTCCCGGTGGGCTCACAATCTATCTAATGTACCTGGGGCAATGAGGGGATTAAGTGACTTGCCCAAAGTCACAAGGAGCAGTGTGAGTTTGAACCCACAACCACAATGGCAAAACACCCCACTTCCCAGGGTCCAGTGAAAGGAGGGCTAAAGGGTCATCAAACCCTCTTAAATCAACAATAATTGTGTATGGTGGTATAGAAGAATAAAGTTATTATTATTATTCCCATGGTATCCTGGGTGATAATGTCCAACTTTGGCCCTTATGGTCACCTCCTCATTCTAATGTAGCTTATTGCTTACTGTTGTTTTTCCAATTTTATAAATCCTTTGAAATGAAACCAAAACAACAGAAAGTATTTTCACTTATCTTTTAATATGCAGAATCTCTAGCCTGCCCCAATGGGACCCCTTTCGCCACATATAGGCTTTCTCATTGGTTCTAAAGGAGCTCCACTCGAGCGTTCTTTCACAATTTAAACCACAACCCCAGGGTGCTGAGGCTGTAGTTTTAACCACTACGCCACACTCTCCCTTGCCTAGTATAGAATAGTACTCACAAACTAAAGTTAGAAATATAGAGACAAAAGTTAAACTAAACAGCCAAGAAGCCAGACTACATGCAGTGCAACACTACAGAAACAGTAACCTGGTTAGTAAAAAATGTATTAAAATTAGTCTAATAAGATTACTTTATTTCCATTTTCTATTTAAAAATATTTATCAATACAGCTACAATAAAGCGACAAAAAATATTTTTTCTACCTTTTGTTGTTTCTGCCATAATCATCCTCTTCACTCTCTTCTTTCCATCCAGTGTCTGTCCTCTCTCTCCCTTTGATGCATCTGCCCTCTCTGCCCCTTTCATCCACTGTGTCCCCCATACCTCCCCCTTTGTCCCTGCCTCTCCTTCTGTCCAGCTTCACCTCCCCTCTGTTCCCTTTCTCCTCCTATACGCCTCATTCCAGGGCAAATATCTCTCTCTCTTTTTCTCTCCATTTGTGGATTTAGCATCTTTCCCACTCATGTCATTTTTCTCTCTCTCTTCCTACTGCTCTTCCAACTCTCCTGTCCCAGCATCTCTCTCCCTTTTCCTCCCTACATGACTTCAGCCTCTCCATCTCTTCCCTACTGCCTTATCTAATCTCTCTTGTCTCCAAGGCCATCTCCTTCCCTGCCTGTCCTGTAGTAAGGCATCTTCCCTCCCCTCAAGATAAAGCACCCTCCAATCCTTGCCCCCCTTAAGTTTAATAACTCCCCCTATTTCCTTCACCCTATCCTCACTCCCTCCCTTACTTACTTGCTTTCTTTCTTTGTCACCCCTTCCTAACACACACACTGTCAGCAGTGCAGCCTTCACAACTCTCTGCTCGGGCTTTCCTCTCTGCTGGGTCCTGCCCAATGTTCCCTCTAAGCTGAGCGCATGAGCGATCGCTCACTATTTTCATTGGCGTCGCTCATAATTTTTCTCGTGTTGCTCACTAAAATACTGCAGTGGGAAACTGAGGACTGCATAGTAAGATCCATGACGCACTTCCGACGCAGGTGGGGATCGTGAGAGGAGCCGCTGCCACGTCTTCAGTGGTGTACCAAGGGGGGGAGGTCCGCCCCGGGTGCAGCCTTAGGGTGGGTGCACAGCCGGCCAGGTCCGGATCTGGTCGGCTGTGCATCCCCCTAAGGCTGCCGTCGGAGAGGAAGTTTGGGAATGCTGGGCAGCCCGATGGTGGGAAGCAGAGAGAGCTTGGGGCAGCCGCGGCGGTGGCTTTGGGGCCTGTTTCCCCCGATAGTGGCAGCAGTGGCTTTGTGGAGGGTAGGGAGAAAGAAAGAAAGAAAGAAAGGGGGCAGGCAGGGAGACAGAAGGGAAACAGAAAAAAAGAAAGGGGGCATCAAGAGAGAAAAAAGAAAGAAAGGGCAGGGAGAGAGGAAGAAAAAGTTAGGGGAGGGAATGAGGTCTGGAGGAGAGGAAGCATACAGGCTGAAAGAAGGGAAGAAAGATTGGATGCACAGTCAGAAGATGAAAGTGCAACCAGAGATTCATGAAATCACCAGACAAGGTAGGAAAAATGATTTTATTTTAAATTTAGTGATCAAAATGTGTCTGAATTTATATATGCTGTCTATATTTTGCACTATGGCCCCCTTTTACTAAACCGCAATAGTGTTTTTTAGCACAGGGAGCCTATGAGCGTCGAGAGCAGCGCTGGGCATTTAGCGCAGTTCCCTGCGCTAAAAACTGCTATTGTGGTTTAATAAAAAGGAAGGGGGGTATATTTGTCTATTTTTGTATGGTTGTTACTGAGGTGACAATGCATAGAGTCATCTGCCTTGACCTCTTTGAAAAAAAAACCAGAATAGGAATGATAATTAACATTTTCTCAGCGTATAGTGTGCTTTGTGTTTTTTAATTTTATTGTTGGTAGATCATTTTGACTTGGTCATTTTAAAGTAGCTCGCAAGCCCAAAAAGTTTGGGCACCCCTGAGCTAGAGCGTTGAAGCTGTGTATTTCTATTTTATCCCCCTGTTTACAAAATTGTGGAGAGTTTTTTAGCGCCAGCCATGGTGGTAGCAGCTCTGATGCTCAGAATTCTATGAGTGTCAGAGCTGTTACCACCGTGGCTAAAATCCACACTACAGTTTTGTAAAAGGGGGAGGGGTTAGTTTGTGATGACATATTCCATACTAGGCGAAGGTGTTTTCTGTGTGTTCGAAAGACATGGTTTTCTGTTAGGATTGACGGTGTAAGATTGATCTGTGCTGGTTTGGCTTGTTTAGTTTTACAATGGGTGTATTGATGTACTGCTCACTGCAATATGTAAGATGCTGCCTTTTTCTAGGTACTCATGTGTGACTTGTGGCTTGTTACTAAAAATCATGTTTTTCGTACAGATGGGGGGGGGGGGGTACCAAAAAATGATGGACCCCGGGTGTTACATATGCTAGGTACGCCACTGTATGTAAAGATACCAGAAAGCTGGCGAAGCAAAAACTTTAAGTAAATTGTTATTCTTCTAAGTTTTGAGTATTTAACCCTCCCACAATCTCACGGGCATTTGTCCTCCGCGCCTGCTCATAAATTTGTGGAGTATGTAACTTGTCGCTCATGCATATTTTTTTTGCACACACCTCATCAATCCTTAGAGGGAACATTGGTCCTGCCTACTTCTTGTTTCTGTGAAGACAGCACCCAGCAGAGAGGAAGGCCCGGTGCTGGCAAGAGCAGCGTGTTGTGAAGGCTGCCACTGTGGAGAAATTCTCAGACCATGATGATGCTAAGCCTACACTGAATCGGTGAGGCCGATTTTTTTCTCAGACTGAATCGATTCAACCAAAGTGGATCGGTGAATCAATTTGAATCGGGAATTGGGCAGTTCTAGTCTGTGGTGCTGTGCCAGTATGGTCCTAGACTATAGATTTGCAGAGTGTGGGCATTCTGGATTTAGGTTTCTTGAGTCTAGGGTGGGCTACTGCTCCCAGGAATCCCAAGTGTGAGGACTATGCAAGGCACAGCACCTTGACCCCAGAAATGCAAGTTAACTTTACTTCAACATATTTATTTAATCATGAAAAGAACACTCAAATTTTCCTTCTTCACATAAAAATAAGATAATTTTTTTAGGCTCTTATCTGCAGGAAATTAAATATATGAAACATCAAAGTCCATTTTCTGAATCCTCACAGAGACCAATGTCAGTGTCCCAGTTTCAGAGAAAAAGCACATCCTCATCAGGATGATGACAGCCCAAAACATTGATCCTTCATATAACCGGAGATGCATAAAAACTATGATTTCTAAGAATTTCTCCAGACCATTCCCCACTAAAATCCTCTTTTCAAAATCAGGATTTGCTGAAGCTACTAACCATGTTCCATCTCAAGAGTAGAAAAGTGGATTTATTCCAAATATTTCTAAAGAAAACTGGAGTTCTCCGTCCCATACTGGTCTTCAAAGCTGTAAACAACTTTCATCACCAATAAAAATCTAGTGTAGTCATTCTGACCATAATCTTGCACCTAATATATAACAGATTGGCTTTGCTCTCTGGATCTCAAAGATGCATATATGCATAAGGATGTATCCAGATAACAGATGATTCCTCATCTTCAGTTAAAGATAAAATCCACTAAAGCGAGAACTGGCAGCGGACATTGAGCAAGCAGCACGGGGCCGAGCAGGAAGCACAAAAAGTTTGGCACTGATGGGTGCACCGCTGGTTGCGAAATGGGAACCAGGGATGGAGAGGCTCAGCACAGGGCAGGGCATGGAAAGATCGCTCCTGCCCCATACACCGTAGGACCACCAGGGATTAAAAATGGTGCAAAAGGTAAGCATGCGTGGGGCTTTTATTTTTTTTAAAGCTGGGACAAGAGTCATCTCTCCTGTCCCGGCCTGCCATATCGTCCAGGAGGGGGTCGGGTTGATGACCTGAATATAGGACGGGACCCCCATTTTTGAGCCATTTTTTTGGCCCAAAAATCTTGTCCTATATTCGAGTATATACGGTACATAACCTTAGTAATAGTATTTCTGATTTCAGTTACTTCTGCCAGAAAGATCAGTGAATCTCTGAACACTAGTGATTTTTGTCAACACAAAACTCTGAAAACACTAGTTTTGTTATTTACACATCCAAAATGTCTTCCAAGACTCAGGGAATTTATTTCCTTATTTGCAAGTGAAAAATTATCTCATGAGGGCTCGGGTGGTAGACTCCACTGCAAATCAGTGTTCTGAGTTTGAACAATTATTGGGCACTCCAGTACAGTGCGGTTGTATATCTGGTTGTACAAAATGGTTCATGGGGACGGAAGCCGTCCTTTTTACTGGCTTGGGAGGAGGATTTGGAAAGGGTGTTTGAGGCGGAGGAATGGGAGGGGAATCACGTTTAAGATACACCATGTTGCAGTGGCACCTGTGTTGGTGGAAAATGCTCTCAAGCTGTTGGTGAGATGGTATGTGACTCCTTTTTTCTTTCCTCGGTACCAATACAGCTTATTTAGCATTGGACTTTGCTTGGTACCGATCCTTCCCTGCTTTGTGTTATTTGTATACATCGAAGCTTGGTATTGATGCTGGGTGGGTGTGGACAGAGGGGAACTTTTATTCATAATGGTGGGGCTCTCCTAAGTTACAAGCTTATTGGGGGCAAGTGTTTGGTTATGTGTGGGAATTATTACAGGTTCCAATATCCCAGAGGGCGGAACTGGCTTTATTGGGGATTCAGGAGAGGGGGTTGAGGATACCCTAGATAAATTGACCTGGCTAGCATTCACAGTGGCTAGGCTGGTTGTGGCATGCTTTTGGAGGAGCTCGACTTTGACCCTAATTAAGGAAAATCTGGGTTGGGTGTGTGCACAGTATCGGCTCTCAGCTATGCTGACCAGGCAATGGCAACAGTATTTAGACCTTTGGGGTAGATACCTGGAAGTGGAGGGTTTGGATATGGGTGGACTGGATTAGGGAAGATTAGAGGGCGGGAGATGGTTTGGAGATTCTGAATGCTAGTGTTTTGATCATATGTTATTTGGTTGACTGTCTTTAGTTATTTGGGGGCTACAGGGGAGTATGGTTTAGAGGCAATTAACCTGTTGTTAGAGGGCTGGGGGGAGGGGGGATTTCTTTCAAACGTGTTATGATGCTTGGTTTTATTCATCTTGCGTGCTCTAAGTGGTATTGTATTGATGTTACTTGTACTGATGAATATGTGGAGTGTTGATTTTCCTAAATAAAGAATTACAAAATGTCTTCCAAAATAGACTAATTTCTACTTTCTCCTCTTAGGCTTCTCCAGCTGGTGTCATGATTGTTGGAGTTATCTAGGTCTCTCTGCATCTGAATAGGTAGAACTGATGCTTCAGCCATCTATCCAGATGTGGTGAGACCTGGAAAAATGCAAACATCATGATTTCTACTTTATCAATTTACCATTTTTCTAAAATTCCTTCCCAGACATCATTCTAATATAGCAGCATCTACCTTACATGCTCTTTACTTAAATTGAATTAAATGAAGGATATGAGAAAATCTACCCAACTCTCTGTTTCTCTAATGATGCTAATAGGACCTGGACTTGCAGTTACAAAACACACAATTGCAAACCGGATTTACAAATAATGTACTTTGTAATAGCAAATAGGTACACATACCTCTTTAGAAGGTCAAATAAAAGGTCATAAATTAAAATCAATGGAAGCTTCCACTACTCACTCTGGTTCTACCTTTAGTCAGCTGACTCATATTATGATGGTAAATTTGGCCCTACAGATCTAGGAAATTTAAGAACTGAAAATTCTGTACAACTGTTTCTTGCCAAACACCAATTTTGTGTGGATTGTCTTAAGGAGAGTGCACTGAAGGGACTTCAAAATAACCCTTGGCTTACCTATAACTGATGCTCTATTTGGATAGCAGGATAAATCAATCTTTTACCTTTTCTTGAAGTTAAATGATATATAGAGTTGTTGAAATACCTACGTAATATAAATGTGCATGAGTCGAGTCTCTTTCATCTGAAAGGAAACTCTGCAATGAGAGGGCATAGAATGAAGTTACGAGGTGATAGGCTCTGGAGTAATCTGAGGAAATACTTTCTCACGGAAAGGGTGGTAGATGTGTGGAACAGTTTCCTGCAATAGGTGATGGAAACAGAGACTGTGTCTGAATTCAAAAGGGCCTGGGATAGGCACGTGGGATCTCTCGGAGAGAGAAAGAGATAATGGTTATTGTGGATGGGCAGACTAGATGGGCCATTTGGCCTTTAGCTGCAAACATGTTTCTATGTTAAGATAACTGAAAATGTGTGGCTGTGTGGTATCAGGAGCACATGATCAGACATTCCTTCTAGTCTTATCTGTCTGTAGCTAGTGTCCTTGGAACCATCAGATGTTCTCAATATATGTGACATGTAACATAGTAAATGACGGCAGATAAAGACCTGAATGGTACATCCAGTCTGCCCATAAGTTATACCCATTAAAAAAATACATGATTAGATTAACTTGTCTCTTCTTTAAATTATACTTTCCCAACATGAGGATACATCTGAGTTGTTCCATGGAAACAGACCCTGATAGTGGGCAGTTTTGTAGAACCAATTGTGCAGCAGCAGAAAAGCCTTCTAGGTTTTTCTAGCTCTAACTAGAATAGCTTCCTTTCGTGGAGCCATTGGATGACACCACCTACGTGGAACTGATTTCAGACTCCACATTCTGGAGAAAGTCTATACTGTATGTATAGTGATGTACATACTTGGGTGACTGTTCAACAGTATTTACTTTGCTGGACAGCCAACATAGTCAGTGTTTCATGAGTTTTTACCTTTTGATGGACCACATTTGGTCATATGTTTTTTCTCATGTTGTGCCCATGGGAAAAGTCTTTAGTAAACAGAGCTGAGTGTATTATAGCAGGGAACAGCTATTCTCTCTCAGACTGAAATCATTTGGCAGTGAGAGCTTGTTTTAATAAACTCATCACGGTTTAAACTTAAACTCGTAACATCTGTTGTATCCTCAGATTACATATGCAAGAACACCAAAGATAGCAATCAGAGGGTACAAAAGACAAGGTAAGTGACGTGCATCAGGCGTAGACTGTGTGTGTGTGTATGTATTAGTGCTTAAGGAACACTCCTAAATAATAATGAATATAAGTCTTAATAATAGTCTTAATATATCAACTTCTAACCTGCTGACTCCAGATGGCAGACTGACAAATTTTCTAAGAGTCAGTTCATAAGTGGGGGTAGGGGAAGTGGAAAGACTAGGCCTGCTGTAGCCCTTTATGGCTTGATTTACAAAGACTGTTGGCCCATTCTATATGATTGTAGAAAAAAAACACCCCTAAGTAAACAGGCCCCTAGTATCAGAACCTCACCCAGTCTCCCTCTCTAACTCCTCTCACCCCAGCAGTTTCACTCTCTCTCTTTCTCAGTCTCCCCAACTTTGTCTCCAGGAGTCTCCCACCACTTCAATCCCTCTACCCTGATACCAGTAGTCTCCCTTTCTCAATCCCACCTTATCCTCAATAGTTATAATCTCCTACTACTCGTCAATCAGACACCCCCTTTTCCCTTTCCCACTTAACCATTCTTGCCCTTCCCTCATCTAGCTAGGCAGTTATCCTATAACTACCCAGCCACAATCCCTCTCTCCCTTAGTCAACCTCTACCTTTTAGGCAGCAAACCCATCTTCCTAATTAGTCAGCTCCAGTCAGTCACCTATTCTCTATGAAGCACCAGCCTTAGACTCCAACCAATGACTCCTGTTCCTCAATTAATGGTTCTCATATAACAGCTATCCCATACCAGTTGTCACCATGCAATTGTGTCAGTATGAGCAACAGGATTCCTGAACTCATGAGACGTTGTTGCAGTCTCAAACTTCATGAGACTGAAAGACCAACACGGGAATTCAGGGACTGAGCAGTTCAAAATACACCGACAGCCAAACGGTGTTGACTGGTAAGAACAGTTTTTTAGGCAGCTATGGCTCAATTGATGAATGAAAACCCTGGGCACCAGAACAAAAATCCTGGGATCCTACTATATTGTGCTGTATTGTATCAGAAATTCTCTAACTTAATTAGATCTGGTGAAAAGTCCTCTTTCCCTGAAGGAAGGAAACTGGTCAGCCCACAGGCTTGGGAAAAACTGTTTTAACTAGGATGTAGGGTTTGTCTTTCTGTACAGGGAACTGATGGGGGTCATGCTCAAGCCTAGATGAAGGAAATCCACTTCCTACTGCTGCAGAAAACAGTTGCTGGAACCCAAGGGCTTCTTCCTAATAAATGGACCTGGGGTACTTGGGGTAAGAGTCCTGATGAGACAAGCAGTGCAAGAATCCAGTAGATTAATCATTTTAACACCTTGTCCACAAACTAACAATATGATTCAAGAATTAGCCAAGAACCACATACATAGGACTGTAATTAATCAAGAAATAACAAGAACCAGTTGGTATTTTAGGAAAAATATACACTATTGCTCCTTTAAACTCATAGGCTCATACAACACTATTTTCCGGAAAGCAATCATGTGTTTAGCAAGTTATTTCAATATTGGCAATAAGCAAAATCCTTTACAGATCAAACTGTAAGCAATCCATCCCCCCTTCCTGTTGGATTTCCATGAAAACAGAGTTTAATTTAGACTTTGCATATCTGACAGAGGCATGAGCTCAGTTTGCCAAGCCCTTCCATAGCCACATGGCTCTCATTAAAACTGCCAGGTGGCCTATGACCTAGCTGAATAATTTATTTTGCATACAGTTTATTAACTGGAATATCAAGGACAGAGGACAGAGAACTGGTTAGGCTATACTATTCTGCTAACACTCAAGTGTTGCAAAGCTGGATTGGTTAGATGCAGGGCTTACATAAATTCAGGGAAGATATTCTAGCTCCATTACTGGTCAGTTCTTGATTCAACAGGTTTCCAGTTGCACTGTCTTATGGAGGCACTGGCCTAATTATGGTCCTATCCTGCATCAACATTACATGCTACTTGAGAGAAAGTAATGTCACAGAGTTGGATGGCTGCTTGAGGCTCAAGCTCAGCACTCAACATTTATCATCTAATATGTATCCACATAATCACAAATGGTATTGGGACAAAAATTATAAAATTGGACTTGAAATCCACAGCGGACTGTAGCTATATGTCCCAATATAACCCATATCACCCCAAATCTGACATTATTTGTCTACCAACTGGCATCTCAGGATCTGGCTGATGAAGGCAAGATGGCGACCATGAAACTCATGTCTGATAATGAGGTATTACCTGGCCAGGTTGGGGGCCTAGATTCTCCACAAGTCCTAGAATAACTGGATGGTGAGCAAATATAGACTCATTGGGAAAATTTCCCATTTTGCTTTATGAGATCAAGGCACATATTGGGGCAGTGTGTACAGAACTGGCCACTATAGCTGTGGACCTGAAGGGTGAAATAATAGACTTGGGCCAAAGAGTAGATGAAATTGATGATCAACTAGAAGATCAAGCCACAGATGCATGGCAACAGGAACATAAGTAACGAGTCTTACATACTAGACAAACTAATTGATCTCGAAAACCACATCAGAATATGAAATATCTGCATATGCAGAGCAGAATATACCGATTGTGAGGCAGTTGTAAAAAAATAGCACCTCAGTGTTGCTGACTGATGAACGTACCAAAGTCCCTGAGTAGAGATCAAATTGAATAGGTCCACTGCACATTAAGAAGAGGGCACCCAAACTTCCCAAAAGATATAATGACACATTTCATGGATTTCAAGGTCAAAGAGGTAATTTTGGAAAAAGTCCGGCTGAAAAATTCTATAACATAGGACACTTATGATCTAGTGCTCTATCAAAATTTAGCAGCCGCAACACTAAAGCATAGGACAGATCTCAGACCTCTGATGCAACATTTGAGGGAAAGGGCATCCAATATAAACGGCAGCACCTCTTTGCCTTAGCCTTTTACCAACACAGTAATTTACAACAAATTAGTCGCAAGAAGAAGCACAAACATTTCTGCCTAATACATCAGTCTCTTCAGACAAGTCATCAACAGCATTACCAAGAGTTAAAAATGGCAATGCATGTAGTGACCTGCTGTTGCTGGCCTTATCTCTGCTATATGCCTGATTGGGAAACAATTGTAAAGCCTCCAACACAGAATCAAACTTTCTTCTCTGACGCCTAAAGTTTATTGAACCCCACCTTCATCTCCTTCAAACATTTGCTGCAGTCTCCAACTGCGCACATCTCTATTGTCGTACAGGTGCACCAGGAAGGGGCCTTATGTGCCTGGGCCAATCAGAGTTTTAGGCCCCTCCCAGCACATCCCAGGGTGCACCAGGAAGGAAAATGCCCGCCATTTTGACGAGGCTGGAGGAGGGAGTAGGTTTCCATTCTGCTGATTGTCCATCAAAGGTACAAGGAGGGTGTAGAGGGGTGTGTAGGGATGTCAGGCTTGAGGGAGGGGGGTCTCACTTTGGAGGGGTACTGGGGGCGGAAGAGAGAGAGAGGAATCGGGAATCTCCCTGCTGGTTCAGTTAATCGGGGCAGGGGAATCCCCAATCAGCTGAGCCAGCAGGACTCTCTGAAGCTGCAGTTTTGGGGTATCTTGCTGGCTCAGCTGATTGGGGATTCCTTTGCCGCAATCAGCTGATGGCAGGCTGTGGACTACTGTTGGGATTCCCCGGCAAAGATAGGCACCAGAAATGTAGGAGAGGGTTTACCGGGCCTACATTTCTGGTGCCTACCTTTGCATGAATTGCGCCTACATAAGCAGTTTAGGCCACCTAATGCTAATTCCTGCGTTGACCTTACCAACTTTGGTGTTTGGCAGCCTAAAGCACCTATGTAGGGAGGAGAAGGACAGGGGAAGAGTTAAGATATCTGGATAATTTTTTTGAATAGCAGAGTTTTGATTCCTTTTCGAAATGATTTGAAGTTGCTCGTTGTTGTCAGTAAGTTGGAGATGGGGTGGTCAAATTTCGCTACCTACTAGCGATGCAGGCAGCGAAACTTGACCACCCCATCTCCAACTTACTGACAACAATGAGCGACTTCAAATCATTTTGAAAGGAATCAAAACTCTGCTATTCAAAAAATGTATCCAGATATCTTAACTCTTCCCCTGTCCTTCTCCTCCCTTGTAATAGTCTCACCCTCTCTTGTAATTTTTTCTTTCTTAAGTATCAACCATGTATTCCACTACCTAACTTGTAAATCTTTTGGAAATATCCAGTTAGCTTCATTGTAATCCTAATACCTAAACTGTAATGTTCCTGGAAATGTCCAGTTAGCTTCTTTGTAATCCGCCTAGAACTGCAAGGTACGAGCGGAATAAAGTCACTAATGTAATATAATGTAGGCACCTTTTATTTAGGCATTGGTGGGCGTTTCAACTTCGCCATTTTTTGCCATTTCTAACAATGTTCTTCCATTAACTTAGGCGTCAGTAGGGCTCTGTTAAAGATTCAACTTCTAACACAAGAAAACAATATAAATATATTGAATAAGATGGCTGATAGTGAAGAATTCTGTGGTATGCCTACAACCAGCTCCAGCTTCCTTGGGCAAAAAATATTCACTTCCATTCTCACCTCCTATTTTCTACCCTTTAAAAGTGAGTGGAACCAGTTCAACATGGTTTCCAAGAGCCCAAAGACCCAAAGCTGAAGTAACAAAATAGAATGAGTCACTGTACTGAATGCTGCAGAAATGTCCAACAGCACCAAAAGAAAACATTGATCCAAATCTTGAGGCATAATGTCAACTGTCAAGTGCAATAAAGGTTCCATATTATACACTCTCCAGAAACCATATTGGAAGGGTCCAAAATATCTGTCTTTTAAAAAAAAAACCAAAAAACCAACAACAACCCCCAAACAAACCAACTAACTGTAACAAAATTACTCATTCAGTAATTATAGCAAGCATTAGCAATGATGAAATATGCTTATTACTGGTGAGAATGGTGAGATCCAATTAATGGGTTTAAAAAAAAATAGACACACTGTCACCAATTTCAATGTTATTATTAGTATTCAAAGAAGCATTCATAATAGTTGTCATTACGGTAGACCGTCAATTAACTTAAGAATACATGGAGAACATAAATCACCTGATGATCTGGTGGGTCTGAGAGACTGTAAAATAGACTAAACTTCGGTCTCACCAATGAGATCAAAAGGTTCATTATCTCTTATTAGGGACAACTTTGTCATCAGGCAAATGCATAACAAAAGAATGCACAATATTTCTTTTTTTTTTTTTCCAGTAAAACATTGCATAAAATCTTCAGAGGTCAAAGAACTAAGTGATTTTAAAATGCTTTCTCTATAGATCAATTAAGGGCATTCTGTATTTTATTCTGATAATACTGCTCCCTAGCCAGGTTGACAGCTATATTCCTTCATCTTCAAAGAATATGATCCCTTTATATCAATCTTGTCATCTTTCTTCATCTCCTTTCTGCCTGATATAATTATCTCTTTAATTGTTTTAATACTGTAGTAAACCATAGTCTAGACCTGTGGTCTCAAACTCAAACCCTTTGCAGGGCCACATTTTGGATTTGTAGGTACTTGGAGGGCTGCATAAAAAAATAGTTAATGTCTTATTAAAGAAATGACAATTTTGCATGAGGTAAAACTCTTTACAGTTTATAAATCTTTCCTTTAACTGTTAAAATAAAGGTTTATGTTTATAAACTATAAAGAGTTTTACCTCATGCAAAATTGTCATTTCTTTAATAATGAAACTAATCAATCTGCTATAATAACACCCTTAGCGCGCATGTGCACTTCAATCACCGTATTCCCATGCGTCTGTGGTGGCGTGCCGCACATGTGCAGTAGGAGTCTGCCTCCCCTCCTTTTTCATCTTCGCCGCCATAACAAGCAGCTGACTCGCTGAGGGGCCCGACCAACCACGGTTTGGGGAAAGAGGTACTTCAAAAAATGTCCAGGCCTCAGCCCGATGCCGGACCTGCAAGGGAAGCAGTCGCAGTTTGGGAGCAGGTAAGGGAGAAGGGCTACTGATGGACAGGGGGAACAGGGAAGAGGTCCTGCTAGACAGGAGGAAGGCAAAAGGGCTGTTGTTGGACAGGCGGAGCAGGGAAAGGGTGCTGCTGCACAGTGGGGAGGTAAAAGGAAGGGAGAAAGGCTGCTGCTGGACAGGGGGTGCAGGGAAGGAGTGCTGCTGGACAGGGGGAAGGTAAAACTAAGGGAGAAGGGCTGCTAGCACCTGTTAATGTAACAAGCTAAAAAACGTTCAAAATAGTGGTGAAATGGGAAAATTCTAATGACTTTAGTGCAAAAACTCCACTTATTTAAGGCTGAGTCCCACTCCAATGGAAGAAAAAACCTCAGGTCTCTACCAATAATACCTGAGGCTTTTTCTTCCGTTGGAGTGGGCCTCAGTCTTAAATAAGTGGAGTTTTTGCACTGAAGTCATTTCTTTAATAAGACACACAGCCAACTCCTTGAAATTCAAAGAAATTCACACAAGGGCCCCATAGCCTGCACTCAAGCCTCTGATAAATTAGTAGAAGAGCTGGCTCCTAGGGGAACGGAACCTGAGCCTCAAAGAAGCACAAAGCAGGAAGGCTCAACATGTACACCCTTGCAGAATCTGTCTCCTCTCCCAGGCAAAGCAGTCCCAAAAAATGTGGTCCTCTTGGCACCAAAGCCTCCCAAAACAAAAGAAAAATATCAGAAAATAATAAAAACTAAACAGAGCAGATCAGAGCACTTCTCAGTTTGCCTCTAGAAGGAAAAACTGAAGAGGGCACTATGCCCCACTGGTGAAGGAGAAGGAGCTGAAAGATGTGATTGACAACCTTCTGCAAGCAGTTTGCAAGCAAAGATTGATCCCCTAACATACAGACTCCTGTGTTTATGTAAAAGAATATATCCATTCAATCTGCACCCATTTCCATAATTAATCTCCTCCATCCCCAACCATACCTACAGGAGTAAATGCTATTATTTACTTGCTCGTAGCCCTCTGTTTTCTTCCATCCCAATAGCCTCCAGTGTTTTTTGGATAGTATTCACTATTCCAGCTGCCTCTCTGGGCATTCCAAACCTCACTCTGATGCTCCAATAGCTTTTCTCAGCACATTCCATGCCTCATTCTGGAGTCACCAGAGATTTTGACTACACATAGAAACATAATGGCAGATAAAGGCCAAATGGCCCATCAGTCTGCCCATCTGCAGCATCCACTATCTTCCCCTCTCCCTAAGAAATCCCACAGCAATTTCTTCCATCCTCATGGGAATCCCATGGCAACTTCTTCCATACCTACAGTCTTGGAAACACCTTAGCAGCAGATGTATGATGGAATAACAGTTAGCAGGCAGCCAGGGTCTGTAGTCAGACCCTGAACAAGTAGCTGCTTGATCCTATGACACCACTGGGGACACAGCCAGTTGTCATCTAAGTTGGGGCCCAGGACAGAAGTCTTGGAGAGTCCTGATGGTCTTGGAAACATCTTGATAGCAGAGGAATACAGCAACAGTAGTTGGTAGGCAGCCAGGAATATTATCACTTTTTGTTTTTGAAGAAATTTTACTAGTAAACACCAAAACTGAGTCTACACTGTTTCCCTCGATAATATCTTGAGTCCCTGGGGATAAATTCCTCGCCTCCATTTGAGAAAATATGCCAGAGACTGCAGATAGCAAATGAGGGCCCTGTCTTGGGGTTTATGTGGGGGGTGGTTTAACCCCCCCTTCCTGCACATATCATCTGCTGAAATCTTCTGGATTTATCAATTAACACCATTAGGGGATAGAACTATTACAACTTGATAAATTGGTGTTTTTTTGTGAAAAATTTCATTAATAAAGTTCCTTTCTCTCCTGCTATTGGCCATTCCATTTAGAAGTGATTTTAACTGTCACCGAATAAATGTTTTAGCTTTATATTGCTTTTAATTCTGCATGTTAATTATTTCATATAGTGAAGTCTATAATGTCCTTGTTAATATGCATATTGCTCATACTATATACAAATAAACTAAGGAGAGCAGTTTTCTTACCTTTGATGGCATCAAGTATTTCCTGGATTTTCTGAGGCTCGTTGCGGTCTGGTCGACAGCTCGGGGTAATCTCCAGCACATAATCAGGACCGTACTCTGTAAAAAACTGTGGAAAGTGAAAGAAATTACAAATAATTTCATCAAACCAGGAAGTATGTCTGTGTAGTCTCACAATATCACAATCAACTAAAGTTTCAGGGTGTGGCTGTCATAAATTGTATGCCCCATTTTTTCCCCAGGCTTTTCCATAAAGGATAATTAGCACATGATGACTATCATTTTTTTAGATTGTATGAAGACACTGTGATTTTTATTTTATTTTATTTATTGTTTGTATTGATAAATATTGTATATGTCTATTGTAAACCACCCAGAACTACTGGATGGAGCGGTCAAAAAATATTTTAAATAAATAAATAATTTTTCCTATTTTATGTTTGTGGAGGGAAAAACTTAAGGCCCCTTTAATAAAGCCACAGTAGCGATGATGCCACAATAAACATACCAAAGCCCATATGAATTGAATGGGTTTTAGTGTGTTTACTGAGGTAGTATCACTACTGAGGCTTTGTAAAAGGGGACCTAAGAATTTTGAAAGGCATTTTTGCCAAAGTAGTGTTTTATGCACAGATATGTGGCTTTTGAAAACTTCCAAACTCATACACTGGAAAGGTGTTCCCCGGGACGGTGTTGGAATGGGAAGTACAAATAAAAGACATTTTCCAAAAGTGCATGCAAAGAACCCACAAAGATAGGTTGATTACCACATATGTTTTGCCTTTTCAAAATTTATATAAAGTTTGCAGGTAAAAAGTAACCTCAGACTTTACATATATGTGCTTTGTTAGAAAACTGTCCATATGTACATAGAGTGTCATACTTTAAAGACATTTTGTTAAACAAAAGACCCTTGTGTAATATGTTTTTGGTTTTTATCTGTGACTTATAAACTATGGGGTCATTTAAACAAAGAAAAACATCTATAAGAAGGGCTTTTTAGACATCTTGCAGATCATTTTCTCTACATTACATCTACATGTTTTGGGCGGGATTAGAGTGGCCTTAGGAGGTGGACCTCTTGCAGGGATAATCAAATCTTTTTCAAGATGTCCAGGGCGTCATTTAAATTTCAGTGTTAAGACCTGTTTTAAAAGCAAATAAAGCCAAAAAGGTATCCAAATTGACCAAATGACCTCCAAATTGACCAAATGGATGCACGAAGGAATGACCCCTCCATACCCCCCAGTAGTCAATTATCCCCTCCCACCCCCTAAAGGTGTGAAAGAAACAGTATAACTAGCCTCTATGGCAGTTGCAGATATTATGGGACATCCTAATAGAGCAGCAAGCAAGTGTCTGGAATAGCCTGGTGGGTGGTGTAGTGAACCATATGGACCATATCCAACTCTACCCACTACATTTATGATGGAAAATGTGAGCCCACCAAAACCCATCTAAAACCTACTGTATTGCCATGTAGGTGACACTTGCAATCATAAGGACTATTGGGCTGGTATACATGATGATAATAATAATATTAATAATAACTTTATTTTGTATACCTCCATACCCAAAGAGTTCTAGGCAGTTCACAGCAATTAATTAAGATTACAGATAATGAAAAACATTGGAATTAACTTTTTTTTTTTTTTGAGTGTATAGGTCTTTGGAGTTGACAAGAATATACAAGAGTGTACAATAGGAAGGTAAAAATTTATTTACAGGAAAAAAACGGTCATTGAAGTTAATTGGTTTGGTGGGTACAATAAGAGGGGAAGGTGGAGGTTCACGTTGAGGTTGAGGGGAGTTGGAGAGGTGAGAGGGGGTGTTAGGGGCTCTGTTCGTGGAATAAGTGAGTTTTGAGTTTTTTTCTGAAGTCAAGGTAGGAGGGGCGTCAAGTACAATTTGGGCAAGCCATGAGTTAAGTTTGGCTGCCTGGAAGGAGAAGGTTTTGTCGAGGAACCTTTTGAGGTGACATAATTTTAGGGAGGGGAAGGCAAACAGATGGATTCTGCGAGAGTTCTTATTGTTGTGATTTAGCTTGAAGTGAGGGTTGAGGTTGCTTGGGGATAGACCAAATCAGTTTTGTAGCAGAAGCATGCGAACTTGAATAGGACTCTGGATTCAAATGGCAGCCAGTGCAGTTTATGGTAGAAAGGGGTGATATGTTCCCGTTTGTTTAAGCCAAATATGAGGCGGACGGCGGTGTTCTGAATCAGTTTTAGTCTCCTAGATAAATGATGTTGCAATAATCCAGGATACTGAGAATTGAGGATTGTACTAACAGGCAGAATGAGTTGTCATCGAAGTATTTTTCCAGAGCACTGAGAAGCTTTTCCTGACGGTAAGATCAGTGTGTTTCTCAAGGAGTAGGTGTTTGTCTAAGGTGACTCCCAGTATTTTTAGGGTTTGTTCTAGGAGGAAGTCCGATCCATTCACTTGAATTGAGGTATCTTTGATTTTGTTGTTGGGGGTGGCCAGGAAGAATTTGATTTTGTCAGAGTTTAGTTTTAATCTATAGGATAGCATCCAGAGTTCTATCTGCCTGAGTAAGTTTGATAGCGAGTTAAGCAGCTCTAGAGTGAAACTGGTTAGCGGGATGACTATAGTGATGTCATCTACGTAAATGAAGAATTTGAGCTTGAAGCTGTGTAGGAGGTTTCCCAGGGAGACGAGATAGACGTTGAACAGGGTGGGGGATAGGGGTGAGCCCTGGGGAACCCCACAGGAATTGGCCCAGCTGTGGGAGAAAGAGTCGTTCTTGATCACCCTGTAAGATCTATTTCTAAGGAACCCGTGGAACCAGTTGAGAACCTGGCTGGAGATGCCGATGTGTGCAAGGCAGTCTAGGAGAATAGTGTGGTCGAATAGGTCGAAAGCACTGCTTAGGTCAAGTTGCAAGATAAGGGCGCTGGAACCCTGGCTGAAGAGTGAGTGCAGGTGGTCGAGTAGAGAGGCTATGATGGTTTCGGTGCTATGGCCAGAGCGAAAGCCCGATTGGTTGCCGTGTAAGATGTCGAATTTGTCCAGATATGTGGTGAGTTCTGCATTTACCGCCCCTTCTGTTATTTTGGTGACTAGCGGGATGCTGGCGATAGGTCTGTAAGTAGGTATAGTAGGTTTGGGGGAGTTTTGGAGGGCTCACCATACACTATAAGGGGGTTATAGTGAAAAGTATACCTGGCACTCTTTATGTGAAGTTCACAGTAGTGCTCCCTAGGGTGCTCCACTGCTCTGTTGGCACGTCTGTGTGACCAATCCATTAAAATGCTGGTCCCTCCCATGTCCAAAAAGGTTTGTTTTGGACTTTTTGATTTTCAAAAATGGCCAAAAAAGATAGATGTCCTAAGGACCAGAACGTCTAGATGAATCATTTTCGAAAAAAGAAGCTATATGTATTGCAGTTTCGAAAATGATAGTTTTCCCAATCTGTCTTTTGGATGTCCTTGCAGAAAAGTCCAAAGTCAGAATTAGACATCTTATCAAAATTGCCCCTTCGCGTTATTTTTAATAAGTTAGTCAAATAGCTGCCTAAATTTAGTTTATGTGCTTTCCTTAATCTGTCTTTCCCTTGTTCTGTTATAAGAACACAACATATAGATATTAGTATTCAAAAGAGGTATCTGGTTAGTTTTCGGCATTAATTGTACAAATCTTCAATTTTGTCTTGCCCTAGTCTGGACAACCCAATACCCAGCCAAAAGAAAAACAGTTATAATGAGGCAAGATGAAAGATATGCCAGAGGAATATCTTTTAATTAGATAGTGCCAATATTCAGTGCTATCGAGCTAAAGTAATCATCAAGTCTAGTTAGAAAAATAGCTCTCTGAAGTTAAAAGAAAAATTTATCCAGTGTTTTTCACTGACCCAACTTAAACAATTATATTCCATTTATCTGTAACCAGATACTTTAGGGCTGAGTATCGACCTTGCATAATGACTTATGCTATCACTCTTGGTCTGTACAGTACTTTGGGATACATTTTATACGTAAAGTAACTTTTATATGATAAGAAATGACTTTGCAAATGGAACATTGGATTGTGATTCTGAAATCTTTGATCATTAGCTCAAGACTGATCTTCATCTAGATGGGCCTGTGTCACTCCAGATGAAATGAAGGTCTTTATCTGATTTTTCCTAACCTAGTTCCATTTATTTTTAGTTGCAAAAGGAATTGTTAGCTTCACTTTAAGTTTTAAGCTTCAGGTTTATTAAATATTTGATATAGCTCTCATTAGTGGACTTTCTAAGTGGTTTACATCATCACAAAATATAGAATTATAAATCAAACAAACTGAAAAAGAAATATCATTTCAAGTGATAGGAAAGAATAGTTAAAATAAGAGAAGGGAGAGATTTTTAAGAATCTATTCCAACGGTGATCTGTCTTGCCCTTCAAGAGAGACCAAAGGCAGGCAGGAAGCAAAGAAAGGAGGAATAATTATCTGCCAAAGACATCTTGAAATAGGAAGGTCTTTAATCCTCTTTAAAAGTTAAAAGAGTATGTTCTAGTCTTAATGATATAGGGAGCAAATTCCAGCAAGACAGGCTTGTCACAATAAAACTTTTTGTTCTAATGGTGTCAAGACAAATAACATAATATGAGAGAATAACTAAACAGTTGTGTTGTGAAGATCTATCTTTGAACAATTTTTATTGATGACTATACAGCACAATATAATAATAAAACAGTATTAGAAATATACGACAGTAGTCATCTGAATGTTTTGTTAATGAACCCACAACCCCTCCCCTCCTTCTCTTCATTCCCTTTATTATGGAAATCACAGGTATGGAAAATCTTGAAAATACAGAGGACCAAACCATTACATCACGAAAGTTTAAGTGATTTACCTTTTGGTAACTTACATGTCTATTGTGACTATTCTATAATAAAATTGGTCCGTAAATTGCCAATATATTGACAGAAAATGCCAACCAAATCCCTGATATACAATGATGAAACAGGAAACCCTCAACCCTTGATATCATAAAGAATTGTGGCTTAATGAGACTACAATGGAGAAAAAACTCATATCAAGTAGATTTTATTACCAGACCTCAAACACCCAAGGCACTACTTGTTAGTTTTTTCGTGCCCTTACTGGGGTGGTGTGTTCATCATTGATTTTGGTAAAGTGATGTGTGAAAATTGATTTTTAATTTATTTTTAACAGGCTCTAAAAAGTTATAAAGTGCTTAAAGATTTGTAAAGGGAAGGCACGTATCTTTATGCCCGACGGAGGAACCTATTCCTAGACAAAATAACAAGCACCAAAGTCTGCCTGTGTACAGAACCCAATAAAAAAAAAAAATCATGTTGTAAAGATCTTAATATTTTACTAGACAGGGGTTCTCAACCCAGTCCTTGGGATACACTAAGCCAGTCTGTTTTTCAGGAAACCCACGATCAATATGAAAGAGAGTCATTTGCATAAAATGGAGGCAGTGCATGCAAATGTATTTCATACATATTCATTGTGGGTATGCTGAAAACTAAACTAGCTTGGTGTGTCCTGAGGAATGCATTGAGAACCCCTGTACTAGGGGTATGAGGAATTAGCAAACATAATTACATCACTTGGTCCCTCATAGAGATTTCTTTCTTGAGCCATGTTTTCAGATATTTGGGGAACATAATATACATATTGGTAACACGGATCTTCACAGGAAGTGAGTTCCAAACTCTTGCAGTCTGAAGACTTGCAGTAATTTTTTTTTTTTTTTGTATTTTATACCTTTCATAGATGGAAATTAAGCATCAATTGGTTAGAATTGTGGTGTTCTACGAATCTGCCTAGTAGTTCAGTGAATCTGGGGAAGGAAGTTATCAAGAGCCTCTCTATATAGGGTCTTAAATGCCATACAGCATACTTGAATTCAACCTGTTTTTCTATTGGAAGCCTATGTAACTCAATCAAATCTCGATTTGTAGAATATAAATCTTGCTGAACTGGATATTTTTCATTGATTTTGCTGAAATTTCTGAGAGTAGTGCATTACAATAGTCCACTGAGGACAGAATAGTTGATTGTACTAGTATCCTATAGTATTGATGGAAAAAGTAAGGTCTGACTCTTCTTAACTTCTGTAGTGTAACAAAAGATTTCCTGATTAGATTGTTTACATAGTCTTCAAAGTTCAGCAAGCTATCCAAGTTGTTTCCCAGAACTTTGGATGATTTTTCAATGTTGAGGCTAACTCAATTTGCTAGTCTAATGTATGCGTTGTCCAAAACGTAATACAGTCAAAACTTGGTTTGCAAGTGTTTTGCAAGACGAGCAAAACACTTGAGCAAACTTTAACTCGCAAAACAAGCGCTGACTCGATCAACAAGTGTGTTCATCCTGGAACCGGTTTCTCTCTCCCCGCGGCCGACCCCCAAACCCTTACCTCTAGCGGACACCGTGCCTTCTAGATGTTAACATGCATGCATACGTAGTTGTGGTTCTCATGGGTGGCGTTGGGTGGGTGGAGCTTTGCTTGTGACGTGCAAGAGCCATGCTGCTGTAGCCCGGGTGGTTTTGGCTTCCTTTGGTGCAGAACGTGAGGTGCAGCAATAGCAGCGCTGTGAGTTGCTAGGGGGAACGGAGGGTCCCGTGCCCTTTGACTGCCATGCTGGCTGTGTTCATCATTGTGACATCACCGACGGAGCCCCGCAGTGGACAGCCTCGAAAGCAAACTTGCTTGAAGATCTTTGTAAGAGCTTCCGAGTGCTGCAGTGCGCATGTGCGAGTGCCTTCTCGCCCGAGTTAGGGCGCACGTCTCCTGTGAGGAACCTCAGTTCAGATACCTAGCTAAGAAGCCAACCAGGGGAGGAGGGTGGGTTGTGAGAATATCTGCCTGCTGTCCCTGGATAACAACTGTTACAGTAAGTAACTGTGCTTTATTCCAGGACAATAATTATAGTATATATAAAGAGAATCTCTATCCCAAAACAGTTCACTCCAACTTAGATAGTATAATAGCGCTAGATAATATATCAATGCTTTATAAATTCTTTCTTAGTCCAGTTTCTTTACAGCAGTACATCTTAGGAATTCAGATATCCACCCTTATCAATAGGTACAGGTGGTGGGATTCTTCATGATTCCAAGTACTATTTCCCAACTATTTACTTATTTCAATTATTTTATATAAATATATAAATAATAGACTTAGCTTAATCAAAGTCCATTCCCTTTCCCGAAGCGTTTCGCCGAACTTTCTCAAGGTCGGGGGAACTGGACATTACAGCATAGCTTCTCCTAGTATAACCAGCCATTCATTATACTAGGAGAAGCTATGCTGTAATGTCCAGTTCCCCCGACCTTGAGAAAGTTCGGTGAAACGTGTCGGGAAGGGGAATGGACTTTGAATAAGCTAAATCTATTATTTATATATTTATATAAAATAATTGAAATAAGTAAATAGTTGGGAAATAGTACTTGGAATCATGAAGAATCCCACCACCTGTATCTATTGATAAGGGTAGATATCTGAATTCCTAAGATGTACTGCTGTAAAGAAACTGGACTAAGAAAGAATTTATAAAGCATTGATATATTATCTAGCGCTATTATACTATCTAAGTTGGATGTTATCCCAGGACAAGCAGGCAGCATATTCTCAACAGTGGGTGACCTCCAAGCTAAGCATAATGGGTTGGAGGGAGAGTTGGCAAGTTAAAAGAGATTTTGCAAAACAGACTGGCCAAAAATGGCCATCTCTTCTGGAGAAAGTATCCAGACAGTAATGAGAGGTGAAAGTATGAACTGAGGACCAAGTGGCAGCCTTGCAGATTTCCTCAATAGGAGTTGATCTGAGGAAAGCTACAGACGCTGCCATTGCTCGAACTCTGTGGCCCATGACTCGACCCTGCAGAGGGAGACCAGCCTGAGCATAGCAGAAAGAGATGCAAGCAGCCATCCAGTTGGAGATAGTTCGCTTCGAGACAGGATGCCCCAACTTATTTGGATCAAAGGAGATGAAAAGTTGAGGGGCTGTTCTGTGAGGCTGAATGCATTGCAAGTAGAAAGCCAAGGCACGCTTGCAGTCCAAAGTATGGAGAGCTACTTCTCCAGGATGAGAATGAGGCTTTGGAAAAAATACTGGAAGAACAATAGCTTGATTGGTGGCTGTGTTGGAATGGGGAACTTTGCTTCTTTATGGGCGGTACCGCCAGGCCAGAAGCTCTTAGCGTGGGGGGAGTGCTTGCAGCTGTTAGAGGGAGTCAAACAGAGCTTAAAACTCTTAAATGAGGGGTTGACATATCCCACGGTGATGAAACAGGCTTAGTGTTAGCAACCCTGTTTATTTCAGGGGAAACTACTTTACTTCATCTCAGGTACAGTAGTTGGTACTGTGACACAAACGGAAGGGAAGGACGCTGAATCTCTCGTTTCTCTCTGAACATCCAAAAATCTCACATAAATATACGGCCTCTTGAGCTGAATTCGCTAGTGGATTTAGCGAAAGCTAAGCTGGGATGGTTATCTTCTGGTTGAGTTTAGGGCTTTTGGGGGGGAGAGGAGAGATGTATTAAGGCACTGAAGTTGAGTGCAACATAAGCCTGTTTTTGGGATGTGGAACGAATCATTCGAGTTTTCATTACTTTCTATGGGGAAACTCACTTTGATATATGAGTGCTTTGGATTACGAGCATGCTTCTGGAACGAATTATTCTCGCAAACCAAGGTATCACTGTAGTTTTTTTTTCTGCGTTTAATTTAAGGTGATATCTTGCTGACCATTCTTGTACTCTAGCTAACTTGCTGGTCATATTTGCTAGGTTCTATTGCGGATACCCAGGAGTTCATACTTAAGCTGCTGATTCCCATTTCCCGCAAACTGCACAAGGATATCCCTTTTAAGAACTTGAAAACTCCTCCCCTTCTGTAGTGGAACACAGCACCCTCATCAGTTATTCATTCTGCAAGTGAACTCAGGTGTGTTTTGCTCTGCTCTATTTTTTTTCTTTTTGGTTTTTGGTGGTTTTCCACTAAATTTTTGCAGTTCTTCATGGCTTCAGTGCTCGGAGGTCCCCTGCTCAGGCATACTCTGCTGGGAAAAGGATGGAGTCCCATTTGAAAGGACTGCTGCTCCCAGGCCAGTCTTTGAGTACCTGCAGAGCCAGCCTGCAGAAGCTTGGGGTCCATCCCCTGGGAACAGCTCGCCTGCTGATTCGGTCAGAGACTTGAGCGCAGGCTGTGTGGCCCCTGAGTAAGAACCCTAGGGTATCAGGGAGCTGGATGTGTAATTTCTCTCCCTGTTCCTGCATGAGGAATCCTGGTGGTAGGAGTCGGTGGCTATGGTCCATCTGATTGGCAGCCAGATTGCCTTCGATGGTTGAGGTCTCAGTAATTTCTAAGGCAGAATTCCTTTCGCTGCAGCCAGGCTGATTCAGACAAACATGCATCTGAAATCACAGCGAATACTTACATTATTCTCTATGGGGAACACTGGGGGGGAGGTTGTCTGAAATGTAGAGTTTTAGTGGTTTCTGGGGTTAGTACTCAGGTCTTTCTCCTCTAAAACCCTAAAATCACAATTTTTAATTTTTGCATTTAGCTCCAACGGCCCATTTTTGGTGCATAGTTTTTAATGGCAGCCATCTTGGGCTTTTAGTGATCTGATTTTAAACTCTTTTTTTTTTTTCTATTTCAGAACTACTCATTTTGCCAAGTGACTGATGAATGCCCCAGGCCTTTCTTTTTTTAATTGCCATTTAATCATTATTCACAAGAACATACTTGTTAAAGAAATACAGAAGGAAATCATTATATCAAAAAATTGTAACAAATATAAGGAAATTATCTAAATCTTCCTTAGACCCACAACGCTAGAGAGGACCCAGGTAATCATTAAAGAAGAGAGTACTATTACAAGAATCAATTTTATAGACATGACTTAACAGCTATCCCGAAAATTATATATTAATTGTTCACAACACTAAACATTACCAGTTACCAATTTCTTCATATCTAGAAATGCTTTTTGCTGTTCTGGTGGAAAACCCACATATTTTTACCCCAAATATTTAATCATACATTTACATGGGTACCGTATTTTTCGTTCCATAAGACTCACCTGACCATAAGACGCACCCTAAATTTAGAGGAGGAAAAACCAAAGAAAAAATATTCTGAACCAAATTGTGCCTCTGAACCCAGCCCCCTAGAAAAATAGTCAAATGTACTGCAGCAGGCAGATTTTGATAACTAAATTAAAATCCTACCTTTGTTGTCTGGTGATTTCTGGTTGTACCAGATAGTTTTTTTCTTTCCTTCCTTACTTCCTCAGGCCCAACAATTGTCTCTTTCTATTCCCTCCCTCCTTCCTATGTTCTGAGTTCTTGCCCCCTCCCCCTCACTGCCTTGCAGCCTTTGTCCTTCCTGCATCTCACACTGAAGCCTGCCTGCCTTCCTCCCTGCCACGCTGATTCCTCCTCTCTGGTCTGCCGCTCGCCCACTGCTGCTGCAACTCCACGAAGCCTGCCTTCCTCCCTGCTGCGCCGATTCCTCTTCCCTGGTCCACCAACAGGTACTTCCACTGCTGCAGAATGACCCCTCTGAGCTCCACTACCCCTCCCTCCCCTGGAAACAGACTTTTTAGCAAGTGGCATAAGGAGCACAAAAAAACCCTTCACCAAACCCCCAACCTACCAACACCCCACTACCCCAAATAACCAGAGGCTCACCTCCCAGGCCATGCTCCACCAGTGCCACTAACACACATACACACACCACTGAACTTGCCACAGAACAGGCTATCACAATCCTCAAGGCCACACAGCAGGAACTGAAGCACTGCCCATGTCCCATGAGCCCGAAAATCCCACCACAGATCCCTCGACGGCTCCTCCGAGGCTCCTGCACTCCTGGACCGGCACTCAATGCGCACACCTGATGCCGACACAGCAAAACAGCTGACTCCTACTGCCCAACTCCACAAAGGGCAGGCGGTGTGCAATCGGCTTCACAAGCATTCCTCAGACGTCAATTCTGATGTCGGAGATAAGGTCCGGGCCAGCGATTGGCCTTAGAGAGCAGTGCATGCACGTATCACCTACAAACAGGAGGCAATAGGAGGCAAAACTTACCAAAATCTCAGCAGCTGGTCTTCTAGCTCTTTTTTGATGCTTGCGCAGACTTCACCTCAGGCTGAGCCCTTCCTTGGGGGCGACTGGCTTAGATAGGCGACTGCTCGGCGCAGATGGATTGCAGGAGAAATTTTGGGACTCTAGTTATGACTTATTGGATTGTGAAAGCAGTGTATTAATTTTTAAATTAAAGTTATTCACCCAGTGGCAGCAGGAGATGGAGAACAGGTTGTTTTATTTTTGTGACTGGATGCCTTGCCTCTCTTTTGGGTTTCCAGGTCGGTGCTGCATTCTGAGGCTTTTGAGGGTTTTTTTCTTCAGGGGCAGCCACGGCGCAGATGATGCCTTCCGGCGGTAGCGGCCTTTGAATTTCTTAAAGCTGGCCACCGGAGGTAGAGGGGGCAGGGCTCAACTCGCAATGCAACTCACAGTGGCGGCATTGTTGTGAGTGCTGGCCAGGAGGAAAGGAAGCAAGGAGCTTATTTGCACATGTACGGCGCCGAAGACTGGGGACCTGACTGGGGAGAAGGCCTAAGGGGCAGAGCAAGGCCTGAGAAGGTTGAAGGGAGGCTCCGGAGGTTATTGGGGACCTGGCAACGCAGCTGAGATGCAAAGATGTTTGTTGTGGGATGTATGTAGCCCATGGGCTGCAAGTTTGACATGCTTGCTGTACATGTTCGTGGCATCAAACAAAGAGCTATATCTCCACAAGTATTATACTAGTGGATCTTAAACTTTACCAGAGTCCATTTGGGTCATGTAAGATTCAGCATACAAAGTTTCATCAAAATCTGTCATGGTGAGGTGGGGAGCCCTAGACTACTTGGTACGCAATGACCCAACCCTAGTTTCTCTGCTGTTGACATACGACTGACTCACATGCAATACCTTTCTAGCAGGCAGGAGAATAAATATGTCCATAAGACAGCAGCTTTAAGGCTATGCATATGATAAATAACATGCTCTATTTTGTGCTAATGTAAACAAGAAGATTATTTTTCTACAAAATTCTGCCTGCCATTTGATAGACTTAACAAACATGTAGCCCCAAATAATACAATGTTTCAAGCTCTACAAAAGCTTGTGGCTCTAGCTTTCTTTTGCTTGGAATCCATCTGAAAATTATGACAAAATCATGAAACTCATTCTAAAATTATGCCACCATCACAAAAGCAAATTCCTTCAGTTTGTTTTTTAGTTGTAGGATGTAAATGTTAAAAGAAGTAGTTGAACAACAGTGATAATTATCTGTGGCTAGTAAAACATTTGAGATCTATGGCTCTTTCCTGAAATAATGCTGCTAAACTGAAACCTTCCATAAGAAAAAACAAAGTAACAAGAAAAACAGATGTCGCCAGAGCAACAGTTGACCACTGACAATATGAATGGACTGCAGTACAGCTGATAAGTTTTACTTTGGATTTTTCTCCTGGAGCTTTTCTTTATGACCTATATGCAAATGATACATCAGTTATCAATGGTTGATGAATCTGATTAGTTTAAGCATCACAATGGGGCAAATTTTCAAAATATAGCTGTTTGTTGCTCAAGTAAAACAAAGTTAACTTGTATAGGTTAACCATACTTGGGTAAATTGATTTTCAGCTACCTGAAAATAGTTGTGTATTTGCATATTATGCGCAAACCTGACTACAGAGGGGGAAAAAAGGCACTCCAGGAACAGAAGATGTCTAATGCTAGATACAGATATTATTTATCCCGTTTAGGACCTCAGCGGTGCTAACTGTGAGAAGGTTTCATTCACAGATATGCAAGCACAAAAGTCTTCATAGGTCTCAATTTTTTATGTATTTTTTTATATATAAATTTTAATACTTCATTTAATAAATAAGTTTTTGAAAAAAGTACTTATCTCTTTTAGAGAAGCATAGCAGGGGCTCTTCACTAAAAGAGATGAGTACTTTTTTCAAAAACTTATCCCCATGTCATTTCTCTACTTTAAAACACACAAGTCTCATAGTTCTTCCAGAAAACAAGAGTAGGGCTATGCTTCTCTAAAAGAGATAAGTACTTTTTTCAAAAACTTATTTACTAAATGAAGTATTAAAATTTATATATAAAAAAATACATAAAAAATTGAGACCGATGAAGACTTTTGTGCTTGCATATCTGTGAATGAAACCTTCTCACAGTTAGCACCGCTGAGTTCCTAAACGGGATAAATAATATCTGTATCTAAGGTTGTCTATGTTTGATTTTTGAATTTAACCTTAGAAAAACAAATCTTTATTGCCTTATAGATTTGTATTAATGCTAGCAGAGACAGATCAACACAACGTTGGGGCCTATACAAACATACATTTGTGGGCACCCCCTACCATGGTGCCGCTCCCGTCTCATGCATTTTTACACTAATTGTTCCCTACATTGAGCGGAATATGTGATTTTGTTGAGACAGTGTATGATAAAATGCCCAGTCATTTACCTCTTTTATTGTTTTTACTCTTGTTCGCTGGAAGAACTATGAGACTTGTGTGTTTTAAAGTAGAGAAATGACACGGGGACAAATTTTCCCATCCCGTACCCACAGGAACTTATTTTCCTGTCCCTGTGAGTTCTTTTCCTGTCCCTGTCCTATTTCTACAAGCTCTATCCTCATCTGCACAAGCCTCAAACACTTTAAAATCATAAGTGTTCGAGGCTTGTGCGATTAAGGCAGAGCTTACAGGAATGGGGCAGGGGCAAGGACAGTGACAGTGACAAAACTCGCAGGGACGGGACAAGGGAAATTGAATTTCTGCAGGGGATGGGGAAAAATTTGTCCTCATGTCATTCTCTTTTTAAAGATTATGTATGTTGAATTGTGAGCCGCTTTGGCTAAAAGCGGAATATAAATGTTTTAAATAAATAAATGAATTTACTTCTTTTCTTGCTCATCCTCTAAGACCTTTATTGATGGATATTTCAACTCGTCAGAAGTAGCAGGGAAAAGTATAGAGTAGTGGTTCCCAAACCTGTCCTGTCACTTCCATTATATGCAAATCTCTCTCATGCATATTCATTAGGGATATCTTGAAAACCTGACTGGCTGGGGGTCCCCCAGGACAGGTTTGGGAACCACTGGTATAGAGCCTAGCTATGGTAGTGAAAGGAAGTAATAGTTTGTAACATATAACATAGTAACATAGTAGATGACGGCAGATAAAGACCCGAATGGTCCATCCAGTCTGCCCAACCTGATTCAATTTAAATTTTTTTTTTTTTTTTCTTCTTAGCTATTTCTGGGCGAGAATCCAAAGCTTTACCCGGTACTGTGCTTGGGTTCCAACTGCCGAAATCTCTGTTAAGACTTACTCCAGCCCATCTACACCCTCCCAGCCATTGAAGCCCTCCCCTGCCCATCCTCCTCCAAACGGCCATACACAGACGCAGACCGTACAAGTCTGCCCAGTAACTGGCCTAGTTCAATCTTTAATATTATTTTCTGATTCTAAACCTTCTGTGTTCATCCCACGCTTCTTTGAACTCAGTCACAGTTTTACTCTCCACCACCTCTCTCGGGAGCGCATTCCAGGCATCCACCACCCTCTCCGTAAAGTAGAATTTCCTAACATTGCCCCTGAATCTACCACCCCTCAACCTCAAATTATGTCCTCTGGTTTTACCATTTTCCTTTCTCTGGAAAAGATTTTGTTCTACGTTAATACCCTTTAAGTATTTGAACGTCTGAATCATATCTCCCCTGTCTCTCCTTTCCTCTAGGGTATACATATTCAGGGCTTCCAGTCTCTCCTCATACGTCTTCTGGCGCAAGCCTCCTATCATTTTCGTCGCCCTCCTCTGGACCGCCTCAAGTCTTCTTATGTCTTTCGCCAGATACGGTCTCCAAAACTGAACACAATACTCCAAGTGGGGCCTCACCAATGACCTGTACAGGGGCATCAACACCTTCTTCCTTCTACTGACTACGCCTTCTCTTTATACAGCCCAGAATCCTTCTGGCAGCAGCCACTGCCTTGTCACACTGTTTTTTCGCTCTTTAGATCTTCAGGACACTATAACCCCAAGGTCCCTCTCCCCGTCCAGTGCATATCAGCTTCTCTCCTCCCAGCATATACGGTTCCTTCCTATTATTAATCCCCAAATGCATTACTCTGCATTTCTTTGCATTGAATTTTAGTTGCCAGGCATTAGACCATTCCTCTAACTTTTGCAGATCCTTTTTCATATTTCTCCACTCCCTCTTCGGTGTCTACTCTGTTACAAATCTTGGTATCATCTGCAAAAAGGCACACTTTTCCTTCTAACCCTTCAGCAATGTCACTTACATACATATTGAACAGGATTGGCCCCAGCACCGAACCCTGAGGGACTCCACTAGTCACCTTTCCTTCCTTCGAGCGACTTCCATTAACCACCACCCTCTGGCGTCTGTCCGACAGCCAGTTTCTGACCCTAGTTCACCACTTTGGGTCCTAACTTCAGCCCTTCAAGTTTGTTCAACAGCCTCCTATGAGGAACTGTATCAAAGGCTTTGCTGAAATCCAAGTAAATTACATCTAGCATATGTCCTCGATCCAGCTCTCTGGTCACCCAATCAAAAAATTCAATCAGGTTCGTTTGGCACGATTTACCTTTTGTAAAGCCATGTTGCCTCGGATCCTGTAACCCATTAGATTCAAGGAAATACACTATCCTTTCTTTCAGCAACACTTCCATTATTTTTACAACAACTGAAGTGAGGCTCACCGGCCTGTAGTTTCCTGCTTCATCCCTGTGACCACTTTTATGAATAGGGACCACATCCGCTCTCCTCCAATCCCCAGGAATCACTCCTGTCTCCAGAGATTTGTTGAACAAGTCTTTAATAGGACTCGCCAGAACCTCTCTGAGCTCCCTTAGTATCCTGGGATGGATCCCGTCTGGTTCCATCGCTTTGTCCACCTTCAGTTTTTCAAGTTCCTCATAAACACCCTCCTCCGTGAACGGCGCAGAATCTTTCACGGAGGAGGGTGTTTGTGAATAAACATAAAGACTAGGTGAGCCCATGTTTCGCATGGAGTAGCTTAATAGTTAGAGCTGCCAGCTTACCTAGTTCTAGGAAGAAAAATTTAGTGCAGTCCTGGATTCCTAACAATCCTATCTTGGTTCATTATAGGAACTGAACTGCTGATTTTAATGGGTAGGATCAGGGACTATACATAGCACACTGAGGGGCTGATTCAGAAAGCAGCAAGTTAGAGCTGCTCACTGCAAGGCTTTTAATGAGGAATTCCTGCAAAAAAAGGCCATGAGATGCACTAATCAATAAGCAAGCAAATTACTGCTGGGTTAAAATCACAGCAGTAATCTGTAGCTCATTGCCATCTTTCACCCTTTATCAGTGCCTGAGCCGCAATTGGCTCAATCACTGAAAGGGTACACTAAAGGTGCGATGTGAGAGATAAGAAGAGAACCAAGAAATAACAGAGCCCTAAAATCCAAGTGTAACAAGGAAATGGTAGTGATTTACAGTGTCAAAAGCAGCAGATAGACCCAGAAAGATGAGGATAGAATGCTTTTGGATCTGGCCAGGAACAGTTCTTTGCAGAATTTAGTAAGGGCAGCTTACGTAGAGTGCAGGGGGCAAAAGCCTGATTGGAGCTAGGGATTTGAGCAAGAATAGCTAGGGATGACAGAAGGTCAAGGCAACGACAGTGAACAGCATGTTCAAGTAGCTTGGATAAGAAGGGGAGGAGGGAAATAGAGCAATAGTTGGAAGCGCAGGTAGGGTCCAGTGAAGGTTTTTTGAGAAGTAATGTAATTACGGCATGTTTAAAGACATCAGGGACAGTTGCAGTGGAAAGTGACTGAGGATGTGACAGATGGAAGGAATAACAATAGGAGAGATAATGCTGAGTAGATGGGTGGGAATCAGATCAGAGGAGCAGTAGTGAGTTTGCAGGAAGAAAGAAAAATGTGCATTTCCTCTTCAGTTATTTCTGGAAAGGAAGAAAAAGTGGCAGGGGCCGAAGGATGGTTGACAGAGTGGGCTGAGGGAGGGAGGTGGCTTGGTTGAGAACTCAAGGTTAATCTTCTGAACCTTGTCACAGAAGTACTCAGCTATACTCTGGGGAGGAAAGTGATGAAGGGGCTGAAGGTGAGGGCACTTCGAGTAGGGAGTTTAGTGTGGCAAAGAGACGGTGAGGGGTAGAACTGAGAGAGTTAGTCAAATGGGTGTAGTAGTCTTGTTTGGCAAGTGAAAGAGCAGACCGGAAGGAGGTCAGGAAGAATTAGAAATATATGAAGTCAGCATGAATACGGGATCTGAGCCAAAGAAGTTCAGCAGACCTGACACAGGAACGTAGAGGTCTGCCAGGGCTGGGGTTTGGCATGCCTTACAAAACTTTAGAGTGGAGGGAGCAAAGGTATCTGAAGAGGAGAGAATGATATTATAGGAGGAAGTCTGAGTGACAGACTTGTGTAGCAAAGTGATTGAGAACAGGGGTGAAACAGTGGTGGAGAGAGTGCAAAGGTCAATAGCCTGAAGAGACTAAATATATTAGTGAAATTTGGCTGGATCTAGGAGGGAGGGTAATGAATTGTGAAGGTTAACATATGATGGTCAGAGGGGGTAAGAACTGTGGTGGAGAAATTTGTGATGGAGCAGTTTGAGAAGACAAAATCAAGGCAGTGGTCATTCTGGTGCATAGGGGTGGTGGAGCATGACTGAAGATTGAACGAGGATGTTAAAGCTAGAAGCATAAGAGTCGGAGGGGTCATAGTGTGAATGTTAAAATCACCAAGAATTAGAGAAGGAGATGAAAGTGCAAGAAAGAAGGAAAGCCAGGAGTCAAAGTCAGTGAGAAAGAAAAAAAGGAACTTATCAGAGGGTCGGTAAATGACTGCTATTCAGAGAGGTAGCATAGCGAACAGATGGTTGGAGTTGAATTTGAAAGAAGAAAAGCAGTGAGACTGAGGTGGAAGAAGGAGATGAAATCTATAAGAAGGTGAGATTAACAGTCCAACACCACCTTTGCGACCAACTGGGCAAGGTATATGGGAGAAAAGATAATCTCCATTACACAGGGCGGCAGCACATGTCTAAGGCCAGGATTCTCAAAAAAACACATTAAAAAGCGACATTCTGCTAATGCAGTCGTTCTGCTAGCGGATTTTAAAAAGTGTGTTATTCTTCAAAAAACGCTCATGTAAATGAGGTTGGTGGAGAGTAGTGAAGACTCGCTAAATTTGCTTGTGCCCATGCTGTTGATAGCGATGTGTACATGCGCAGAAACCCCTCCCAAAACTAAAACACAACAACAGTGGAATAGATCAGTGGTTCCCAACCCTGTCCTGGAGGAACACCAGGCTAATTGGGTTTTCAGGCTAGCCCTAATGAATATGCATGAAGCAAATTTGCATGCCTATCACTTCCATCATATGCAAATCTCTCTCATGCATATTCATTAGGGCTAGCCTGAAAACCCGATTGGCCTGGTGTTCCTCCAGGACAGGGTTGGGAATCACTGGAATAGATGACCATTCTCACCCTACCTTGATTGGCCCAAGTTGTTTAAGGCCCCTCCCATAGGAGAGGCCTTAGGCGTCCGGGCCAATCAGAACTTAGGTCCCTTCCCAAGGGGAAGGCCCATTTTGAAGCGGTGGGCCAATTGGGTGGAGAGAATCCGCATCCCTCCAGTCAGACATCTACATGGAGGTAAGGGCAGGGGGGTGTTGAATGGCAGCGGGAGTGGACATCTGTCCCGCTGCAAGTGGGGGGTTGTTTGCAGCAGTTGAGAATCAGCATCTCTCCCCCTGCAAGGGGGGTCCCCACCGCTGCAGGGGGGGGGGAGCATTGTTTGAGGCAGGAGAGAGTGGGCATCTCTTCCACTGCAGGGGGGGGGGTTGTTTGCAGTGGAAGAGAATCGTCATCTCTCCTACTGCTGGGGGGAGTTATGTCCGCCACTGCAGGAGAGGGGTGTTGTGATACAGCGGGAGAGAATGGGCATCTCTCCCGCTACATCACAACACGGCTTTCTAGCAGTCTCTGATACTACCATGGCCTATACCGGTACCCCTGAACCAGTTATTTATTTTTCTTACCAAAAGCCGACGCCGCTTTTAGAAAATGGCTCAGCATTTTTTAAGAATCCACCAGAGGGCTCATTTCAATGTTGAAGAGCCCATTTGCATGTCATTGTCAGAGACTGCTAGAAAGATAATCTGTTTTGATAATCTGCCGCTAAAATGCATGGAGGTTAAACTGTTGGTAAACAGTTTAGTGATGGCATTAAAGTTTAAAGAATCTGGGCTTAAGTGAGTTCCTTTTGATTTTTCCTTTGAACATGTTGCAAACTAGATGGGCCAATTAATTTGGTCTGAAGATATCTCATCTAAAGTGGACACTGCTGGTTCAAATCCTACTATGGCTCATTGTGACTTTGGGCAAGTCACTGAACCCTCCACTGCCTCAGATTGTATGCCCTGCCTGACAGGGAAAATACCAATTATTCCTGAATGTAACTGATCTTTGAAAAAGATGTGAGCTAAAGGCATAAATGTGAAATGCCACAGCTGTGTGCCAGTGGAATTCAGGTTTTCATCCCATTAGCACTGGGACCAGAGGAAATGTTTGTACTGCTGATGAGGATATCTTGCACAGGTCTATCAGCTCTGGTATGCCTACCTCTGCAAAGTCTTTACATACCAAAAGCCTCTTGTGTTTTAGCTTGGAAATATGTAAAGGAAGGCAGACAGCTGTAGCTTTGGAATTCATTCTGCTGAAATCAACATGGAAATTCAGCTAAATAGAATCAATTGTATTAGGAAGCACAGATACAGAGGTTTGTAAATCAACTCCTAAAATCATCTTGGAGCCTTTATAGTATGCTATCATTAAAAAGAAAAAGTTGCCTTTAAGAGCAAAGCAGATATCTTGAAAGTAGCACTGGAGTCTCAGCAAGGGGGCAATTAAGACAGTTTCTAACAATGCTCTTTAAATTCAGAATCAAGTTGAAACCACTATACATTTTAAACTGTTATTTCAAAGGACAACCTAATTAATGCTAGAACTGAATGTATATGAATTTCTCTTCAAGAATGCCACGCTATAAGCTCCTTATAAAAAAGGCCTTATTTATGAGAACAAATTCTCTTTATGGCCCATGTGTTAGAAACATCTCTTGAAATCGTTTCTGCTACTGGAACCTTACTCCTTAGTTTTGTGATGGATCCAGACAAGGATTCTTCTGAAACATTTCCAAGCTCTTCAATGGACTCCAGAATCCAGCTGTGTGCTGATGTGTAAAGAATGATGCAAGTTAAGAATATCTCTGTTTTCCAATGAATGGAATGTTGGAAAGAATTATGTAAAAGGGATCTGTTTGTCTATGGGCACAATAACTCTCCAGATAAGGGATGAAAATTTACCAAATTTGGCAAGCAGGAAGAAAATCTGACTCTAAAACAAATCTGAAAACCAGGAACATTGACTCAAGTGTTCTCAGAGAACTGGACCCCCATAAAAGAATCCCCATTGCTTTCTCTGGGAAGCTCAATCTCTCCCCATTCTAAAAGTCTCTTCAGCAACTCAGGCAGATAGAAACAGGGAAAAATAACTGAAGCAGCTGGTGAAGAACGGCACCAAAAAGCACCTTGAAAGTCCATTTCCCTTCCCACCCCTAAATCCTCACACATGCATACCCACCCTAATTTCTAATGTATTAGTATTGTAAACCACATAATAATCATGTACAAGTGGTATATCAAATATAAGAAATCTAAAATCCAATCCACCCATCCCTCATACACAATTACACACACCCTCTCAACCTCTTTACACATCTTATTTTAAAAAAAGACAGATGTCCAAAAGACAGCATAAACTAGCACTTTGATGTCTTACTAGTCAAATCGTCCAAGTGGCCACTTTCAAAACTGACTTCTAGATGTCTTTCTGGAAATGGAAAAAGGACAAAACCGGGGAGAACTGGAAAAAGCACAGGCAGCATCAAAAAGAATGTCACCTCATGGTTAGAAGAGCAAAAAGAGAATACGAAGAGAAGCTAGCCAGGGAAGCACGAAATTTCAAACCGTTCTTCAGATATGTTAAAGGGAAGGAGCCGGCAAGGGAAGAGGTGGGACCGCTGGATGAAGGAGATAGGAAGGGAGTGGTGAAGGAGGAAAAAGAAGTGGCGGATAGACTAAACATGTTCTTTTTGTCAGTATTTACAAGAGAGGACACATCCAATGTGCCAGAACCTGAAAAGATCTTCAAAGGAGATCAAGCAGAATAATTAACATCCATAGAGGTAAGCCTTGAAGACGTACATAAGCAGATAGATAGATTAAAACTGACAAATCTCTGGGCCCAGACGGAATCCACCCTAGGGTATTGAAAGAACTAAAGGAGGAAATAGCGGAACTACTACAGCAGGTTTGTAATCTATCCCTGAAAACAAGGGTGATCCCGGAGGAGTAGAAGATAGCTAATGTTACGCCTATCTTTAAAAAAGGATCGAGAGGTGACCCGGGGAACTATAGACCGGTAAGTCTGACTTCGGTTCCGGGGAAGATGGCGGAAGCGCTGATAAAAGAAAGCATCGATGAGCATCTAGAAAGGAATAAACTGGTGAGAACAAGCCAACATGGCTTCTGCAAGGGAATATTGTGCCTAATGAACTTAATGCACTTCTTCGAAGGAATTAACAAACAAATGGACAAAGGGGACCCCATTGACATCATATACTTGGATTTTCAAAAAGTCTTTGACAAGGTATCCCATGAACGCCTACTACGGAAACTGAAGATCCATGGGATGGAAGGAGATATACATAGATGGATCAAAAATTGGTTGGCGGGAAGAAAGCAGAGAGTAGGATTGAAGGGCCACTTCTCAAACTGGAGAAGGGTCACGAGTGGGCTGCTGCTGTTTAATGTATTTATAAATGATCTAGAAACAGGGACTAAGTGCGAAGTTATAAAATTCGCAGATGACACCAAACTATTTAGTGGAGTTAGGACTAAAGAGGACTGTGAAGATTTACAAAGGGACCTGAACAAACTGGGAGAGTGGGCGAATAAATGGCAGATGAACTTTAACGTGGAGAAATGTAAAGTCTTGCATGTAGGATGTACAGCTATACGATGGGAGGGCTGGTAATGGGTGAAAGTAGCCTAGAGAGGGACTTAGGAGTACTGGTGGACAAAACAATGAAGCCGTCGGCACAGTGCGCAGCAGCCTCTAAGAAGGCGAATAGAATGCTAGGTATAATCAAGAAAAGTATTACAACCAGAACGAAGGAAGTTATCCTGCCGTTGAATCGGGTGATGGTGTGCCCGCATATGGAGTATTGTGTCCAATATTGGTCGCCGTACCTTAAGAAAGATATGACAATACTCGAGAGGGTACAGAAAAGAGCGATGAGATTGATAAAAGGTATGGAAAACCTTTCATATGCTGAAAGACTAGAGAAACTTGGGCTCTTTTCTCTGGAGAAGCGGAGGCTTAGAGGGGACATGATAGAGACTTACAAGATCATGAAGGGCATAGAGAAAGTGGAGAGGGACAGATTCTTCAAACTTTCGAATACTACAAAAACGAGAGGGCATTCGGAAAAGTTAAGAGGGGACAGATTCAGAACCAATGCTAGGAAGTTCTTCTTCATCCAAAGGGTGGTGGACACCTGGAATGCGCTTCCAAAGGGTGTGATAGGTCAGAGTACGGTATTGGGGTTCAAGAAGGTATTAGATGATTTCCTGAAGGAAAAGGGGATAGAGGGGTATAGATAGAGGATTACTATACAGGTCCTGGACCTGATGGGCCGCCGCGTGAGCGGACTGCTGGGCGTGATGGACCTCTCGTCTGACCCAGCAGAGGCACTGCTTATGTTCTTAGCAAACTGGCCACAGACAGCTGAGCACAGCAGTGCAGAACAGAAGGGCACTCAAGGGGGTACTGCAGGGAATCTCACATTAAAAAGTCTCAAGTTCACATGTCAATATAACCTGCTTATATTTTATGGTGAGCCCTCCAAAACGTACCCAAAACTTACTATATCCACCAGTACACCACAACAATAGTCCTTATACCTGCAGATATCATATTTATGTAGGTACAGTAGGTTTTGGTGGGTTTTGGAGGACTCGCCATACAATATAAGCAAGTGACATTCCTTTTGATGCTTCCTGTGCTCTTTCCAGTTTTCCCCGTTTTTGTCTTTTTTCCACATCCGGAATGATCTTTTCTTATCTCCTATCACTTTCTTCACTTCTTCAGTTATCCACGCCGGGTCTTTTGTTCGGTTCTTTTTGCATTCTTTTCTAAATCTGGGGATACACAGATTTTGTGCTTCGTTCACCGTGTCCTTGAATAAAGACCAGGCTTGCTCCAGTCTGTGATTTCTTTGAGCTGTTCCTAAGTTTCTTTCTTACCATTTCTCTCATCTCTTCGTAGTTTCCTTTCTTGAAGTTGAAAGTTGTCATTGTGGTTCTCTTCCCCTTCGATATTCCTACTTCAACTTTGAACTGGATCATATTGTGATCGCTGTTACCTAATGGTCCCAATACTTCCACTTCCTTTGCAGGTCCTCAGCCCATTGAGGATTAGGTCCAGAGTGGCATTCCCTCTCGTCGGTTCTTTGACAAGCTGCTCCATGAAGCAGTCCTGTATGGTCCCCAGGAATCCGGTTTCCTTAGCACATTTTGAGTTTCCAAAACTCCAGTCTATCCTGGGATAGTTGAAGTCTCCCATAACAATGGTGTTACCATTTTTGCATTCCCTCCTCATCTCGGCTTCCATTTCTTCGTCGTTAACTTCGGTTTGCCCAGGTGGATGATAGTACAGGCCCATCTTTATCTCGGACCCATTTCTTCCTGGTATTTTAACCCATAGTGATTCCAATTTGTCGGTTGTCGCCGCTGTGTCCACTCTGGTCGAGTGTATGTTATCTTTTATGTATAGGGCTATTCCTCCTCCTTTCTGATCTGACCTGTCTTTGTGATAGAGCTTGTACCCCGGCAGTATTGTGTCCCATTTGTTTTCTTCATTCCACCATGTTTCAGAGACCCCAAAGATGTCTAGGTTCTCTTTTTTGGCCATGACTTCTAATTCTCCCATTTTGTTCCTTAGGCTCCTTGCATTAGTATACATGCAATTTAAGTCTTCATTTTCTTGTCTTCATTTTTTTTCCCTGTGCTACGATCTTATCATCCTCTTCTTGACGTGTCGACTCTTGCTTTTTGCCCGTTCTGTCTTCCCCCTGTGCTACATTCTTTTTATTATCCTCTTGTTCCATCAACTCTTGTTGTTTGTCCGTTGTGTCTTCCCAGCATCTTTCCCAATCAGTATCTTCTCGGGATACTTTCTTCCGAATCATCGACATCTGGTCGACTGTCGGCTTTCCCCTTCTTCTTAATTTAAAGCCTGCTCTATTCCTCTCCTGACGTTGTTTGCTAGAAGTCTAGTTCCCGCCGTGGTCAGGTGTAGTCCATCTCTCCTGAAGAGCTTGTTCTTGCCCCAAAACGTTGTCCAGTTTCTCATGAAGTGGAACCCCTCTTCCTCACACCATCTCCTCATCCACGCATTTATTGTTTGTAGTTCCGTCTGCCTCTTTACATCTGCCCTTGGTACTGGTAGGATCTCTGAAAATGCTATCTTCTGAGTCCTCATCTTCAACTTCTTTCCCAGAATCTTGAACTGTTCGATCTGTGCGTTCCTGTTGTAGTCTCTCCTGCTGACCTCATTTGTCCCAATGTGGATCATCACTGCAGTCTCTTCCGTCTCTGCTCCTTCTAGGATCCTTTCAATTTTGTCGACAATGTCTTTTGTTCTTGCTCCTGGGAGGCATGTTCTTGCTCCTGGGAGGCATGTCACTAGCCGATCCTCTCTCCCTCCTGCTATGTGGCTATCTACTTGCCTTAGGATTGAGTTTCCCACTAGGATTGCAGACTTTCCCTTTTTCAGTTTTCGCTCTGGTTGCAGGTATGCTGGCTGCTTGGCTGTCCCAATAGCTTGCTTTTGTGCATTTTTCATTTGGAAGTCTGTATTTGAAAATGGCCAAAAAAGATAGATATACTAAGGGCCAAAACATTTAAATAGGTCATTAAAAAAAAAAAAAAAAAGACATCTTGCTGTTTTGAAAATGGACATTTTTTCTACTGGACTTCTGAACGTCTTTACAAAACGTCTAAGCTCAAACTTGGATATCATATTGAAAATGCCCCTCACAATCAACCCTTACAAACTTAATCCTCTATTGCTTCAGCTACAAACCTAGTTTGCGAGCTCTCCAGGGGGAAAAATATACAGTACCTACTATACCTGAATTCATACCGCTTTTATAGCTTTCAGGCTTGCAGGTGGTATATAACAAAAAATAAATAAAATAAAACTATTATCCCTATTATAACGGCCATCTGTTCCCCACACATACTTATTCACAAATGTACCTATACTTTGCAACACACACTTTCACACATACTCCACCTCCCCATCTCATACCCTTGCCATATCCCAAACTACCTCCAAACCTTTCACTTTCACACAGTCTTAACCAACCACTTAACACACCTCCAGCTTACCACATACAACCAAACTCTCCTAGACACACATACTTCCTCCAAAGACTCTCCCAAAACATTTTCCATCTCCATACATACACTACTCCTACTCAAAGGTATAGCCAGACATCCAATTTTGGATGGGCCCATTCTCAAGCTCGGTGGGTAGAAGAACCTCGCCTCACAGGCAATCTGGTCTCTCAACTCCCCATCCCTGCATACCTTTTAAATTCAGAACTTTGCTAGCAGCAAGCAATATGACTGATATATTGCTCAGGTGGGTCAGCCCTAAAGCCTTCCTTCTGATGCAACTTCCTGTTTCTGCATAGAGAGAATATGTCAGAAGGAAGGCTGTGAGGCAGGCTCAATCAGTTTATCAGTCACACTGCTCATTTCTGGCAAACATCTGAACTTTAAAAGATATGTGGGAGGGAATGGTGTTGGGAGTTTTTAGCTGGTGGGGTCTGGAGATTCCTGCCAGTTACAACAGAGGTGTGCTGCTACTGAGTGAGCCTAGATTAACCCGGGCCTGCCGAGACACTGCTCCTACTCAACCTGTACCATTAACATATCCTTCATGTGGAAGCCCTGAAGGCTAGTTGGGCCTATGATCTGAAAAGAACTCCCCCTTCTGTTGGCATTCTCAAGTCAATCTCATATGTACCAAGTTTGATAGTGAACAGGAATGCCAATTCCAAATTATACATAGAGCTTATGTGACCCAAATGCAGGTTTTCAAGATGGGAGGGAATAGAAATTCCACTTTGTCAAAAATGTAATCTGGAGGTAAATTCATTTTATCATGCTTTTTAGGAATTTAAAAAAATAAAAATATTTTTGTTAGGCTCTAGGATACTTTATTTGAGCTTCTTTTAGATAAATTTGAAATCGCTGTGTTACATGGAAAGTTTGAATGAGTGCAGAGTCCTCTGCATTTTGGGGCTAGCATAATAGATTCCACACTTTAATGTTAATGGAAAGAAATAAAGCTTGCACATCACATATGTGGAAAAAACATTTTCTTTCAACTTGGGAGCTTTACATTTAGTCTCTCTCCTCTCCAGCTCGCAGCTTAGTTCTGAACTCTCTTTGATTTGGTAGTAACAGGAGCACTAACTTAGAATAGTTTTGTTTTAGGGGGTATGATTACATTTTTATGGTTTATTCAATTGTGGTTGGTGGACAAGGGGTACTTGGGGATCTACACACCAGTGGTCTAACTAGCTGGGAAATATAAGTACAGCTCCTTATGTTGTTTTTCTTTCTTCATTTTGCTGTAATAGTTTTTGCTTCTTTGTAAGCAGTTATGGTGCTCTGTTTCAGGGGGGGAGGGAGAAGGTTTCTTATATGAAAAAATATACTTGGACTGTTATCTTGGGCCTGATTCTGTAAATGGATAGGCGTCACTAGTAGCCCTAATCACGGATGCCTAACAACACCTAACTTAAATTGCATGCAACTAAATTGTTTTTAAATTGGTTAAATGGTGTGGTAATTGACCACACCATTAAAAAATGATTCAAACAATTTTTTTATTACCAATTAAAATTTTGTATATGGATATCAGTGCAACACCTGGTGATGCCTAACAACGCCTACTTGAAAAGTAGGTATGGCTAGGGGTGTAGAATAATTATGGTAAACTGGTGCCACTAGGCATGCAAATTATGTGCTGGTAAATTAGACCAGGTTGCCTCCCTTAAGGATGTGTAAGTCCGCCTAAGTGCTACTAGGTGATTCTATAAAGGACGCCTAGCAGTTGACTGACCACCACGCAGACCAGCGCCTACAAGTTAGACACCATTTATAGCCTATTATTTCAAACTGGCGTTTGACCCTAGTTTAGTTCTTCCTTCGCTTTCTTCTCACATTTTTCCCCATCCTTCTGTTTTTACCCTATTTGTTCTTACCTCTTGATATTGTAAACCTTTCTTGCCCTTGATTGTCATTTTCTGTCTACTATTGTTAATTGTACAGCATACATTTCCCTGTTGTTTTTTTTATTGTTCTTTTTTAATTATTTCCCTTTGATTTTTATCTATTGTTAATAGCTTTGATTTGACTTTTTTTTTTGTTAATAATGGTGGTACAGTACAGTACAGTACAGTACAGGAACCCCCGTGAATCTTGAAAATCCACGAATACGGTTTTTAGCAGAAGAGACAGGAGAGGGCATCCAGAGAGGCAGGAGAGAGCAGCCGGAGCGCCGGCGATTGAAGGAAATCACTCGCGGTATGCTCCGACCGCCTCTTACTGCACTAAAGTCAGGCCTCACCAATCAGGAGCTTCTTTGACACGCTGCTTTATCACATCCTTCAATTTCCAGCAATCATCAGAGCAATCTTTTCCTCTCCCCAGTAGCAGGAGTATGAGACTTCAGTCTAGTGGTGAAAGGTGAGGGGCTGATCCACTTTTCTGGCTGCTAGGGGCAGGACAAAATTAATATTATGATCACTCAAAGCTGAATGGAGAAAGTGCAGCCACTTTTGACAAAGTAAGTTATTTGCCATGTTCCACCCCCCTTAGGTTTTGAGGAGCTGAGGGGTTGGGGTGGGGAGGGGATGTCAGGTATGGGTTGAGAAAAAAAGTGGCTTTCTTACTACCTTCACTCATAAATTTTGGGCTCCTCAATTAAAACTTACATCACTGAAGTGGACCTAGGCAGCTCACTAGTAATGGCAGCTATTTAATCAGGCTATGATGATAGAATCAAACCAGCAGTTTGCCATTTCTGGCAGACTGAAAATACAGAAAGAACTAGAGACCCCATGGAAATATAGGCATTTTCATTGTGGGGTGTATCTAGCACATTATGCTGGGGATCAGTCAGGCCATAGATTCAGGCAACAACAAATTAGTACTGCAATTTACGACAGAGCTTTCTGGATATATATGGGAATAGTGAAATGCAACATATAGCTAAATGGGAATCTTGTACACTTATCTATCCAATATGGTGAAGTATAATGAGGAAATAAAAGAGTGGCCTGGATAAAGAGAACTATCTTACAGGCAGTCTCACTCTATGGTTGGCAGCTAAGATGGGAAGATTATCCCAGCAGCAAGAGGAGTGCTATCCAGTCTTTTACACTGAATGTCACGTGTATGATTACCGGTATCTCCCAGTTGGCGAGAAGTTATACGTGTGTGCTCGCTGCAAAGAGCTCCTAGCTCTGAGAATGAGTTCATTCCCTTGAGGCAAGAGTAGCAGGCTTGGAGGAGCTGAGGGAGACAGAGAAGTATATAGATGAGTCCTACAGAGATGCTGTAGAGAAGTCCCACCTCCAGTCTGGCAGTCCCTGTGCTGCCTTGGAGGAGGGATGTTTCTTAAAAGGAGAGCATCACCCTGGTGAAGTAGGAAATAATCCTGTAGCCAGGACCTGTCCACCAGGGAATGCAATATCCTCTTGCACCGAGGATATGTCTCCAGTGGCTTCTGCTCAGAAGGGAAGGATTAGAACAGCTGTTGTAGTTGGTGATTTGATCATTAGGTATGTAGATAGCTGGTGGCTGTGGGCGTGAGGATCACCTGGTCACTTGTCTACCTGGTACAAAAGTGGCAGACCTCACATGTCACTTAGGATTTTAGATAGTGCTGAGAAGCTGGCTGTCTTGATACATGTAGGTAGCAATGACATTGGAAAATGTGGGAGGGAGGTTCTGGAAGCCAAGTTTTGTTTCTTAGGTAGAAAGCTGAAATCTAGGACAGCATTTTCCGAAATGCTCCCAAACAGAGGACCTAGACATCACTTGAATCACGGAAACTTGGTGGAATGAAGAAAATAAATGGGACATAGTACTGCCAGGTTTTTTCATAAAGTTTAAATTTTAAGTTTTTTCATATATATATGACATTTAGTCAGCACATGCGCACTAGTGAATATGTCATCTCCTAGAGGAGAATAAAATGCGCATGCGCGGCGTTTAAAGTTTGCCAGCGCCATTTTTTTCTATGTGTGAACGTGAACAAAGTTGCACAGTGAGTACGTCCTTTTTATCTTTTTAGAATGATTTCTTGCACTATTGTATTCACATATTAATCTTATTTATGATTTGTTGTTTATTTGTAGTTTATAAATACAAGACCCCTGAAGAAGCCCTTTATTGTGGTGAAACGGGTCCCGTAGGGCGTTTAGCCATTCAACTACAACAACGATTAGCCACAAGTCAGCTTTAACAAAAGATAAGTGCGGAATTTTTGATACATTTTAAAGTTATTTATCATACCCAGCACTTTATAAGAGCTTGTTGCACAATTGTAGTCTTGCATATAAAAACAACCGCTCAATGAAAGATACCATTTACCTGTATACGTCGTCTCAAACACTGATGTGCTTGAATAACACAGGTCTCTGAGAGCGGTATAGCAAAAAGCAAGAATTTTCATTTGTTTAAGTCCTCAATTGTGTCTGTTTGTTTCTATATTATCATCCACCTGGACAAGCAGAAACAAATGACAAGGAACTGGAAGCAGAATTGAGATGGGAAAGCAGAAACGGAAAAGTCATGGTAATGGGGGACTTTAACTACCCTGGGATTGACTGGAGTATTGGAAGCTCGACCAGCGCTAGGGAAATCAGAATTCCTAGAAGCCGTGCGGGACTGTTTCATGGAACAACTCGTCAAGGAGCCAACGAGAGGGAATGCCACGCTTGACCTAATCCTCAATGGACTGGGAGGGCCTGCAAAGGATGTAGAAGTAGTAGGACCGCTAGGGAACAGTGACCACAACATGATCCAGTACAAATTAGAAGTAGGAACATCAAAAGGGAAGAGAACCACAGCGACAACTCTCAACTTCAAGAAAGGGAACTATGAGGGCAATGGTGAAAAAGAAGCTTAGGAACAGCTTAAAAAAAACCCCAAAGTCCGTGGAGCAGGCCTGGTCCCTATTCAAGGACACGGTGCTAGAAGCATAAAATCTGTACATCTCCAGATTTAGAAAGGGGTGCAAAAAGAGCCAGTATGGATAACAAATGTAGTGAAAAAAGCAATAGGAGACAAGAAAAAATCGTTCCAGAAGTGGAAAAAAGACAAAACTGGGGATAACTGGAAAGAGCACAGGAAACTCCAAAAAGAATGCCACCGAGTAATTAGGAGAGCAAAAGGAGAATATGAAGAGAGACTGGCCAGGGAAGCAAAAAACTTCAAATCGTTCTACAGATATGTTAAAGGGAAGCAACCGGCAAGGGAGGAAGTAGGACCATTGGATGATGGAGATAGAAAGGAGGAAAAAGAGGTGGCTGATAGGTTAAACAAGTTCTTCTCACCAGTCTTCACAAGAGAAGACACAACCAACATACCGGAACCTGAGAAAATTTTCACTGGAGATCAAGAAGAAAAACTATCGACAATAGAGGTAAGCCTCGAGGATGTCCTCCAGCAGGTAGATAGATTGAAAACAGACAAATCCACCCAAGGGTATTAAAAGAACTGAAAATGAAATAACAGAATTACTCCAACAAGTTTGCAACCTATCCTTGAAAACAGGGGAGATCCCGGAGGACTGGAGAGTAGCAAATGTTACACCTATCTTCAAAATGGGATCAAGAGGGGACCTGGGAAACTACAGACCGGTAAGTCTGACTTCGGTTCTGGGCAAGATGGTGGAAACACTGATAAAAAACAGCATCAGTGAACACATAGACTGAAACAGGCTACTGAAAACGACCCAGTACGGCTTCTGCAAAGGAAGATCATGTCAAATGAACTTACTGCACTTCTTTGAAGAGATAAATAGACAAATGGACAGAGGAGATCCCATAGACATTATTTATCTTGACTTCCAAAAAGCCTTTGACAAGGTACCCCATGAGCGGCTGCTTAGGAAGCTGTGGAACCACGGGATGGAAGGCGACGTACAGAGATGGGTTAGGTACTGGTTGGCGGGCAGGAAGCAGAGGGTGGGAGAGAGGTCACGAGCGGTGTTCCGCAGGGATCAGTACTTGGACCGCTGCTGTTCAATGTATTTATTAACGACCTGGAAACAGGGCCGAAGTGTGAGATTATAAAATTTGCAGATGACACCAAACTCTGTAGCAGGGTTAGAACAGTAGAGGAATGCGAAAAATTACAAAGGGATCTGAACAAGCTGGAGGAGTGGGCAAATAAATGGCAGATGAACTTCAATGTGGAGAAATGCAAGGTCATGCATGAAGGGAAAAAGAACCCGAGGTTCAGCTACAAAATGGGGGAGGTTGGTACTGGGGGAAAGTAACCTTGAAAAGAACCTGGGAGTGCTGGTGGACACCACAATGAAGCCAACAGCACAATGCGCAGCGGCCTCAAGGAAAGCAAATAGAATGTTGGGTATCATCAAGAAGGGTATTACAACCAGAACGAAGGAAGTTATCCTGCCGCTGTATTGAGCGATAGTGCGCCCGCATCTGGAGTACTGTGTCCAGTACTAGTCGCCGTACCTGAAGAAGGATATGGCGATACTTGAGAGGGTCCAGAGAAGAGGGTATGGAAAACCTTTCATACGCAGACAGGCTAGAGAAACTGGGGCTCTTCTCCCTGGAGAAGCGGAGACTCAGAGGAGACATGATAGAGACATATAAGATCATGAAGGGCATTGAGAATGTGGAGAGGGACAGATTCTTCAGCCTATGAGGAACTACAAGGACAAGAGGGCACTTGGAGAAACTAAAAGGGGACAGGTTTAGAACCAATGCTAGGAAGTACTTCTTCACTCAGAGGGTGGTGGATACCTGGAATGCGCTTCCAGAGGGTGTGATAGGACAGAGTACTTTACAGGGTTTCAAAGAGAAATTGGACAAATTCTTGAAAGAAAAAGTTATTGACAGATATAGATAGGGAAGATATAGGATAAAGAAGGGTACAGTCAGAAGGATATAGATAAGGAAGGATAAAAGGGATTGAAGGAAATAAAGGATCACTTACAGGTCAAGGACCTGATGGGCTGCCGCAGGAGCGGACTGCTGGGCACGATGGACCTCTGGTCTGACCCAGCGGAGGCAAATCTTATGTTCTTATGTTAAGCAATAGCTGCACAATTTCATATGGAATTAAGAACATAAGAATAGCCCTACTGGGTTAGAACGGTCCATCTAACCCAGTATCCCGTCTTCACAGTGGCCAATCCAGGTCACAAGTACCTGACAAAAATCCAAATAGTAAGGTTAACTCCTGTGGTTCATAACAAATCTCTTTCTTTAGTTACACAGTTTAAATATTTAGGTGCAATTTTAGATCAGTAATTGTATTTTGAACATCGTATTTTAGCTGTTTGACTTGGATTCAGAAAACCTTATTATTTATTCACTTATTTTGTCAAAATTGGATTACTGTAAGTGTTTTTATGTAGGTCTTCCTCAGATATAGATTTAAAGATTACAAACTATTCAAAATACAGCTATACGTCTTCTTTCTAACGCCACTCATTTTGATCATCTTACTCCTCTATATCTCCAGCATCATTGGCTTCCAATTTCTTTATATATTCAATTTAAAATTCTTATTTTAATTTTTAAATCAATTCATTGCAATAGTCCAGCTTATCTCTCTTCTCTCATTAGTTCTTATTGTCCATCTAGACTTTTGTGTTCTTTGATCAGGTCTTCAAATTCCTTCTGTTCAAGCAGTTCATTATGAATTAACTAGAGAGCGCTTTTTTTTCTATAATTCACCATCTGTATGGAATTCTCTTCCAAATACAGTGCATCCTGAAACCACTTAATTGAAATTTAGAACTCTTTTGAAGACATTTCTTTTTGAGGAAGCTTTTTCTATTCATTTAGATGATTCTGGTGTTGTGAGGGTTTACTAGTGAGGCAGTCTGCAGAATGTTGCAGGCAAAGCAAAGTTCAGAAGACCCGTTTTGGGATTTTGAGTTTACTTCTGGAGACGTCTACGACGAATTATCAAGACTCAAGGTGAACAAAGCAATGGGGCCGGACAATCTACATCCCAGGGTGCTCAGGGACGTCCTAGCGGAGCCGTTATCAGTATTCTTCAATCTGTCCCTGAGCACGGGAATAGTGCCCTTGGACTGGAAAACAGCTAACGTCGTTCCTCTGCACAAAAAGGGTTGTAGGACAGAGACTGCGAATTACAGACCAGTGAGTCTCACATCGGTAGTGAGTAAACTCATGGAAACACTCATCAAACGCAAATTAGACATGATACTAGACGAGGAGGAACTACGCGATCCCCACCAACATGGATTCACCAAGGGTAGGTCCTGTCAATCCAATCTCATCAGTTTCTTTTACTGGGTAACAAGGAAACTAGATATGGGAGAATCCCTGGACGTCGTGTACTTGGACTTCAGCAAAGCCTTTGATAGCGTCCCCCACCTCAGGCTATTGGGCAAGATGAAATCGATGGGATTAGGTGAAACATTTACAGCATGGGTCCACGATTGGCTGAGTGGAAGACTTCAGAGGGTGGTGGTTAATGGTACCATCTCTAAAACGTCGGAGGTGACCAGTGGGGTGCCGCAGGGCTCGGTCTTGGGCCCGATCCTTTTCAACATATTCGTAAGAGACATGACTCAGGGGCTTCAAGGTAAAATAGCATTATTCGCCGATGATGCCAAACTATGTAACATTGTGAGTAACGGCAGTCTGTCCGACAGCATGACGCAAGACCTGGTTTTATTGGAACTTTGGTCCTCGACCTGGCAGCTTAGCTTCAACGCTAACAAATGCAAGGTCATGCACCTGGGCAACAATAATCCGTGCAGAACGTACACATTAAATGGTGAAACCTTAGCAAGGACTACAGCAGAACGGGATTTGGGGGTGATCATCAGTGAAGACATGAAAACGGCCAATCAAGTGGAGAAGGCCTCATCCAGGGCTAGGCAAATGCTGGGTTGTATCCGGAGAAGCTTTGTTAGTCGGAAGCCCGACGTCCTAATGCCCTTGTACAGAACCATGGTGAGGCCTCATCTGGAGTACTGCGTACAATTCTGGAGGCCACATTACCGTAAAGATGTACTGAGAGTCAAGTCGGTACAGCGGATGGCCACCAGGATGGTCTCGGGGCTTAAAGATCTATCATACGAAGAAAGGCTGAACGAATTGCAGCTATACTCTCTCGAGGAACGCAGGGAGAGAGGAGGCATGATTGAGACGTTTAAGTATGTCACTGGTCGTATCGAGGGAGAAGATGATATTTTCCTTCTTAAAGGACCCTCCGCCACAAGAGGACACCCGCTGAAAATAAAGGGCGGGAAGTTTCATGGCGACACCAGGAAATACTTCTTCACCAAAAGAGTGGTTGACAGCTGGAATAAGCTCCCAGTGCAGGTGATCGAGGCCAGCAGCGTGCCGGATTTTAAGAACAGATAATAATAACAATAATAATAATAATTTTATTTCTTATATACCGCTATACCCTAAGTTCGAAGCGGTTTACAGTGAAAGTCGTGTCTGGAGAGAGTACAGTGTTAACAGTAGGATACAGGATAATACAAAATGAGTAGGTACTGGGGTGTTTACAATGGTACAAGATGTTAACAGAGAACAGTTACAGGATGTTTACGATCTGATACAGGATACTACAAAGGGAGCCGGTACAGGGGTGTTACAATAAGGTACAAGATAGAAACAAGGGCGGATGTTTACAATAAGGTACAGGACCCGATACAATACAATACAATACAATATGATACAATATGGACAGTTACAGAGATCAGTGCTGTTTACAGTTAGATATCTACAATGTGCGTGAGAGAGATACAGGATAAGCATTGGGGGAAGGGGAAAGGGGAGGGAGAGGACTTTCAGGGAGGATTATAACTGGTGGTGGGGGGGAGAGATTGGGTGGAGTTGAAGAGACGGGTCTTCAGAGATTTTCTGAAGTCAGCGTATGATGAGGCTTCGAGTATTGGTTTTGCTAGCCATGTGTTCAGTTGGGCTGCCTGGAAGGAAAGCATTCTGTTTAGGTACTTCTTGTAGTGACATGATTTCAGGGATGGGTACGTAAAGAGGTTTGTTCTGCGGGAGGTCTTTTTTGGGCAGGAGGTGAGGAATTGGGACGCTAGGTAAGATGGTAGCATCCCGAATATCGCTTTGAAGCTGATGCAGGCAAACTTGAAAAGTATTCTGGATTCAACTGGTAACCAGTGGAGTGTTTGGAGATATGGAGAGATGTGTTCCCATTTCTTGAGTCCAAAGATGAGACGGACGGCAGTGTTTTGGATTAATCTTAGTTTGTGGAGGGACTTATTGTATGCTCCCAAAAATATGATGTTGCAGTAGTCCAGAGTACTCAGGATGGAGGCTTGTACTAATAGACGGAAGGATGATTCGTCGAAAATTTTTTTGATGGTGCGAAGTTTCCAGAGGGTAGAGATACATTTTTTGAACATTAGCTCAGTGTGTTTATCTAGTGTTAGGTGTCTGTCAAGGGTAACCCCTAGTATTTTAATAGATTGATCAATTTCGTAGTCTTTGCCATTTACGTGAATCTTGTTGTCTTTTATCTACTCGTTGGGAGAGGCTAGGAAAAATTTGGTTTTTTCTGTGTTCAGTTTGAGTTTGTAGTCCTTCATCCAAAGTTCTATTTGGTTTAGGATATTGGATAGGTGTATGATGAAATTCGGCGAAATATCGGAAAATGGAAGTAAGATGGTGATATCGTCAGCGTAAATGTGGAAGGTGAGGTTTAAGCTCTGTAATAGGTGTCCCAATGAGATGAGGTAGATATTGAAGAGGGTTGGTGAGAGCGGGGAGCCTTGGGGGAGTCCGCAGTTGTTGTTCCAGCTGAAGGAGAGATTATCGTCTTTGAGTACTTGATAGGACCTGAGTTCGAGGAATCCCCGGAACCAGGTAAGAGTGTTTCCTGAGATGCCTATTGCCTCCAAACAGTTCAGCATGATGGAGTGGTCAACTAGGTCAAAGGCGCTGCTTAGATCCAGTTGGAGGATCAAAACGTTGGAGCCTTGACTGAGAAGGGAGTGTAGGAAGTTTAGCAGGGAGGCCATTATAGTTTCGGTGTTGAAGCCGGGTCTGAAACCAGATTGGTTGGTATGTAGTAGGTTGAATTTGTCTAACTGGTAGTTTAGGTCAGCATTTACCAGGCCTTCCATTAATTTGGCAGCCAGAGTGATATTTGCGACGGGTCTGTAGTTTGATATGTTGTTGGTTGCTTCTTTTTTGTTCTTTTTTATAGGGGTAATAATAATTTGGCCTAGGTCTTCTGGGAATTTCCCAACGGATAATTGTAAGTTGATCCAGGTTAGAAGGTTGGTTTTGAAGCTAATGGGGGCAGATTTCATCACGTTAGGGGGGGCAGGGGTCTAATTTGCAGTAAGATTTTGTATATTTATTGTAATATTTGCTGAACGTTAGCCAGTCAGTTTCCTTGAAGTTGATCCAGCTCATGTCAGCTTTAGAAGAGGAGTCAGGGTCCTGAAGGATGGTGTAGTTCCAGTGGGCATCTTGTGTGTTTGGGAGGGCAAGCCTTGATTTAGATATTTTTGAGTTGAAGAAATCGGCCAGGTCGTGTGCTGTGATCGTGGAATCTTCTACTGGGTTTGTGTAGGGGTGGGTGTCGAATAGGTCGTTGACTAGTTTGAATAGTTTGCTACTGTTTAAGGAGGTGTTGCCTATAATGTTGGCGTAGAAGGTTTTTTTCTTTTTAGAGATGGTGTTTTTGTAGTTAGCTAGTTTTTGGCACCAGGTGTCTCTGGATTCTGGTGTACCTAACTTTGTCCACTTCCTTTCTAATCTTCTTAATTCTCTCTTTATCCCAAGGAGCTCTGAGTCAAACCAGCCCGATAGGTTTCTAGGTCTGAACCTTCTTTTCTTCAGTGGGGCCATTTCGTTCAGGATTTGGGTGCTGGTGGAAATCCAGGAGTTCATGAAGAGGTTGGGATCCTCATTGTGGTTGTGGATAATGTCATAGTGAGACCAGAATTCTACAGGGTTGAGTTTGCCTCTGCTTGTTTTAAATAAAGTGGGTTTGTGTTTAGCTTTCTTCGTGTTTGATGTCTGTTGCCATTCCAACTCGAAGTTGCATATTTTGTGGTCAGACCAAAGTGAGTCTGACCAGGTTTCTGATATCAGTCGGATCGTAGGATTTGTTGAATGTGAATTGGTCAGTGATACAATGTCCAATTGGTGGCCTTTTGTGTGAGTTGATATTGGGGGGGAGTGAGGAAAGCTAAGGGAGGTTAGAAAGGACCAGCATTCGGTGGGTTCAGGTAGATCTGGATTCTCTAAATGTAGGTTGAGGTCGCCGCATAAGAGGTTGTGAGGACCGGAAAGTGAATTGGTTAACAGGAATTCCTGAAATTCTTCTTTGGCTGCTGACCATTTTTTGGGTGGAATATATGTCAGGAAGGGAGTCGACTAGCCGTTCTGATTGTAGCTTTAGAGAGAGGATTTCCAAGGTGGGGGAGGATTTAGAGCTGAGCATGGAGCCGTTTAAGTTGTCTTTGAGGATTACAGCCAGACCCCCTCCCCTGCCTCTTTCTCTTGCTAAGGAGAGAATTTTGAAGTTGGGGGGGAGGCATTCTTGGATGGTAATGTCTTCATCTGAGAGTAGCCAAGTCTCTGTTAGTAAGACGAAGTCAGGGTTGGTGTCGATGAGCCAGTCGTGGATTAATTGGGATTTGTTCCTCATAGATCTTATGTTAAGGTAGGAACCTCTGAGGCTGGCATAGATTAGGGGGGTGGAGGGGGTGGGATGGGAGGGAGCTATGTTTTTTAGTACTCTGGTTTTTTTGGTGTAGAATCTGGAAGGTCTGTGGAAAGTGGTTAGGATTGGGATCTCCTGGATATCGAGGGGAGCCTTGGTAAGGGTAGGGGGGGTTTGGGCTTGAAGGTACGAATAGAGAAGGGGGTGGGGGTGGGGGGAGGGAGAAGAAAGGGTGGGGAGGTTGCCTTGCTTTTTGAACTAAGTAAGTATAAGATAATAAGAAGTAACCACATGCTGTGATGAGGGGATAACATGTTAATGCACTGATTTAACAAAATAGCGTATGGGTGGTAGTACAGAAAGTGAAGGTACTGAGTCAGAAATTTGTTTGCTGTCGAGACAGGTAGACAGCGAGGTAGAGACTTAACAAGTTAAGACTGGGCAATTAAATACAAGATGCAATAACAGATTAACAGTGTGAGAAGCTGTGATATGAAGCAGTTACCTGACTTGGAGGTTGACAGGAGATCAGGAGTTCAGGTGATCTGGTCTCTGGGACGCAGGCGCTCCACGAAGGCGCTCAGGCGCCTTTGTCGGCGCGCCGTTGGCGCTGGGCCTTTTTAAAGTGAATCCTCCGGCTGGATCGGGGGGGGGCGGAGCAGGGCTCCCACGCTGGTCCCAATCTGGCTGGCCTGTGTGTCTGGGTGCTGGCGCTGGGCCCCTTTGAAGTGAGTCCTCCGGCTGGATCGGGGGGGGGGGGGGCGGAGCAGGGCTCCCACGCTGGTCCCGATCTGGCTGGCCTGTGTGTCTGGGTGCTGGCGCTGGGCCCCTTTGAAGTGATGGGATGCTCATGTCGGATCTCTACGAGGGAAAGGTCATCAGAGAGCGATTAAATAGGGGGGGTGGGTCAGCGGTGTGGGCAGACTCGATGGGCCTCGGCCTTTTTCTGCCGTCACTTTCTATGTTTCTAATGTTTTATAATTTTTATTTATTTTTTTCTTTTTTCATACTGTGCTATCCCTTGGTTTTTCTTTGGATATGGAGTTCCTTTCTATTTTTATTGTAATTTTATAAACTGCTCTTTTATTGCCTAAGGAAGGGCTATATATTAAATAAAATTAAACCATAAACCATTCCATGCTACCGATCCAGGGCAAGCAGTGGCTTCCCCCATGTCTGTCTCAAAAGCAGGCCATAGACTTTACCTCCAGGAACTTATCTAAACCTGTTTTAATTAGAAGCCTTAGAGGTTGTCATTCCTAGAAGGTTAGGGCTCATTAGCATAAAAATGATCTGAGATGTGAAAATCATTTGTCACCTAAAGGTAATTGAGAAGAACTCCCCAACATCAAGCAATGCCAAAACTTTGTCTTCTTTTTTTTATTGTGTGAACCCATGGGAGAGAACTCTGGTAATCAAACTTCCTGATTTATGTGGAAGTCCAAGACCACTTTGGCAGCAAGAAGGGACCATGCGGAGACCCCTGCCTCTGTAAACCTGAGGAAAGGCACTGTGCACGACAGAGCTTGTAGATCCAAAACTCTTCTTGCTAGAAAAAAACTTCTTAACATTAAGATCCATCAGAGACACCTCTCGCGAAGGCCTTACTGAAGGCCTGCAAAATTGAGTTAAGATTCCACATCGAGAACGGCTTTTCTACTTGAGCCCTAAAATGAGGGGTTTGTCACTTGTACTGAACAAATGCTTGGACCACTGCCATTGAAGTCTTCACTGGCTCCACATTCTCCTTAGCATACCAGCGCTGAAACCTCTTTTAAGCCTTAGCATAGGCCGCAACAGACTCTGGGTTTTTAGATATGAGGAGGGTAGCAATAACCAACTAACAGAAGCTCTTCCACGCTAAGACCACTCCCTCAAGAACTAGGGCTTTAATTAGAACTATTCTGGCAATTACGCTCAGCGTTTATCACTGGAGATTTATTATAAGTTAGGATTTTGATTTATTATTCCAGTTCCTCTATTTATTTTTCTGGTTGTGAGTACATGTTATTGAGGATGGCTAGCCATACCTGGCACTCAGAGCTAACTTTTGCTCCTGAGGTAAATTTTGACATACTTAAAGGGACAACTCTAAAACAATATCAAAATACCACTTCTCCAAATAAGTGGAAGAGTTTTTAAGGCAGAATTGCATGGTGCTACTCTTAGGGAATATTGCAAACAAGAATATATTCAAGAGGATTAAGGGTTAGTCTTGAACCAAAATTATTCACTGAGGACAGTGAATTTGTACTTAAATGGCATTAAATACTTAATAAATGCTCTCTAGATCTAATGGTATTAACCATAAAGCGGATTAATAGGGAGGTAGAAATATTAAAAAAGAATTAGAAGAACATGATGGGCAGTTGAAATCTGAAATGAGTACAGAAGACTTTGACAATCAAATGCTTGAGATGAGGAAGAAATTAGAACAGTTCTAAAATGACACTCAACAAATGAAATTGAAAAAATTCAAACGCGACAAGAAAGATTGTTAACAACAGGGTGTATACTTGGAGGAAGAAAACCAAATGTGATCAAGTGAACAAAGCAGACTCCTCAGAGGGAAATACTTTAACTGAAGATGAATCCAGGAAAGTTCTTTTAGACAGAAGCCGAGAGCAACAAAGATGGAGAAGACCTTTGCCTTGAAATATGGAAACCAGGTTGCAATCTTGACAACCACAAGAAGAAACAAAATAATCCAGGATGGGAACAAAAGCCTGGTAATTTGACTACTCATCAATTATCTGAAGTAGAAATTGATTTATCATCTAAAAGTTTGCCTTTAGTTAGTACTCAATCTTTTGACAGATTTCAGATTAGACTTTGAAAGATTTTTGAGGACCTTATAAGAACATAACATAAGAACATAAGCAGTGCCTCCGCTGGGTCAGACCACAGGTCCATTCTGCCCAGCAGTCCGCTCCCGCGGCGGCCCGAACAGGTCACGGCCTGCCTGAGTCACCAGAAGGGGCCCCCTTGCCACCTTGGTTTCCCATTGAGTCCTATCTTCCCATCGAAGTCCTAACCCTCCGGTCTTGCACATGCACGACCTGGTTGGATTTCTATACTTATTACTTGGTTTGCTTTCTATACCTGTGCTACATCCCAGCACCTCTCTCAGTATCCCACGATCCCCCTATCCCTCAGGAATCCGTCCAATCCCTGTTTGAATCCCTGTACCGTACTCTGCCTGATCACTTCCTCCGGTAGCGCATTCCAAGTGTCCACGACCCTTTGGGTGAAGAAAAACTTCCTTGTATTTGTTCTGAACCTATCTCCCTTCAGTTTCTCCGAATGCCCCCTCGTGCCTGTTGACCCCTTCAGCCTGAAGAATCTGTCCCTATCCACCCTCTCTATGCCCCTCATGATCTTGAAGGTCTCTATCATATCTCCCCTGAGCCTCCTTTTTTCCAGAGAGAAGAGCCCCAGCCTATCCAACCTCTCGGCGTATGAGCAGTGTTCCAGCCCTCTTACCAGTTTCGTTGCTCTCCTTTGGACTCTCTCAAGCACTGCCATGTCCTTCTTGAGGTACAGCGACCAATATTGAACGCAGTATTCCAGATGTGGACGCACCATAGCTCGATACAATGGCATGATGACTTCCTGCGTCCTGGTTGTTATGCCCCTCTTTATGATGCCCAGCATCCTGTTGGCTTTTTTCGAGGCTGCTGCTGATTTCTTTTTTGATAAGACAGTAGAACAAGAGGAAGACACAGCGAGTGTCTCCACTTTTAGACCTCATTTTACATGGATTCCACCCACTCCAGTTGATCCATTAATACAAGCCTTCCAATCTTTAGTGCTACAGGACATTGACAAGATGGATGGTAGACGTATGGGTAAACGATATAATCTTATCAAACAAGAACAATATTGATGTATTGATACAACGTCCTGATAAAAGGTATTACAAACTAGAAAAGGTGGCCAAACAGGTAGAAAAGGTGATGGTGAAAGCTAGAATGATGCTAGGGTGCATAGGGAGAGGTATGGCCAGTAGGAAAAAGGAGGTATTGATGCCCCTGTATAAGACTCTGGTGAGACTTAATTTAGAATATTGTGTACAATTCTGCAGACTACACCTTCAAAAAGATAAAAAAGGATGGAGTCGGTCCAGAGGAAGGCTACTAAAATGGTGCATGGTCTTCGTCATAAGGCTTATGGGGACAGACTTAAAGATCTTAATCTGTATACTTTGGAGGAAAGGCAGGAGAGGCGAAATATGATAAACACATTTAAATGCCTACATGATGTAAATACAGATCAGTTGAGTCTCTTTCATTTGAAAGGAAGCTCTGGAATGAGAAGGCATAGGATGAAGTTAAGAGGTGATATGCTCAGGAGTAATCTAAGAAAATACTTTTTTATAGAAAGAGTGGTAGATGCATAGAAGTGTCTCTCGGAAGAGGTGGTGGAGACAGAGATTGTGCCTGAATTCAAGAAAGCCTGGGATAGGCCCAACTCTCAAAGGGGTCACAAGATAGTAAGGGCAATCCCCATACATCAACTTAAAAGAAAAACATAGTATTTTGAATTTGATGCTTGCTGCCACTGGCAAAAGTGCAGCTTTCTTAACTGTGGAGTTACTCTATCAAATTTAGATTTCAACAATAGAAGTTTCACTGAATTACTTTGTAATAACTGTGTCGTGACAAGTTTTTTGTTTTTTTTTTTAGAGCGAGATCCCTAAGTACAAGGAATTATAGTCATGAAAAGATAATCACATGGACCAACTTCTGAAGGTCATCTTGTGAAAAGAAAGACTGAATTTGGCAGAAAAAAATACAGTTTTATGCTGATTCTTCTAGCAACATGATTAATGAGCATTTATCTTTTAAAACAGAATCAGTCCAGAGAACTAAACTATGAACTGTTGTTTGAAGGAAACAGCCTTTTCATCTAAGCTAGGTTAACTACAGATTCAGAATACATTTTCCCTCCTACCCAGAGTGGTAGTGTTTTGTATTCATATTGATGAATAGACATCCAACTTGCAATACTTTCCAAAGTATCAGCAATATGTATAAAAGTTTCCTCAAATAATGTTATCACAGGGAAGATGATCAGAATGTCATCTCAATATACCACATCAACATCATAGACCTCAATTCAGTTCTCAAGAAACTAAAAAAAAAATAAAATATATATATATATATATATATTAAACAAAATAGGGGAGAGTAGTGATCGATGTGGCTTTCCACAATCAGGTTTCTTTAGACATTTTCAATTTCTAAGAAAGCTGGAAACCAAGATAAAACTGGACTAATAATCCCAATTGATTGGACCAAAGGTGGATGAAAAATCTAAATACCTTTTGGAAATTGTCTATATTACACACATTGTGATGGGGTATATGTCCCATCATGGGGAAGTAAGGGTCCTCAAGGGCAAAACATCTGGGGGTTAACTTTTCTGGGAGCATCCAAGGGACAGAAATAAGGGCCCCAGCCCAGGACTGTTGGGGTAGCTTGGTTATTCTAATTCCTGAGTAGGGAGGTTCTGGTCTAAGTAGAAAACTAGGTGGGTGGAGTCAGGAATAGGCTTTCCTGCCCTTCCCCAAACTGTGTTTATTCTCAGAGGTAAGAAAATGGGATCTTTATTATGAATGTACATAGCCAATTTGCATCTTAATTTGCATCCAGTCACTGTAATTGAATCTTTGAGCAGTTGGCAGCAGCGAGGTAAGCCTGCTGCCACCGGCCTGCTCTGGAAGCCACCTCTCTGCAGCAACTTCCTGTTCCCATATAGGCAGAACTTACAGAGAGATGCTTCCGGGGGCAGGCCGGCAGCAGCAGGTTTACCTCTTTGTTGCTGCCAACTGCCCGAAGATTCAATAACATTGGCCAAGCCTGGGGAAGAGGTAGGTGGTGGAGTTGGGAGCTAGAGAAGTTGTGAGGGAAAGCAGCATCGAAGGGAGGAGGGGAGGAGGATGGAGAAACAGCATGGAGGGAGGGAGTGGGAGAAACAACATGCTGGGGGCGGAAGAAACAGCATGTATGGAGCGAGGGAGTAAGAAACAGCATGGAGAAGCATTATGGAAAGGAGAGAGTGCTGGATAAAAAAGCATGGGGTAGGGTAGTGCTGGATGGGAGGGGAGAGACAGAAAAAACATCAGAGGAGGTTGGAACGAGAGGGAGGGGCATCCATGAGGGGGGTTAGGGGTTGGAAGGAGAGAAGGAAATACCCACAGGAGAGAGGGGTTGGAAGGAGAGAGTGAGACACAAGCACCAGTGGGCAGTGGCGTAACGAGGGTGAGCAGTGCCCGGGGTGGTGGTGCCTCTCCCCTAACCCCCCTGCTGTGTGCACGTGCCACCAACATACTGTCCACATCGGCTTTGGCACTCTCTGATGTCACTTCCTAGGTGCGGGTCCCAGAAGTGACATCAGAGAAAGCACCGAAGTCGACAAAGGCAAGTTGGTGGCTGCTTGCGCTGAAGTTAAAAAAGTACAGGAGAAGGGAAGGGGTGCATGCGCGGCAGGGGGAGAAGGAGGAGGGGGCAGAGAGGAATAGGGGTGCCGGTGCCCGAGACAGACTATCTCCTCTTACTATGCCACTGCCTTTGGGGGAGGAGGGTTGGAGGAAGGGAGAGAGAGAGAAGCACTAAAGGGGTACAGAGGATAGGAAGGGGGAACCAAGGAATTGGATGGCATGTGGACGGGGTCATGTGTCCTCTATTTTTTGCCTTCACAAATATGGTAACCCTACACACACTGTCCTTAATGCTGAAGAACCATAAGATGATCAGGTGTGGCACCATGACATCATCATTTTTATATCTGTCACATGAGATTGTTGTATGAGCAACCCCAGTGAGAAAAGGAAATGCAAGTATATCAGAATACACTACACTCGGAATCATTATCAGCTTCAAATATATAACAATGCACAGTGCTAATTCATACTTTTAGGGGATATGATTAGCTATTAGTGACTTGTAGACAAAAGATTCATCATAAAGTCACCTATCAGCTGCTGAAGGTTTGATTTTGTGCCTCAGGACAGCAGCGGTATGTAACTTCTTCCCTTAATGTGTCAGTTAAATCAAGATCTAAACAATGGAAAGGTAGCTGGAAAGAGTTTTTAAAAATCTGCATTAAATAGACTTTATTGCTTGTAAAGCTGTGCAAATTCTCTAGACTACAGAAAACTAGTAACAGCACAACCTTCCATCTGTTCTTTTCCTTTGAAGGATAATTTTTTTGGACTGGTCCACAGGAAATTAGTTCATTTAAGACACTTTTTGCTGCTAAGGTTTCTGCTGCATTTCAACTTTCAGTGAACTCTAGAAACACTATGCTGATCTAGGGGCACATACCTCACATCATTTTACTTTATGCAACCACCATTTGTGATTATATAAGCCTATAGCCTGCAGGGTCTCAAACACCTGCAGCACATTATTATGGAAAATTAGACTGCAATCCTCTAAATCCACTGTTACAAGGGTTAAAAAGCCAGAACACACAGAAGATCTCAATGGAATCCCTACAGACACTGTACTACTATTTTCAGCATGGTATCTTTTCTGCTATTTACAGGATGCTACCTTATCTTGTATGTCTGAAGACATACATTCTCTTGTAGGGCCAACGTTAGGGGTGGGCAAACAGTGCAGCTGCTCTGTGCCCCAAGGCTCTGGGGGGCCCGGGGCCAACATGTCTTCTCCCTTCGCCAGTTCGATGGCACCCTCACCTTCTGTCTCACTGAAAAATCTGCTAGTCTCAGCAGTGATTCAGAAATGTTGCCCTCAGCTCTTCTTCCTGTTTTCTGCCTGCAGCGGTCCAACCGGATGAAACAGGAACTTGCGTCACTGGGGACAGACCACGGCAGATGGAAAGCAGGAAGGGGAGCCGTGAGCAACGTTTCTTAATCACTGCTGTGGCCAGCGCAGTGGATTTTTCAGTGAGATAGAAAGTGAGGGTGACATCAGACCGGCGTGGAGAGAAGAGGGAGAACATGCTGGGACGAGGAAGCCCCCTGGACTGTTTTGGTTTTTTTTTTAAATACGAAGGGGGAGGGTATTAAAAAACATAACTGGGTGTGGAGGAAGAGCTTATGGGCTGAAAACAGAGCAGAGAGAGAGATGGTGGGCAATGGTCTGAAGGGAGAGAAGTTGGACCTGGGGAAAGAGATACTTGAAGGGAGGACTGTTGGGAAGAGAAAGAGAGAGATGGTGGACCTGGTGGAGGGAGGGAGGTTGGCAGGCAGGGAGAGATATGGGATGAGGGGCAGCTGGGAAGCGAAAGGAAGAGAAGTTGGACCTGGGGATGGGAGGGAGAAATGTTAGACCCATGGGGCCTCCCTCAGCATCAAGGAGGGAAGGGAAGAACAACAACAACAGAAAACAGAGTGAGCAAAATGATGGCTCTTGGGGGGGGAGAGAGGAGGAGAGATGGATCTAGGGGAGGGCAGATAGCTGGGTTAAGAAGATACTAGGGGATGGAGAGAAAGGGACAGGGAGATATAGCCTAACTAGTGAAGAGAGGGAAGGGTATTCTGAAAGTGGTGAACCACATGGATGAGGTCAAAAGGGAGATGACAAGATGAGTGAGAGAACAGTGAGTACAGTGGTTGAGAGAATAGCGAGTACAGTGGTAGAAATGTGGTAATGGGTAGTAGATAGAAGGAAATAGGAGGCTGGGAAAGCAGTGAGGTGGGAAATGGGAGAGCTAGGGACTGAGAGGAAATGGATAATTGAGAGGTAGCTGAAAATTTTAAAAGAAGGATGAGAAAGAGAGCAAGATTTGAGGCAGAAAAAAAGAAGTTAGGAAAGCTGAAAGGGAAAAATCAATATGTTGGAGACAGGCATAAAGAGGGAATGGAACAAGAGAGAAGAGTTGAAAAACATGGACAGCAGACACTGGAAAGAGAATTAGTAAGATAGACAAAAAACAGAAAGTGAAACTGGGATCAAGATGACAGACAAACAAAATGTCCAGACAACAAGGTAGAAAAAATTGTTTTATTTTGAATTTATTAACTGGAATATGTTAGCTTTGGGATATGTGCATCACAATTATTTTTGTATTGCACTCGGTGGCATAGTCATACAGCTGATTTGGGGGATGAATTGGAGCAAAAATTAGTGGTTGGGCAACCAGAAATTTCCAAGCTTTGCAGCTAATGGCAATATCCTCAAGCTGCCACTGCTTTCATGCAAGCATAAAAGCCAAGTGGGGGCAGGGAAGGCAGCAGCAGCAGCTCTGCAATATTGCTGCCAGCTGCAGAACTTGGAAATTTCTGGTCATTGGACCTGAGGAAGGAAGGGGGTGGCCATCAGTTGGTGAATCACAAGGGAGATGTTCATTTTGAAGGGGCCTAAGTTCTTTATTTGGCTTTCATTCCTAACTAATTTGTAGTTTCAACCCATTTCCTTTTGTCTCACGTTTGTCTGTCACATTTGTTGCCCTTCAATATGCCAGTTATTAGATGATGTTTCTTTTAAATTGTAACACAGTAACATAGTAGATGACGGCAGATAAAGACCCAAATGATCCATCCAGTCTGCCCAACCTGATTTAATTTAAATTTTTTTCTTCTTAGCTATTTCTGGGCAAGAATCCAAAGCTCTACCCGATACTGTGCTTGGATTCCTCTGTTAATGTCAATGGCATTGTTTTTATTTTTATCATGTTTTTGTTTTCCCTTTTACATTTTACCTTGTAAACTCGCTTAGAAATTGGATAAGCGAGTAAATCAAATTTTTATAAAAACTTGAAACTTAAAACTTGAGGTTCAGCCCCCTCTCATGGTTAAGCCACTGATTTTGTTCAAAATAAAATATTTTGTTGAGTTTAACTTTTTGGGATTTCCAGTTCAGCTTTGGTATTCATAGTTCTATTTCTAATTTGTGATCCATTGTTCTATATTTGGTAAGGTCCATCTGACTGTTTTGTGTACGAAGAAGTCATTTAAAGGTAGGTGGGGAAATTGGGAGATGGGCAAGTAGAAGAGGGGCCCCCTCCTTAATTTCTGTCCTAGATCCCAGCATGTCTCGGCTTATATTCGGGTCATTACCCACACGCCCGCCCCCTCCCGGACTTCGCAGGGCCTGCTGTATGGCCTGGTGGGGTGGGCTGAAACAGGAGGGATCCCTCCTGTCTCCTGTCCCGGCCAACTCTGCCAATTTTTTACATCCCTCTTGCGTCCCCCCACATACCTTTTTGAATCCCTGGTGGTCCAGCGGTGTACCGGGCAGGAGCGAACTCACCTTGCTCCTGCCCTGTGCTGAGCCCCTCCCTACAAGGCTGCCTCGAGTTCTTGCAGCTCATCAGTGTACCAGGCATGAGCGAGCTTTCCATGCTCCTGCTCCATGCTGAGCCGCTTGCTGAATGGCTGCTCTGAGTTCTCGCGGGATTCGTGAGAACTTATGGCAGCCATTCAGGGAGTGGCTTGGTGCCAGGTAGCAGCGAGAAAAGCTCACTAATGCCTAGTACAACGCTGGGCCTTGAGAACTTGAGGCGGCCATTCAGGGAGGGGCTCATCACGGGGGCAGGAGCATGGAAAGCTCGTTCCTGCCCGATACACCGCTGGACCACCAGGGATTCAAAAAGCTATACAGAGGGAGGTGGGAAGAGGTAAAAAAAACTTGGTGGAGTCAGCTGGGATAGGAGACAGGAGGGATCCCTTCTGTTCTGGTCCACCAGGTCATATGGCAGGTCCGGTGGAGACCTGCAGGACATCGGGAGAAAGAGGGTACAGGGCAGGTAGGGGGGCTGGGTGCAGAGCCTGGCAGGGAAGGGAGGGAGGGGTGGCAGGGCACAGATCTCCCCCCCATCTTATATTCGAGTTAACATTTTTTCTTACTTTTAGGGAGGGAAGGTACCTCGTCTTATACTCGGATCGACTTATATTCGAGTATATACGGTGTATTACATTACATTTACTAACTTCTATTCTGCCTCAACCTTGAAGTTCTACAAGGATTACAATAAGAAAATTAAACTGGACATTCCAGACAATTTACAATCTAAAATATAATATAAAACAATTATCAAATTAACATTGCTTGACATATTTCCTAAAAAACAAAGTTTTTATCTCCTTTTGGAAAATTTTGTAATCTGACACAGTAGATAAGATTCTAATAACATCTGTGTTTAATTTTTGCTGACTGAAAAGACAATAAGCCTTCTAAAAATAATTTCAGCATGGAGAAACCCTTGCTAAGGTCAGCCTAAAGAGTTTGACTGGAATTTCAGCCTCCCACAGTGAAATGCACAGAAAACCTCACCTTTCAGGAAGCTTAATCCATCTCAATAAATAAGAACCTATTAATTAATACAATACACTGACCATTAGGTCATCAGCCTGGTCTAACAATCCTATTTTCTTTTATCTTTTGAATGATCCAATCCAAAGCATGAACTTTCAAAGTAAAATTAGATTTAATGAATATTCTACCAATCAAATAACGTGACTGTTTGATTCTCTGGTTCTACAGTGCTTTCTGGCAGATGTTGTACATGTCAGATAATTCCTGACAGGAAAGTAACTCAGTCATATTAGCCTGTTGCTATGTTTTTGCCCTTGACTGACTGGAAGAAGTGCCAGTTCCAACATTAGCAAAACAATTGCTGGGAAAAATCACATTTCCTTTTGCAAACAGAGTCCTCTGAAATGGCATGAAAAGAACGAGACTCTCAGACCAGCAGCTTGTTTATCTTGGCTGCAAGGGAGGGCAGTGCATAGTTGCTGTTCTGCACTGGAGCTCACTGCTGCTAGAAAAATTAAAGCTATTTCTTAAACCATTCTTACTTTGTAAACTGAAGGACATGGGGTCAGTACTTCCCTGGAGTCTGCTTCGAGGATAACAGATGAAAAGGAATTTTAATAAGCACAATTTTCAAAGCGTATATGAGGCTTGGTGAAACTGATAATTTCCTATAGACCTCCTGTGTGGGTCTTACAAGCTTCTCTTCTGTTTAAAATAATTATTTTTGATTGATATTTTAGTTCATTCTTCTATTTGCATTCAGCTTGCTAGGAAATTTACTGATCTGCATATTACAAATACTGTTTGTAGTTAATGGCTCAAAGCATATCAAGAGTGCTTTTCTGAGGACAGCACAATGACAGTGCTATGTACTGTCAAGCAGATTCAATACCTAGGTCAGGGCTTCAACTTCCTAGGTTGACAAAGTCTGCAAAATGGTGACATCAGATATCTGAATGATTGCAGGGTTTCATAAAGTGCATGCTTCCCTTCCCTACTAGCCAAGGACTTGCACTACAAAGATTCAACGGGATATAAAAGAACAGGCCAGAGATGCCATCCCTACTTTGGGGTGGGGGGAGGGGGAAAGACTGCTTGATAAAAATTAGTGTACTCTTCTGTGTACACTCACATAAGACATAATGGTACAGTAGTTGGTAATGTTGTTATACTGTACTTAAAATCACCTAGTTGCCCTTTCTTTTTTAATAGATTTCTATCTCACAATATCTATAAAATCTAAGTGGGGGGGGGGGGGGTTCCAAACATACAAATATAATTCTTAAAACAAAAAAATTATAGATTTTTGGCTTTTATCTTGAAGGTTCCCTCTACTTAACCATTCTCACATTATATAGTACGATGGCCTTCTAGCCACACAAGCAGCAAAACTGTACTACGAACTCTCCAATTTACTGATAATGACCCCAGACTACAAATCGTTCAGAAAAGAAATAAAAACCATGATATTCAAGAAATCCTTGAAGACAAACTAACACTGCAAGACTCATCCCAATTCTCTGAAGCAACTCGCTCTTCTCTTCAATTCCTCTGGAAATGGCCAGATAACTTCTTTTGTAATCCACCTTGAACCTCAAGGTATTGATGGAATAGAAACTAATGTAATATAATGTAACTAGTCTTATAGCCCGTTACATTAATGGGTGCTAGAATATATGTGTGTGTGTCTCTCTTTATTTCTTTCTCTCTCTCTCCTTAGCCGCTTTCTTTCTTTGTCTTTCTTTTTCTTTGGCTGTCCATCACCACCCCTTGCCTGCTCCCCCTGTCCATTCTCCCTTCCTTTTACCTCCCCTGTGTCGACCACCACCCCTTCTCAGCTCTCCTTATGCAGCAGCAGGCCTTCTCCCTTTGTTTTACCTCCCCCCTGTCCAGCAGCACCTTCCTTCTCCCCCTGTCCAACATTAGGCCTCCATTCCTTTTTCTTCACCCACCCCCCCGTCCATCAGCACCTCTTTCCTTCTCCCCCTGTCCAGCAGTAGGCGTCCCTTCCTTTTTCTCCCCCCCTCCTTCTTCTTATTCCTATGATACACTTATCTTGCTCTGCCCCTGATCAGAGGCTCCCGACAGCCGCCCAGTTGCACCCATTGGAAAAGTTCCCTCTGCGGCATCCCGCACCCCTCCTGACACGACTCCCGCTGTCCCGCACCTGCGTTTTTCTTCTTGTCTTTGTGTCCCTTCCTCCCTCTGTCTGTCTGTGCAAAGCTGCATTCCCTCCCCCACCAGTTCCCTGTGCCTGCATTAGCGTTTCCTCTACCATCTTTCTCTTCCCACAGTCGCGACTACAAACGCGGGCCCGAGTCCTTTGTTGCCCCCCTTCCCTTACCGCGGGCCCGACTGGCGATTTAAGCAGCGTGTCAGCACTCTTCACACGCTGCTTCGGGTCCTTCTACTGCCCTGATTTACTCTGGCACATTCAGAGCAAATCAGGGCAGTAGAAGGGCCCGAAGCAGCGTGTGAAGAGTGCTGACACGCTGCTTAAATCGCCAGTCGGGCCCGCGGTAAGGGAAGAGGGGGGGCGGCAAATGAGTCGGGTCACGGGCAGCGGAAAGTTGCTTGGCTCCTCGGTGGGGGCGCTGAGTGGCCGCGATCCCTCTCCTCCCAGACCCCCCCCCCAACTGAGGAACGGTGAATGACGGCTACAGCCCCTGGCTTCGGCGTCTTCTATCCACTGTGGCCAACCCTAGCGGAAACAGGAAGTAGTCAGAGAGGGCGGGCCGCAGTGGACAGAAGACAGCAAAGCCAGGTGAAGACAGCATTTAAAAGCGGGTGAGCCGGCGAGAAGGAGGAGGTGTTGGTTTTGGCAGTGAGTGAGGGGGGGAGTCGCCGGCTGTGCTTTCATGATCTGTCCTCCGCATACGCACTCTGGCCACAAGGCCAGACCGTAAGCCGCGCATGCCACTTCCTAGCTGCAGCTCACGGAAAACGGACCCACGCCTAGGAACTGCGCATGCGCGGCTTACCGTTTTATTATATTAGATAGTATATCCAAGTTCATAAACTACTGTAGATATATACATGCAATAGGTAAATCAGGTGTTGCTGACGCTGAAATCGAAACCCCATGCTACCACATATAAACTAAAGCAAGAGCATATCAAGAATAGCTAAAGAGCAATGTGAGGGAGTCTAAAAGATACTACCACTCCGACTTAATAACACTCCCTCACAGTGGCAAAACCACCTTAAAACTTACAATCCTGCACATAGGGAGGGGAGTGACACAGGAAGGCAGAGTCAGGAGGGTGTGTTCAGGATATGTAAAAGCTCATGGTTTAGCTAGATCAGGGGTGCCCAAAACATCGATCGCGATCTACCAGTAGATCGCAAACGCAACGCAAGTTGATTGCAGAGCCCGGGATTTCTCCCTGCTTCCCCGACGCAGTCACAGGTCAGGAGCGGGATATCAAATATTAATAAACACAAACATATTATTACTATAATGAATATGCCTGATAAAACTGTATATATTGGAGACCCATTTAACAAACTCATCACATACATATATCATTGTAGTAATCTAATAAACATGACTTGCTAGGTGTACCTCCAGGAAACAGTTATGAAGCATTGTATTAAAATAACTTAGCTGCTAGAGCAGTATGGGCAAGTTTAAATAAACAAGCGAACAAGAAAAGAACCTGGGTGTACGGATAGATAGAACCCTGAAACTGTCGGCACAATGCGCGGCAGTGGCAAAGCAAGCAAATAGAATGTTAGGCATGATAAAGAAAGGAATCACGAGTAGATCGGAGAAAGTTATAATGCCGCTTTAAAGGGCAATGGTCAGACCACACTTGGAATACTATGTCCAACATTGGTCTCCCAACCTAAAGAAGGATATAAAACTGCTGGAGAAGTTGCAGAGACGAGCAACGAAGCTAATAAAAGGTATGGAAAACTTGGAATACGAGGAATGACTTAAGAGACTGGGATTGTTCTCCCTTGAGAAAAGGAGACTGCGAGGGGATATGATCGAGACTTTGAAAATACTGAAAGGAACTGACAAAATAGAGCAGGAAAAAAAATTATTTACAATGTCCAATGTGACTTGGACAAGAGGACATGGACTGAAGCTAAGGGGGGACAAGTCCAGGACAAATATCAGGAAGTTCTGCTTCACGCAACGAGTGGTGGACACCTGGAATGCTCTCCCAGAGGAGGTTATTGCGGAATCCACCGTTCTAGGATTTAAAAGCAAACTAGATGCATAGATGCATATAGGTGACTAAAATTACGCCAGGTGTACACCAGGCTGGGCCTCCGCGTGTTCGGATCGCCGGACTTGATGGAACGAAGGTCTGATCCGGAGATGGCAGTTCTTATGTTCAAACATTCATCCATCCATAATATGGAAGTACATAAGCAAAAGGCAATCTCTAGTGAATACACCCAATAAGATCCCTCATTCCTATCATCTTCTCATGAAATTAATAACCTAACAACTTTGAAAGGGATAGAAAATTGTAAACTTGCTATTTTGTCTAACTCCATACATACAGATCAGACAATATTAAGGTGGGCTTGACAATTAGGCTACAAATCAAAGATGCACTGTCCTCAGCTGTGTATTCTGGAACAAGTCAGACCCTTGTTCTAACAACTTTGAACAGTTTGGTACTATAATGCCTGAAATGTCTGAGGAACCTGATAGACGGGGCTGATTCTAGGGAAGTATACAGCCTGTCTTTCTCTCATCTCCACTGATAACAGTCTTTGACCTCATACTCAGTGTTTTCCTCCATCTCCCTTCTCTCTCTCTGCCCCTATTCACAAGTCCTTCCCATCCACCTCCACAGATACTTATTTTTTTTGCCCTCATCTTCCCCCATTATTATTTTTCTTTTTCTCCCTCCCCTTTTCTTCACTCCCCTCCCCGACTATTGGTGACCTGCTCTCCCTCTTTTCATCTTCCACACAAACATATTTATGATTTCTTTATTTCCTCACCACTCCTCCACACTTTTCTTATTCTTCCATTATGTTATATCTCTCCTGACCCAAAGGAATGCCCACTAGTAGAATCACAATAATCAAGTCTTTTAGCAATTAGAAAATTTAGCTTTAAAAATAGTGATTCATGTGTTTAAGATGACCTAAGGGAGCAAATCTTCTTCAAGGACAGGAGATTTCTTCATAAGAGATGAAACTTGGGGCACAAAAGAAAACTCACAATCAATTAAAACACTGAAAGGATTCTATCTTTAAAAGGAATGGAATTGCCATCAATACATAGTTTAGATAAAGACACAACATTGTTTTTAGTAAACAAGCTATGCCTGGGAAGCCTGTGTATGGTAATTGTGTCCGAACACTCCAACACCATGACTAGAACATCACAGTTTGGTGCATTAAGATGACAGTGATAAGGAATCATACAGAAAAGCCCATGCTGGTGTTCTCTTAATTCTAGCGTTTTGTATAAGGAGGTGAGGTGTGCTAGAGAGAACTAAATAGGGGATCACGTAAACTCAACTAATGATGAACATAGGTGCCAGTTCTGTGAGTGCTGAGCACCCCCCAAAATGAGGAAGCTCTTTCACTGTATTCAGGAGGGGTAATCTGAATTGAGTTTGGCACTCACAATCATTTTTAGCTGTTGGTGACTATGCCTATGAGGGCACATTACAAAGGAATAAGATAATAAACTGTTTTGGATATGGAATAATATTCTACAACTAGTCATGCCTATGATGCCCTACATCTGACTCCTGGGATGTCGCCTTAGTTTATTCTATCACCCACTACTTTTAACTTAATTTCATTATTTGTATTCTACTTTATCCATCCATTTCTGATACAAAGTGAATAATAACAGTTTAATAGTATCATCTATTAAAATATATAATTAAATATAAACATATTGAGGTGAATTTTCGATATGACATCTAAATCCAATTTTGGACATTTTACAGAGCACGTTCAAAAATCTAGCAGCAAACATGGCCATTTTCAAAACAGGGAAACATTTTTTTTGTTTCAAAAATGGCCATTTCTTAAAAGTGTTTGTGCACAGTGCATCAATCTTTATTGAGCCACTAAAAAAAATGTCCTAAAGAAAAACACAAAAAAACCAAGTCAATGAGATGTAGGAGGAGCCAGCATTTTTAGTAGCATGGCCAGCTAGACATCCCAACAGAGCACTGGGGCACCCTAGGGGGCACTGCAGTGAACTTCACATAGAAAATCTCATCACAACCATCTTACATTGTCTGGTGAGCCCTCCAAAACACAACCCAAAACCTACTGGACTCAACTATACACAAACACCAACAGCCCTTATGCCTGCAAGGTGTCACCTATAGGTAGGTATAATAAGTTTTGGGTGAGTTTTGGAAGGCTCACATGTTCCACTACAAGAGTACTAGTTAGAGTGGGATATGGGTCTGGATCCCTATCTCTATAGTCCACTGCACAAACCACTATGCTAAGACTGGCTAGAACATCTGAAGCTGTCATAGAGGCTGGTATGGACTGCTTCATTCACATATTTGGGGGTGGGAGGGGTCAGTGACCACTGGGAGAGTGTGAGGAAGTCAAGCATTCATCCTCCAGTGGTCATCTGGTCAGTTTGTGCAGCTTTTTGGCACTTTCTTGTTATTCAAACAGGTCTAGCCTCAAACGTTCAAATTATGCCATGGACATTTACTACAATGTTCCATTATTGCAGAAAAACATCCAAATCATAAGACTACCCTAGACCCACCCAAAGAACACCTCCAACATGCCCCCTTGAGATTTAGACATACTGAAGATGAATAGCATAGAAAACCATCTATAATGGAGAAGCTGATTTCTTTTGGACCCTCCAGGTGTGAATGGAGCATTAGCATCTGACATCATCTGCTGCTGCCTTAACAGAATTTGAAAAGCAGGAAGCAACTGTAGCGTGTAACCACAGGGGCATGTCAAATCCCCTGGGAGCTCCAGAGCCCAGGAGTCAGAATTTTTGGTCTGCCATCTTCTCTGAGGTACTGGTTTCTGTATTGTTCTTATAATGGTTACGTGTAAGAGGAAGATTAAAAGCACAAGTACTCCTAAGGTATTAGGCCCTATGGACAAACGTGTCCAGATGATACTACTTTCCTCCACTCTAGATGACTTGTTTGTTTCTGGTGCTTCTTTAAGTGAGGCTGGAAGATTCATCCCTTCCCCTCCTTTTTTTCCTGCTGGTCCTATAGAGGCTTCTTCCCAAGATGGTGTTGCCCTAAGGATAAGATATCTACAGATTTAACTGTGATATCTATGGATGAAACTGTGTATGCAGATCAGTGTTTCTCAACTTGGTCCTTGAGTACCCCCTTACCAGTCAGGTTTTTAAGATATCCATAATGAATATAATGGAGGCAGTGTATGCAAATCAAGTTTATGCAAATTCAATGAGGATATCCTGAAAACCTAATTGGCAAGGGGGTAATCCAGGACCGAGTTGAGAAACACTGATGTAGATTATTGTACCCATATGCTGTAGATTGCTGTAACCATGTATGCCCTTAGACACTAAATAAGCTGTTTTCGGTTTTGAAACTGTTTGTTCACGTGTTACCCGCCCTGAGCGATGATGAGATATAAATCGAAATAAATAATAAAATAAATAAAGTATGCTGTCTTCGTTGCAGTCACATGTTGTTCGTGAGGTTCCAACAGCTGTGGTCTGTCCTAACCTTACTAAAACAATTGATCAACTTCAAGATATTACATTGAAAGATATTTGGCAAGTGGTGGTTAGAACTGAAGAGTGTATAAAAACTACTATTCCACAACTTTGTAGTTTTTCTCAGCAGACAGTTGAAAAGTTTTATGAAGTGGATTCTAAAATTGCTAAGATGGACAATAAACTATCACACATTTCTTCTTTTATAGCTAATTGCCAATCAGCTTCTACTACTTTTGTTAAAAATAGTTTGATTATCCATAGGCAGAGGAAATCAGAGCATGGGAAGGCCGTGAAGCAGCATCTTTAGTGTGATGCAGCCGCTGCTGGAGCCAGTAGGTTTGACGGTTGTCTCGCGGTGGGAGGGTCAGTGGGGTCGGCTGCACGGTGGCAATAGTGGCGGGGGGGGAGAGGGTTCTATTGCAAAGGGGGATGGCTGGCAGGCAGGTTGGCTTTGGAGGGTGCGGGAGGGACAAAGTATGGAAGGCACTGAAGGGGAGCAGGGAAGAGGTGCTGCTGGACCGGGGGACAGGGAAGAGGGGCAGGAGGAGCAGGGAAGGGGTGCTGCTGGACAGGGGGAGTAGAGAACAGGTGCTGCTGGAAAGGGGGAGCAGGGAAGAGGTGCTGCTGGACCAGGGGAGCAGGGAAGAGGTGCTGCTGGAGAGGGGGAGAAGGGAAGAGGGACCGGGGAGCAGGGAAGAGGTGCTGCTGGCAGGGGGGAGAGAGTTCTACTGCACAGGGGGATGGCAGGCAGACAGGCAAGCTGGCTTTGGAGGGTGGGGGTGGGACAAAGTCTGGAAGGCAGTGAGGGGAAGCAGGGAAGAGGTGCTGCTGGACAGGGGGAGCAGGGAAGAGGGGCAGGGGGAGTACGGAAGAGGTGCTACTGGACAGGGGAGCAGGGAAGAGGGACCAGGGTAGAGGTGCTGCTAGACCGGGGGAGTAGGGAAAAGGGACAGGGGGAGCACGGAAGAGGTGCTGCTGCATAGAGAAGTGGGTTGGGGGAGGGAAATGCTGCTGCTGCACAGGAAAATGGAGGGGGAGGGTGTGCTTCTGCTGCTACTGCACAGGGAAGTGGAGTGGGGAGGGAAATGCTGCTGGTGAGAAAAGGGGGCTGGGGCTGAACGGGAAAAGATGGGAGAAGGGGGCTGGGGGGGGGGTTAAAAATGGGTTTGGAGCTGGAGCTGGGGCTGAAAATAGGGGACATGTGAGGGGAGGCTTTACTAGCACCCGTTAATGTAACGGGCTTAAACACTAGTGTATATATATATATATATATATATATATATATATCAAAATTGTATTTTCAGAAAAAAGATGTTCAGTTTTGTGACCATCCTGTCTGGATTTTTCCAGATGTGGCAAGCTATGTTGAAAATAATTTCTGAACTTGAAAAGACAGGGTGACAGCAATGGGAGGAGGTTTTTTTCCTCTAGTTCCCCTCTAAGGGCTCCTTTTACAAAGGTGTGCTAGCAGTTTTAGCACATGCTTAGCGCACGCTAAAATGCCCCGCACACTAGCTGCTACCGCCTCCTATTAAGCAGGCGGTAGTTTTTTGGCTAGCGTGTGCTAAAAACGCTTGCACACCTTTGTAAAAGGAACCCTAAGTGCATATCTGGCTCTATGACAGCTGCAGATACTATGGCCAGTCCTAGTAGAGCGGCAAGCAAGTATCTGGAGTACCTGGTGGGCAGCACAGGTCCATATGCCACCCTACTTGTGGTGGAAAATGTGAACCCACCAAAAACCCACTGTAGTGCCATATAGGTGACACCTCCAGGCACAAGTGCTATTGAGGTGGTAGACAGGTGGGTATAATAGGTTTTGGGGGAGTTTTGGAGGGTTCACCATATAATGTACAGAGGTTTTAGTGAGATCTGTATCTGGCACTCTTAATGTGAAGTTCACAGTAGTGACCCCTAGGATGCCCCAGTGCTCTGCTAGCATATCTGTGTGGCCAGACCATTAAAATGCTGGTCCCTCCTACATGCATACACATCTAGCTGGACAAAGCGTCTAGCTGGGCCATTTCTGAATAAAAAAAAAATAAGACGTCTTGTGAATTCGAAAATGGACATTTTCTCCACCCAATTTTTAGACTCTTATTTTATTAATTTATCAATAATTACAAGTTAAATAACTTGTTACTGAAACACAGAACTTGTTATTCCCTTAAATACAATAAAGGTATAAATCAAAAAGGAAAAAAATCATGAAATACAAGCTCTTCCTCAGACCACTATTAAGAAGGGGAGGGGAGGGGAGGGGATAAGAAAATAAAGGAGATATTTAGCAGCAAACAAACAAAAGGAAAAGTCCTAGACATACTAAGGGCTCCTTTTACGATGGTGTGCTAGTGTTTCATAGCGCGCGCACTACCGCCTGCTCAAGAGGAGGCGGTAGCGGCTAGCACGCGCTATTCCGTGTGTTAGGGCCCTAACGTGCCTTTGTAAAAGGAGCCCTAAATCCCAGACAATATTCTTCTTGCTAAACTTTATACACCTCCACTGGTTAACTTCTTAAGATATAAAAAAAGACCAAAGATGTTCATGTAAGAAACCCCCCCCCTCCATCTCTCAGACCCAAATATTTAACAGCACAATTTCCTTGTTTCTTCTCTCATGACTAAAAAGTCTTTTATGAGTATTTTGTCACATCTGGATACAGGCAGACTCGCTGCCCACAAAAACCCCCAATTCCACTGTTTTTAAAATAAATCCTCATAATGGCACTTAGATCTTGTTCATAGACAAAATTAACAACTAGGGTTGCATTTTCCGTTACATCAGAAAGAGAACTTTCAAGAATAGCTGGTTCTTTATGCAGTTCTTTGACTGACAAATAATATGTCCTTATTAATAAGTGGAATTGCATCTAAAGGAAACTTCAAATTTTCCAGAAGAAATTTGTTAAACACATACACAGGAGATATACTAAGATTTTAGGACAGTTTAAAACTCTCAAATTCAGCCATCTATTAAAGTTCTCCAACTGTTTAATGTTCCGTGAAATAAACTTTTGATCTTTTATTACTCTTTTAAATTGTCTCAGTATGTACTTGAGAAAGTTTATCCAATTTTGGCGTACTTTATCCATATTCAGAGAGATTAAATCCACTTTATTTACAAGTGCTGCCATATCTTGTGCAGTTTTTTTTTCTACTGTCCCAGTTTCTTTATCGCTTTCAAAACCGATCCCAAGATCACCACTGGCTCCAAAGCTGTATTCCCAGCTTCTCTGATGTCTCCAATTTCAACCAGCTACTTCAAGGGTAAGGCTCCACTGACACCTGGTCCTGGCTGAATTTCAAGTTTCCCAGGGCCTGACGCCAAATCTCTCGATTCTGCTGGCATAGTGGGATGTTAGCCGTCAGGGGGGCTTAAAAAAATGTCATGTCCAAAAGTTCCAAACACCCCTTCAAAAGCAGGACTCTCCCCGATCACACATCTGGTAATTGGTGGTGATGTGATCCATCACCAAGAGAATTGGTGGCTGTAATGCTCAGTGGTGGAATGGCTTAAATCGCTACCTTCCGTTTGGTATGCGGTATCGGTAGAAAGAAAAATTGTATTTTCAGAATTCATCAAACATGTAATATGAAAAAATGAATAAAGAAATTAAAAAAAAACAACATCTTCCAAGATAACTTCAAGATGAAACATTAGCACGCTAGAGTGCTAAAACACCATCCACATCCATCTGCCATCTTGACTCCTTCCTATCTTTTTTATTTTGGATGTTTTTCTCAATATGTCCAAAGTTGGTCTTAGATGTCCTTTCAAAAATACCCTCCATAAGTCCTGTTTTCAGTCCTAGTCAGTCAAAGACATACATTTCACCAATGAAAAGACTGGCAGAATGACTGGCCAGATCATTGATACTGAAGAGGGGCTATAAATAGTTATTTTCCCCTTTAGACAGATAGGACCAATTCCTTTTCGGACCTTAAAGCCCAAAACAAGACCTTAAACCTTATCTGCAAGCTTATTGGGGTAGTCTTCTGTCTTATCAAGCAGCATCTTGGGATTTAAATCTTTTAATGGCGACTTCTAGTACTTACCAATTATTTAGGAGGCAGATGATAACCTATTTGTTCACTAGATATCTAGGTAACTAAAAATACTTCATCTAAATTGTAACTATTTTTCTTTTATAAACCGCTTAGAACTTCACGGTACAGAACTTCACGGTACTTCACGGTATAGAAACAAATTCTTATGTTATGCTAGTAAGGTGAGTTAAGGTAATAATGCACTTTGTCCTTTAGTATATGTTAAATGGCAATAATATTACCTTAATGCAGATCAGATTAGGCTACTGTGGACTACGTAATAATGAGATGCAGTAGTGTACCTGGTGGGGCAGGAACCCGGGGCAGAGTGCTACTACTCTGGCCAGAGCACCCACCTCCTCCAGGCATGGATTGGTCTTGGGGTTTTGGTGAGCCTCGGCTCTGGAGGTCCTCCGCCCCAGAATAGGAAGTTGATGTCAGAGAAGGCAGAGGCTGACGGAGCTGATGGCTGCATGCAGACGGACCGCAGACCCAAGAAGGTAAATTAATACCCTATTCATCCCTACAGTCATTTGGCAGCATTAATAAGGTGGTCAGAGGCTAAACCCAAGGTTCCCGCCTACCCACAATGCACGGTAGAACACCTAGCGCAAAGGCACTTTGGGTGCCCATCCGACACAAACTTGGCATGAATTCATGTCACTGGAGCATGAGGACTCCATCCCTGGTGGTTAGAAGCAAAACCGAGGCTTTTTGAAGAAGGTTGAGAACTTAGAATTTAATTTTTTTAAAAATCCAAGACGGCCGGCACCAGGATTTCCTGCTGAAAAAATGACTGTAACTCGACCAGAGGACCTCCAAAACCAGCGATTTTAGGATTTTGGGGTGGGGGCACAAGGCTACAAGAAGATATAACCTCAAAAACCACAATTTCAGACTTCCCCCGAACTGCCCTGTGGGCTGTGACAGCCCTACTCACAGACCAGATGCTGGGAAGATGTCACAGCTTCTCTCAGGGTAGCTGGATTAAGGAGAGGGCCTCTGCCACTAGAAAAACTGCCTCTTCTGACTTCAGCTGCCAGTCAGACCGAGCCTCAACTCCCAGGACTAGGATCCAAACGCCACAAAGAAGGGGAAGGAAAATGCAGCTGTCAAGGAGTGAGCAAGCAGCAGGGGAAACCCCTGAGCTCCACAGTTCCAGCAGGCTGGCTAAGCAAGTCCCTGCAAGATCTACCTATCAGGTGCAGACTGAAGTCTGCTCCTCTCACATAGGCTAGGCAGGCATTGGAACTGAATAGGAATTCAAATTCCTGCAAAACCCCACAAAAATTGCATGAAAAACAAAAAAGAAGACTGAGCAGAAGAAATAACTGGGAGCAGCAGAGAGCAGGAGGTACTGATCAGTATCTCCTGCAACGGACTTGCAGGAGCAGATGCATGACCCATGGTTCAGCATACCATTCCTATTGCAGTGGAATTATGTTTGTAGCATACTAATTGGTTCAAGGGCCTATAAATTAGAGACCAGGCCAAGAGTGAGCAGGAGGGAATTAAAAGTATAAACCGAGGCTTCCTGTACCTATTAGCTGTGCTCTGTATTGATACTATAGCAATTTTAAAATAGCCCCCTAAATGCTAGTAACAGACTTTCTATGCTAAGAAAAAACTATCTAACCCTTAAACTTACTAGCCAAGTGAAAAGAATACTTAAAATAAAGTCCCTGAGCTGACCAATTAAGTCTACCTTTCCCCAAGCAATTTCCCTGCAAATTCTTACCAGTGAATATTTCTCTATCTTTGGAAGTATTTTCACAGCACCTCTTCTGGACTGCCTTACTTATGTGCTTGTGGTTCCCTGATGATCTACTTTGCAAATTCTCCTAATGTGTCAGTAGGGTCCTTTTGAACTTTTTCTTTAATCATTCACTTTTCTTTTTAATTGACTGATAACTAAATCCAGTGCTTATCCTGATGCCAGTGAAGATCTCTCTGTCTCCGGAAGTCTTCCCACAGCACCCCTTCTGGCCTGCGCACCCTAATCTTCTTTCCTCCTTGATAGTCTCTCTTTTGTGCATGTTTGAACTGGTAGGAATTGGTGCGCATGTATATTTTATAAAATACGTACAAGCAGAAACAATGATACTGCTTTGCCTATTTTTCATGGCCAGGAAAACTTAAGTACATAAAAACAGCATAGTAAGAAAGTAGATGACGGCAGATACAGAGTTACAATGGCCATTCTGTGCAGCCACATTCCTTCAAGATCAAACATTGGCATTACATTCAAATGATATGAATGTGATATAAATACTTAATCTTGATCCTGATCTGTCTTTTGCCATTTTCAGGACACAAACGGAAGACGACTGTCTGGCATTAAACTTTCTTCCCAAATACTAGAGAAGCCATGATCTAAGTCTTCCACTCTGCAACCTCAATTTGTTCCACCCTTTCCCATTTCTGGAAAAGATTTGTTTGTATATTAATATCTTTCAAATATTCAAATATCTATATCCTATCTCCCCTATCCCTCCTTTTCTCCATGCTATGTTTTCTGAATGCCTACTTTGGAGCACATTCATCCCCAGATAGTTTTATAGGTGACTTCTTGAGCATGTGAAGTTCTGTTCCACACATTCTAGTCACTTATTTAATCACCCCTAAAATGTCAACATTGTGTGATGGCTAAATCTCCTTCCTTTCAAGGTCCGTGAAAGCTATTTCTTTAGCTTTATGCTGCAGCAGCATTTACATTGTTTTCTAGCCATTAAACCAATACAGATCTGCAGAAAGAAGTGCCAAAATTTCAAGTTGTTCAGGCTTACTACAGGTCTCTTCTCTTTTTCCCCCACAACACCAAACACCTCCCATTCCCACCACAACATCAGTGTGTACTCATTTAACTATACATTTGAAACATTTTAGCATACTATTTCAAGCTTGGCTTTGCTGATCTTTTCATGTGCAGGTGTACAGGACTGTTTTATAATCAGAGGACAGACTAGCTACTAGTGCGCTGGAAATTTTTGGCACCGACACTTATATTGGAATACTCTTCTGGTTAAAAATTTGGCAGGCTTCATTTGATTGCTGAAGTAAGTACAGGCAGTCCCCGAGTTACAGACATCCAAATTAAATACGACTCATACTTAAGAATGCAGTTGCAGCTTCATTTGATTTCACTGAGCAGTATTTCCAATAGCATAGATTCCTACACTTCTCCTGTGGTAGATTTAGGAATGATGCATAGCCACATTAAGAACAGTCTGTGGTTGTGCATGCTGTACCTTAGCGGGAACACTGGTAGGGACAATTGACCCTTTTGTTAGCTGGGATCATAGGTAAGCAGCAAGAATCTTAAAATCTTCAAGTTCTGAGTTACATTCAAATCCGACTTAAGAACAGCTTAAAACGTAACTCGTTCTTAACCTGGGGACTGCCTGTACTAATAGATAAGTAGTTTGAATGATTTATCAAAAAGCATACCTGTTCAAAATTGTTTACCATAGCACATTACTATCACAAAAATCAGAGCACAAAGCCTAACAACCAATTTCACCAATCAGTTTATTTTGTGTATAAGGCTCCAGCCACAGCAAGATCACTACAAAGCTACTCACCCACCCCACTCTAACAAACTGGAGAAAAGAAATAACAAAGGACTTAATTTACAATCATTTCATTGTTTTACTTTTTCATTCCAGTGGCAAATTCTCACTGCTGCCCCCCTCCCAAGCAATTTTGCCATCAAATGCATAGGCCTCCTGTTTGCTCACTTGTGTGTCCATCAGCAGCAGCTGGTAGAGTGGGAGTGGAGTGGAGTTTATTCAACTGGGTACAAAGTACTTTTTGTTCTGGGGACAGTGTTGGGTCTCTGTCTCACTCTTTCTCTATCCCTTCCCACCCCTCTCCATTCTTACCCAATGGAGGAGGGGGAGGCATCTCAGCAAAATTACTATCTACTATTTGAGGTTGCTTTACAGAACCACAGCAGTGCCTCTTTGATCCCCAGTCTTGCAAGGAATACAAAAGACTAAATTAAAGGATGGCAATCCCTAGCCACTGGTCCTGGGAGAACTTTGCCTTGCAAAAGATTTGCTCTTATCGCCTATAGTGGCAGCAGCAGTCTGCTGCTTTAATAGCGCACCTCCCCTCCTGCTCTGCTCTTTGACTATCGGTTCTTGTCACTGAGATACCAGCAGATTTCCCCCTCCTCTCCATTTTTAAAACATATTTAAGTTGCTTTGCGTCTCAGATTGCAGTTGCAGTTACTCAGATTCTTTTGACTTTGTGTTATTGTGTGCAAATATCTGAAAGTGTGTCAGTCTATACAATAAAGTCTCTGCCTGTCCATTAATACTTGATAGGATAGATACAGGATGATCTCCCCCCACCCCCTTGAGCCTCGTCAGGGCTTCTTATGCCAAGTGACTTATTAAATTAAAAAATGATTAAGATCAGATCAACCATTAAAGCCATATTCTGAATTTAGAAAACCTTTTGACCAGCTGTCTTCTAATCATTAACAAATTTACTTATTGAGGGTGAAGAACTTAAACCTGTAAATATTACACTCTCTGGAACATACTTGCTTCTATTCCATCTCAAGTTCCACAACAGGCACTCATTAAAGAAGAATTAGCCAGAAAAGTGGTTTGGTGAAGCCAAGCTGTTTTACTGTTGCTGATTTGCTAAGCCACGTTAGCATTTTGATGATGAAAAGCGTATGTTTCCAGTGCATCCTGTTCTATTTAATTGGAGTCATTCACTATTAATGCTGGCTTTTCATGTTTAAAATGATAACACACCCCTGCAATGGGCAAGAACACACTGTTGAGAACAAACAGAGGCCAACAGAGTGTGCTAGGCTTTGGGTACAGGTTAACTCAGCTTTTGCGCACCAAAAGCATAGCCAGCCCTCCAACTTTGGGAGCACCCAAGGGTGGACTGGGAAGGAGTCAACACATTCTTCCCCGTTCCCTTTCCCACCTTACACATGCTAACCGTACCTTGGTTGGCTTGACTTCAGCATCCCTGCTATCTGTTTAAAAGAGTGCTACAGCTCTGGAGGTGGACCCAAACCCAAGGCTTACCTATGGCTATGCCACTGTTATGCACAATTTTGTGTGCTCCCTATGTAGAAATGAGTTCTGCACATTAGCTAATTATGTGCAATGCCTCAAGCAGACATTAGTGCATGGCACATTTAAATCCCCGATAATGAAGCTTTTAGTTCTGCAAAGATGCAGAAAAGTCACAGAAGACAAGGCAGCTAAGCACAAAGCTGGGGCTTTAACCCAAAGTCTAAGGAGGAGGAAAAGGTTGGTTCATTCTTTTATAGTGGTTTTAGAGAGGATTTCATGCTTGTTTCTCCCTTTACTACAAAGCACAGGGACTCACAACTTTTCTTCCTCACTTCCTTGAAGAAGATGGGCAAAAAACCCACCAAGAAACCAACCCCAACAACTGGTAAGGGAAGGTATGTTGAAAGGGTAAAGTGTAAGACTGTTGCCAAATGAATATCAGCACTGGTTGGACTGCATGCATCTATGATGGAATGCAAAAATATGCATAGATATACTGTTATGCTCAAGACATACCTGTAATTGCCATTAGTGCAGACCTGTGTGTGTATATGTCCAATGTACTCTCCCATGATAGTACATATTTTTTGCCCTCTACTTATTTGCATGCTAGTTGTTTACAGCATTGTGGAGCAAATGATTTGTTTTAGGCTTGCATTAAGAAACTGCACTGAACTTTAGTGCACAGTATTAAAGCTAAATCATAATCAAGCGTGTTTGAATGACAACAATTTGGCTCAGAAGCCAATCTCTGAAAATACTTTTGAGTGTTCCACATGGCCCACAGCTCTAGGAGAAAGCAGAACACTGACCCAGGGTGTGGGGGACCATCTACACAAGCTCCTCAGGCCAGGTTGGATGCATCTGTTGTCAGAGTTTAGTGGTGTTGAGGAATTTGGAATAGGAGTACCTTAGTCAAATTGCTGCAAAGTAGCCACCAAGACAAAGGCTTCTTGAGGGAAGGAGTGACAGTAAAGACATACTAGGTTTCTCTAGGCCTGAGACCACTGGAAAACTAGTGTTCATTGAGACAACTTCAAATTGAGGATACTAGGTGTGACATAGAAAGATTGCTGATCTGAAAGAGCATCCTTGGATCTTTAATTTGAACACTCTATCCCAAATGGGCTTAAAAGAAGATTTGAAGTGGATGATGCTGGTGATTAGAGTGAAGCTGATGGAACAATTTGACAATATCGGTAAGAATACTATGGAAATTTTATCTGGATAACTCGGTCTCCTTGTGGTGTTGTATAGTGAATTAAAGTTGCAATCAGAGCTTTTGATTAGTGGATGAATACGTTACGCACTACACAGAATGAGCTCATGAATTTAAAAAGCCATGGCTGGAAACGTCGTGGCCATATTGAAGAGATTAAAAGCGGATGAAAGTTTAGTAAGCAACATGGAGACGTGTGATAAGAATGTTTAAGAATTGTTCATATTGAGTCTATACTGCATTTTTTTGAGGAATATTGATGATAAATTTACTTCATCCAACTTCAGCAATAAAACGTATCACCTCGACCCTGATGAAGTTAGTGAAACATGAATTTATATCGGGAGGGGTGCCGCTATGAACTGAGACTAATTCAAGATAAGCTACCAAAATAAGTTATTTATTTGGACGATAGAGAATTTTGTTAAGAAAAGAATATTATATAAAATATTTTTTAAAAACAAGAAAAATAAGATAAAATGGTTGCAGATCAATGAAGAGTTGAGCTAAGTCTATAGAATTTTGTACTTTAACAGCCATCTGAAGATCCTGCATACTGCAGTATGAAATGTGATTGAGTTGCTTACACTTGAAGTGGTTATATGGTTTATATGCAATTAGTTTAACCTTATTAAAAAGCGGTTTGAAAGATTCATAGTTAAGGCCATGTGGCTGAGCAATCTCAACATTTGCCAAGCTGATACCTGCGGGCACTGCCGAACTTGTAGCGCCACAGAATTCAGAGCTTCTATGTGCTAGACTGGAAGGAAAGCTTTAGCCTAAGTCTTGATGAGCAGGGTTCCTACAAATGTCAATCTCTGGGAGGGAATGAATTGGCACTTAGAGAAACTAATGATGAACTCTAGTAGCCCCAGCACCTGAATAGTTCTTCAAATTGATTCCTGAGCTTCTACATTTTTTGTGCTGGTGACCAGCCATTTGTCCAGGTAAGGAAACAATGCACTGCCAGTCTGCCAAGAGATGCTGCGACTACTGCTAAGCATTTAATGAAGACTCTGGGGGCTGATGCAAGGCCAAATATCAGTATGCAGACCTGATACAGGCAGTGGCATAGTAAGGGTAGGAGGTGCCTGGGGCGGTGGCATCCTTTCTGCGTCCTCCTCTCCGCGCCCCCTGCTCCTTTATGCCCCCTATTCCACACTTGTGCTCTTCCTCACCCCCGTACCTCTTAATCTTCACCAACGCAAGTGGCTTCTGCAAGCATGCTCCTCACACCAGCGCTGGATTCCCTCTGATGTCACTTCCTGGCCCCATGACTCAAAAGTGATTCAGAGGGGAACCAGGCTGGTGCGAGCAACAGGCAGAAGTTGCTTGCGCTAGCGAAGATAATATGGAGGTACGGGGTGGAGGTGGGGATGGTGCAGCAGGGTGGGGAGGTGCCAGCACCCCCACCAACTTGGTGCCTCCCTTACTATGCCACTGGATAGTGGTGTTTCCCTATTCAAAATCTCAGATACTTCCTATACTTCCTGTGACCAGGAAGTATCTGTATGTGGAGGTAAAGGCGACTTTTAAATCCAGAGAGCATAATCACGGGGAACTTTTGCTTTCTCAGATACATATCCAGACTCAAGACAAGTGTAGGATGGAACAGAACCTCCTATTTTCTTTGTGACCAGAAAGTACTTAGAATAAAATTATTTTCATTTTTTCTCCAGTGGAATGGGTTGGACTACTCTTGCCTGTAAAAGGTAGGAGAGTTCGGTTGTAAGTTAATTCCTGGTGTTGAGAGCTTAACTTGGATGCTCTCAGCGGGAATGTTTAATTATAGAGAGTAATCTGACTGGACTATGTTGAGAACCCACTGATCTGAGGTTACAAGGGGCAATCTTGATTGGAAAAAAATTCAGCCTCCCTTCTACTCTGTTGGAGTTACAGTGAAATACTTTTAAAACCAATAGGAGGAAATTTTTTTCCACTCGGAGAATAGTTAAGCTCTGGAACGCATTGCCAGAGGTTGTGGTAAGAGCGGATAGTGTAACTGGTTTTAAGAAAGGTTTGGACAATTTCCTGGAGGAAAAGTCCATAGTCTGTTATTGAGAAAGATATGGGGGAAGCCAATGCTTGCACTGGATCGGTAGCATGGAATATTGCTGCTCCTTGGGTTTTGGCCAGGTAGTGGTGTCCTGGATTTGCCACCGTGAGAACAGGCTACTGGGCTTGATGGACCATTGGTCTGACCCAGGAAGGCCATCTGGAAAGCAGTTACTTACCGTAACAGGTGTTATCCAGGGACAACAGGCAGATATTCTCATATGTGAGTGACGTCATCCACAGAGTTTACAAACTGCCTGTACCGTGCATGCACGAGTGCCTAACCACCTGATGCAGGCTCGCAGCTCCTAAGTTCCATAAGCAAGCTAAGAAGCCAACCAGAGGAGGTGGGTGGTTTGTGAGAATATCTGCCTGTCCCTGGATAACACCTGTTATGAAAAGTGATTGTGCTTTATCCCAGGACAAACATGTGTGACTCCCTAGCTTACTAGAATGGGATGGAGGGAGTGTTGGTCATTAAGAAAATAAATTTTACAATACTGCTTGGCAGAAGTGACCCTTCCGTCTGGAATTAAATTCCAGACAGTAGTGAGATGTGAATGTATGAACTGAGGATCAAGTAGCAGCTGTACAGATTTCATCAATAGGAGCTGAGAGTAGGAAAGCAAGTGAAGCTGCCATAGCTCAGACCTTGTGGGCTGTCGAGCAACTCCCAGTTGCAGCCGAACCTGAGCATAAGATAGAACGATACAAACCGCAAACAATGGAGATAAAGTTCTCTTGGATACAGAATGTCCCAACTTATTAGGATCAAAGGAGTTGCGCTATGTGGCTGAATTCTCTGTGTAGGAAGCTCAGGCGCATTTGAGTCGAGAGTAGGAAGCCAGCAGCGTGCCTGATTTTAAGGCCAAATGGGATAGACACATGGGATCTATTCACAGAGAAAGGTAGAGGGAGGGTCATTGAGGTGGGCAGACTAGATGGGCCATGGCCCTTATCTGCCGTCTATTTCTATGTTTCTATGTAACCGTTTCTTCAGAATGAGAATGAGGCTTAGGAAAGAACATTAAAGTGTGGTAGATCGATTTAGATAACATTCCGAGACTATTTTTGGAAGGAACTTCAGATAGGTGCAAAGCGCAACTTTGTCATGATGAAACACTGTGAATGGTGGATCCACCACCAGTGCTTGAAGTTCGCTTATTCCTCGAACAGAGTTAAGAGAGATGAGAAAAAATCACTGTCCCAAGTGAGATATTTCAGATCAGCCGAAAACATTGGTTCAAAAAAAGACTTCATGAGTCTAGAGAGAAGAACATTGAGAGCCCAAACTACTGGAGGTGGTTTGACCTTGAAAAGATCTGTTAATGAACCTGGACACAACAGGATGAGCATTTAGAGATTTACTATCAAATGGGCTGAGATGAACTCGAATTGAAGTGGTCTTGAGGCCTAAATTGGAGAAATGTAGAAGAAATCCAATACTTCAGATATAGAGATGGATATAGCATCATGACAATTAAAAGTACACCAAGTGGAAAACCGTGTCCATTTCTGCTGGTAACAGTGCTGTGTATACAGTTTTCATGACACTTCTAAAATAAGCCTGACAGGATGATAAAGATGAAACTCAGTCCATGTCAACTCGAGAGGTACCAAGCTGTCAGGTGTAAAGCCTGTAGATTGAGATGTAGAAGATATCCGTTATTCTACATTAGAAGAGATGGAAAAGTCTGAAGAGGCATTGGTTCCTTAATACTGAGCTGAGATAGAAGGGAGAACCAAGGATGCCTGGGCCACTGAGGGGCCATCAAAATCATGGTGGCAATTCCTGCTTGAGCTTGATAAGTGCCTTCAAGATGAGAGGGATTGGAGGAAACACATAAAGAAGCTTGTGTCCCCAGTCCCAAAGAAACACATCAGGTTCCAGGCATTGGGGAGAATACTGCCTGGAGCAAAATTGAAACAACTTGTGATTGTGGGGGGACGTAAAAAGGTCTATCTGAGAAGTCCCCCAAAGAGAGAATATGTGATGCAGACCTGCAGAGTTGAGCATCCACTCATGTGGCTGAAGAAATCTGCTGAATTCATCTACAAGAGAATACTGCTTTTCTTGAATGCATACTGCTTTCAAAAATATTTTGTGAGCAATCACCCAGTTCCAAGACTTCTGGGCCTCTTGACACCGAACCTCCTTGCTTGTTTATGTAATACATTGCAACCTGAACGTCCGTGTGGATTAGGAGGATGTAGTTAGTCACAATGTGCTGAAATGTTTCGAAAGCATCGTAGATCGCTCAGAGTTCCAAAAGATTTAGATAGGAAAAAAACTGGTTCTAGTAGGCCAGCAACTATGAGTGCAAAGACTATCCAGATAAACCCCGTAAGCGCAGGATGAGTGTGTGGCTACAACCTTCTGATGTGGCGGTGTGTGGAACAAAAACCCATGGAAAGGAAGGAAGAGCTCATCCACCACTGCAGAGATTGTCAAAGTGTAATGTGTTGAAATAATGGGTCATGAGCTTGAGACCACTGACATGAAAGAGTCTATTGAGGAGTCTTGAGATGACGTCTTGTAAACTGAGTAACATGCACCATGGAAGCCATGTGACCCAGGAGTACCATCAGATGTCTGACCAAGATTGATGAAAGAAGATAAGTCTGATTGCAGGTCTGAGGCCAGAGATAGGCAAGTATGAGATGCATGTGCCACAAAGGAAGATACGTCTGCCACCTTAATCCCTAAGGTCAAAGCTTCAAATTGACATTTGAGGAGCAAGTCCACTTTGTGATCATGAGGATCCTTTAACATCACCCCTTCTAACATGCAGGAAGGTTTTTCTTAATGACCTATGCCACCAGTGAATCCACTTTTGGCTGAACAAACAGCTGCTGGAAATCTGGCACTATTGGATACAGCTTGAACATAGTTTTGGCCAATCGAAAGGATCCTCTGGCGACTCTCAGTGGTCAGTGACTAGCTTTGAGATGTCCAGATGTGAGAGAAAAAATGCGGTTGGAGCCACAGAACTGCTCATAACTGAGCTTTGAGAAGTGGAAACAGGTGGGACTTCCAACTTTTAACTCTTGCAGCAAGGTGAAAATAATGCTCAAAAGCACAGAGGCCCTTAACAGACAGCATTCTGTGGAGTCTCCCCCTGATCCAGGATCGACACAACCTCTTGACCACTGCCCTCCAGGATGGAGGCAGACTCTGTCAGGAGGAAAGGATCCCTGCACTGCCACCATTGGTAAGCTAACAGAAGTTGAGGCCCCTCAACAGTTCAAATAAGCATTCTACAAAATCCAGGGTAAAGTCTTCTACTGGGGGTCTCCCAAACCCTGGCAGTGACTCCCTGCCAGGCCTCCTGGACAATACAGATTCAGAGGGCTTCTTACCCTGGGAACATGCCTCCTGTGGATCCCCAATCCTGGAGGACTTGAAGAAGGCTGAGCCCGAGGCTCCCACCCTTCGCCCTGTGGGATATGGATGCTCCTCGGATGGCCATCCAGCGCATACCTGGCATGATATAGGGGTAAAAAAGGCCTGATGAGTCTATAAACAGTCGATTTTGAGCAAAATTGAGGGGTTTTGAGGCAGATGGAGGCAAAAGAAAAAAAATCCAAGATGGCCCTTGGAGACCTCCCTGAAGGAAAAAAAATCAGAGGGAAAGGGGTTTAGAGGTGGGAAACCTGGGCTCTGGGGTCAGAAACCCTCAAATTAAACTTTTAGAGACCACCCTAATTTTCCTCATAGGCCTCAATAGCCTTACTCACTGTGCCATGTGCACGAAAAGGGAGAGGACCACTCAGCTGACCCAATATTAGTCCCGGCTGAGCAGGGAAGGAACCAAATAGCTTGTGCTCAAGCTCCTGATGAAATCAGGGATGCCAAGCAGCTATGTAGGGAACGGCCCCAGAGCTCAAAAAATTTAAAAACAGGCTGGCTAGCTAGATGTCCCCAAGGGTTTATCCTTCTAGCAGCAGACTTCTGCCTTGCGAGACTGTATCTTCTCCCAGGCATTGATCCTACAAAGTGTGAATCTTCAGGCATTGAGCTTCCAAAGAACACTAAGAAAAAATACCCGAAAGTAATAAAACCGCAGAGCAGATCAAAAACACTTTTGAAAAACTTGCTTGCAGAAAACAAACTGAGGGGGGCAAGAGCAGCTACTTGGGAAGGATGTGGAGTTAGAACACACGATTGACAGTTTTTTGAAAGCAACTTGCTAGTTCAGATACAAGATCCTAGCATTCAGGACCACTAGACACATTGCACTAAAAAAACAATATAACTATAGATATTGACTGCTACAAGCCAGCTATCCTTGTGGTAACTTTTCTGACAACTCCTGCTTAAAAACCCAGAAGTCAGAAGGATCATAAAATATGTTCCCTCTAACGTGACCAAAGTTTTTTGTGTGTGTGAGCAGAGGATCTACTTGATATGAACGACAAAATTTCTGTTACATTGCCTTGTGATAAATATATATGGTAATCATTATGTGTGATTAATAACTATCAAAAATTTAACAGAACATATTTTATAGGCAAAAATTACAGAGTAAATAAATAATTGTAAAATAAACATTACATATGGTTAACCCATATACAAATGTAAAAGTGATACTAATAGTAAAACATGCATATTCACGTTTCCCCCCTCTCTCCCCCATCCAGCATCTCCCCTCTCCCCCTTTTTCTCTCCTCATCCTTTCACTTAGCAAGACCCTTTCTCTCTCCCCTCATCCTTCCATCTAGCATCTCCCCCTACCCCTTTTCCATCCAGGGTCCCCTTTTTCTCTCCTCATTCTTACATACAGCATCTCCCCTCTACTATTTTCCACGCAGGGTCCCCTTTTTCTTTCCTTATCCTTCCGTTTAGGAAGTCTTCCCTCCATTCTTCATCTCCCTATTCTCCCTAACTGTCCTATCCAGCAGTTCCTACCCACTCCCTTTCCCCTTCCCAGGTTACCTTGTCTTCAATCTGTTCCCGTCTGCTGCTGCTTCCTATTTGCAATAGTAGCAGCAAGAAGAAAAAGCATGCTTAGGCGTGCGCCGTCAGCTGTGCTGGTCCTCTGCCCTGGAACAGGAATTGTTGTAATGTCAGAGGGGGTAAAGGACCAGCACAGCAGACAGTGCGTGACTGAGCAGAGCGGCCCCATATGTGTTTCTTCTTCTTGCTGCTGGAAGTGAGCGATTGTGTAAAATTTGTGAGCGACATTCACAACCTCTTACCTTTGGAGGGAACACAGATCATGATGACCCACTTTCACAATAAAGATAGTGTGAGCTTTTGCTCTTCTGTTACACAAAGTTTCTAGAAATGATGCCGCCCTTGGCCTAGTACCCGATGATCATGCCTTTTTCAATGTCTGATAAATTGCGCTTTTTCCCCATGTTGGGGCATGGGAAAGCTCGATATCGAGGCAAACCTATGAGGAAACATCAGCTGGATGGAAAGAGAGCAGTCTTAAGTGTGCTGATGCTTACTATGCGTTGAGTAAGACAACACTTGGGAGGATGCAGTGCCAAGCCTAGAAGGGGAAAAATGCTTGTGCTCCTTAGTTTTCCTACATTCCGCATCCCTTGATGTGTGAGGCATAGATAAATATGATGTAGAATCTTGCCTCTGTAAGAAGCCCAATGCCTTAAGAACATAAGAAAGTAAGAATTTGCCTCCGCTGGGTCAGACCAAGGGTCCTTCGAGCCCAGCGGTCCACTCCTACAGCGGCCCATCAGGTCCATGACCTGTAGAGTGATCTTTTGTCTAACCCGTTGATTCCTACTCCCTTCTATCCTGAAAAACCCCTTTTTTCCCTTTTATCTATGCCTTTTTTTGCTCCTGTGTCCTCCTTTATCTGTAGCCTTCAATCCCCTTATCCTTCAGGAATTTAGTCCCTCTTTGAAACCCTTTAATGTAGTCTGTCCTATTACATCTTCCGGAAGTGCATTCCAGATATCCACCACCCTCTGAGTGAAGAAGAACTTTCTAGCATTGGTTCTAAACCTGTCCTCTTTCAATTTCTCTGAGTGCCCTCTTTTTTTTGTTGTTCCTAGTATGCTGAAGAACCTGTCCCTCTCCACCCTCTCTGTGCCTTTCATAATCTTGTAAGTCTCTATCATGTCACCTCTGAGTCTCCGCTTCTCCAGAGGGAAGAGCCCCAGTTTCTCTAACCTTTCAGCGTATACCCTTAATCATTCGTGTTGCTCTCCTCTGGACCCTCTCAAGTATCGCCATATCCTTCTTAAGGTACGGTGACCAATATTGGACACAGTACTCCAGGTGCGGGCGCACCATCGCCTGATACAGTGGCAGGTTGACTTCCTTCGTTCTTGTTGTAATACCCTTCTTGATAATACCCAACATTCTGTTTGCTTTCTTTGAGGCCGCCGCGAATTGCGACGTTGGTTTCATTGTTGTATCCACCAACACTCCCAAGTCTTTTTCAAGGTTACTTTTCCCCAGTACCAACCCCCCCCCCCCCCCATTTTGTAGCTGAACATCGGGTTCTTTTTCCCTATATACATGACCTTGCATTTCCCTATATTGAAGTTCATCTGCCATTTATTCGCCCACTCCTCCAATGTTGTCAGGTCTCTTTGCAGTTCTTCACATTCCCCTACAGTTTTAACCCTGCTACAGAGTTTAGTGTCATCTGCAAACTTTATAATTTCGCACTTTGTCCCTGCTTCCAGGTCATTTATAAATACATTGAACAGCAGCGGCCCGAGTACAGACCCCTGTGGGACACCGCTCGCTACCTTTCTCCAGCCCGAGTAGTGGCCCTTCACTGCAACCCTCTGCTTTCTGTCTGCCAACCAGTGTTTGACCCATCTATGTATGTCCCCTTCCACCCCGTGGTTCCACAGTTTCCTAAGTAGCCGCTCATGAGGTACCTTGTCAAAGGCTTTTTGGAAGTCTAGATATATGATGTCTATGGGGTCCCCTTTGTCCATCTAGCTGTTTATCCTTTCAAAGAAGTATAGGAAGTTTGTTTGGCATGATCTTCCTTTGCAGAAGCCATGTTGGCTCGTTTTCATTAGCCTATTCCTTTCTATATGCTCACAGATACTGTCTTTTATCAGTGCTTCTACCATCTTGCCCGGCACTGAAGCCTTGGATGTGGTGTTGATGCACTTGGTGCCAGTGCTGATACCAGAGTCATAGGAGGTTGAGTGTTGGGTTCCGAGTTCCTTGCCATGCTTGATGCAGTACCAAAAAGTTTTTTGAACTTAAGTTTTTAGGTTTTCAATGTCCTCTTTTGCAAATGGAGACAGAAGTCACAGCAAATGTTCCAATGTTCAGGACCCAGACACTGGACATACCAATTATGGAGCACGTTACAGGGCTTCAAAGAAGGCTTGGATAGGTTCCTAGAGGACAAAGGGATTGAGGGGTACAGATAGGAGTAGAGGTAGGTTATAGGGATAGGAGTAGAGGTAGGTTATAGAAATAGTCAGGGACCACTGCTCAGGCAATAGGCCTGATGGGCCGCCGCGGAAGCGGACCGCTGGGCGAGATGGACCTCTGGTCTGCCTCAGTGGAGGCAACTTCTTATGTTCTTAAATGGTCCAATTACATCGAGAACATTTCTTAAAACCACTCAGTACCCTCTTTGACATGGAGAGGGAAACGGCTGACACTATGTCAAAGAGCTCAATGGCCCGGGGAGGTTGAGTAACTAGGATGCTGAAAATGGTCGATGCTCTCAGAAGGAAAAAAGGGCTCAGAGTAGCCCAAAGGCCAAAAATTGACAAAAATAACCAAATTTGGGTGAAATACTGAAACATGAGAAAACCAATGAATTATGAAGAAAGCAATGAAAAATAAGTACAGGAGGCATAAAAGAAGGGGAAAAGACTGGCACGCTGAAAAGAAAACTGAAGACACAGCTTCTCAACTCAATGAAAAACAAAGAACTGATAATTCAGCAAGATGATGTCAGGCAGGAAGGAAATGGCAAGCACATGGAATGGGCACTGTCTAAAGATTTTGCCGAAATACAGCCTTTGTTGGGTCATTTGTATTTTATATATTATTTGGTTTTTATCTTTAGGGTCACTTGACTGTATACACCCTTTGTGTATTATTTTAAAGATTATTGTTTTTAAATTATTTGGACGCTTATTAAACTACAAACTGGTACAACCGATCTTCTGTTCCACAATTTTTTTGTTGTTTTGCTGCTTCATTTCATTTGTGGAACCTTTTGGTACCATTTAAAGATTTAGGGCTCCTTTAACAAAGCTGCGTTAGGATTTTAATGCGTGGAATAGTGCACGCTGAATTGCCGCGCACACTAGACCTTAATGCCAGCATTGAGCTGGTGTAAGTTCTAGCCGCGTAGCGCAGGTTTAATGCGCACTAAAATCGCTAGCGCACCTTAGTAAAAGGAGCCCTTAAAGTGACAGTGCACTTGGCAGTGTTCATACTATGTGTGTGAGAATATCATACCTGCTTGTCCTCAGAGAAACAAACACCCTTATTTTGCATGAATTGCTCTGGCTCCCAGTTAAACTCTGAGTGCAATTTAAAGTTCTGATGCTAGCATTTATAGTGATTAATAATTATTGTATGTTACTTTATAACTGGCCACAACCTTGCATATTTATTGTCCAACCCACAGGCTGTGCTCGTCAAATAAACTACTATTGGATATGCATGTTAGGTTGGACGACTACCAGTCGAGTGTATTTTATGTTGCAGGTGCCACAGTATGTGGAATTCTATCCCATAGGAACTATGATGTATAGCAGTGGTCTCAAACTCAAACCCTTTGCAGGGCCACATTTTGGATTTGTAGGTACTTGGAGGGCCTCAGAAAAAATAGTTAATGTCTTATTAAAGAAATGACAATTTTGCATGAGGTAAAACTCTTTATAGTTTATAAATATTTCCTTTTGGCTAAGTCTCAATAATAATAATGTAATTTAGAGCTAAAGAGACATATGATCAAGAAATTGTTTTATTTTACTTTTGTGATTATGATAAACATACCAAGGGCCTCAAAATAGTACCTGGTGGGCCGCATGTGGCCCCCGAGCCAAGAGTTTGAGACCACTGATGTATAGGGAATTTTCTCCCAGAAGCTGTTGAATATACTTCTGTTTCCTGAAGCTTTTTAATCATAGACAAATAGTCAAATAACCACCTGTACATTGATTTTGAATGGTAAGAATTAATGAAATGATTAAGTACTTGCTTGTAGAATGAAAGTAAGATGGCATGGTTGGAGTATATGACTAAATTTTATGAAAATGTTTGATCATCATTATCTAATTTGGCTCATTGTATATACCTTGTTACCTACTTAGAATGATAGTGTGGACGTTAAATATTTTAAATAAATAACAAATGAAACCTGCTTATAACTACTCTCTGTACACCTCAGCTACATTTACCCTTGAGAGAGGTACAGGAAGACTGTTGTAGTCCTAAATGGAAGTTTAATGAATCATTTTATATACTGTATATATAATTGACTGTTCTACTATGTTGATTGTTAATATTGTGATTTATGTATCTTTACTGATATAAATTGCTTTGAGTTTTTGCATGGAAGATGGTAAAGACATTTAAATAAATGAAAATACTGCATCAAGTGCTTCATTATACAAGTTCCATTGCAAACTGTAGTAAGACACGTGTCATTTCTAGTAGCTATACAAAAGCTTTGCAACTTATCTTTCAAACAAAAGTCTTTTTATGTGAAAAAAAAAAAATAAATATATTATATAAAACCTGCAAAGAGCTCTTTGTGTGAACAGGTGAACCTTTTTTTTCTCTTTTCAGTCCCAGAGCAATTATTTGAGAATTCAGTGATTAACTTTTAAAAATCTGTGGAAAGGGGAAAAAAAGAGGAGGCAGACGGTCTCGAGTTTTTGGAACAAGAGTCCACTATACTTCGGGGACAGTATGCTATTGTTACCTGAGTGTCTCTCAACAACACCGCATTGACTGCCCTGCTATACGTTTGATTAGGCAGAATGACTCAGCTGGGGGAGGGAGTCCTTTCATTGGGAGCCTTACCTCATGATCTGGGATCTCAGAGGGAAGCATTCTCCCGAGGATGACCCCAGTCAGGTATGTCCAGCAGCGGGCTGTATTAGCAAGGTGATAGCCTCCTGTCTCCAACGAAGAATCAGGAAGATGGGAAAAAAAACATTATAGGAATGTAGGGAAAGAGAAAGAAAGAACACATTTTAATGAAAGGAATATATTGTAATAAAGCCAGAACACTTTAAACAAACATAGGAATAAGACTTTTTCTGCCTCTGATGGGTCTCTATTGGATTGGGTTGGGGCACTGATCTTATGAGGAATGTCAGCCCTCAACAATCCTAGAGAGGTGCTTGGATATCGGCCACATGTTTTAAAATATTTCCACAAATGCACAAACATATCTTAAGTAAAAATAACCAGCTTGATATTCAAAATCATTTAACTGGATAGCAGCACTCGCTTGATAAGTGGTGCTGACTTGGGCCATACATTAATTTTCAGCGACATTAACTGGACAATGTCACTGAAAAGCATTTCAGCAGAACTTCCTAAACTAAGGGTCGCAACCCCAAATAGGGTTGTCATGCTGCATTTGGGCTCACAACCTGGGCATGCACTACTGTCTCATTATAACACACCTCAGCAGGATTATTGCCACAAGAAAATTGAGCAGCACTGCATTACAGATTGCCCTGGTAATATCCATGGAAACAAACTAGCATACCACTATAACCATGAAGTCCATCACACTCTTCTACCACGGTCTCAGAACTGGAGCCTACGCATGGTATTTATATCACAAACTCGAGTGATCAGCGTAGCAATTTAGCTCCCTGCTCCAATCATTGACCGCTTAGGTTTTAAAACATATAAACTTTAATAATTTAATCTTAAAATATTTCTTGTAGAAAACTTTTTTTTATATATATACTTTTAGTTCATTTTATTTTAATTCATTTTATAGAAAACCTCACTATCAGTGCAAATTTGCCCACATTGTATGCACTATTAAGGATTTGAAAAAATGACAAGCTACTTATCTTTAAACAGCGCTTGTCTCTGGATATCTTTTTTCAGCAGTGCTCAAATAGTTGCACAAGCCAGTATTGCACAAGCCGACGCGGCCAGCGTTTCGCGGACTCAGTTTGTCCGCTGCTTCAGGGCCAGCACTGCGGCATTCAATTAGCATTCAGTTCCAACGTCAAATTAGTAGCTTGTCATTTTTTCAAATCCTTAATAGTGCATACAATGTGGGCAAATTTGCACTGATAGTGAGGTTTTCTATAAAATGAATTAAAATAAAATGAACTAAAAGTATATATAAAAAAAAGTTTTCTACAAGAAATATTTTAAGATTAAATTATTAAAGTTTATATGTTTTAAAACCTAAGCGGTCAATGATTGGAGCAGGGAGCTAAATTGCTACGCTGATCAGTCGAGTTTGTGATATAAATACCATGCGTAGGCTCCAGTTCTGAGACCATGGTAGAAGAGTGTGATGCACTTCATGGTTATAGTGGTATGCTAGTTTGTTTCCATTTATAATTTACTACCACTTGGGATACTTATTTATAGATTGTACCCTGGTAATATCCAGACAGCACCAGGATGGTATGGGGGTAATTGAAAGATTAGGTTCTTATCTTGCTAATCTTCTTTCTGATAAAAGACATAGGATTCTGTAGCATAGTTGTTGCTTCCCATTAGTCATGAATCTGCAGAAGGGTGTCATTTAAAAACTCTGAACTCCTCCTCTTCTGCAGTAGAGAATAGCTCCCTCTTCAGTTAGTACCAAATCAATCAAACTCCACTGAAACAGAAGAAAGGAGAAGGAGGAGCACGGGGAACTTCCCCAGCAACAAACCATATTCTGTTCTGCTCTTAACTTATGATAAAAGAACAATGATTAACGACAATTAACAATTTAACATTGAATAACAAAGTACACACAAGAGTAGGTAGGAACCAACTTGCTAAGTGCAACTAGTAGGAGCCATAAACATCCACAAAAGGAAAAATGGAATAGGAGCTCCCATGTTCCTATAGTATTGCCTCTGCTAAATCTTAGCTATATAAGAAGTCCCGAGACAGATACTAGCAATGTCTGAGGCAAGAATCAGGCAAATCAAAAGTCTAGACAGGGCTGGCTGTACAGAATCCTATGTCTTCTATCAGAAAGAAGATTAGTAAGTTAAGAACCTAATCTTTTATTCTGTAGCGAAGACACTCTATACCATAGCTGATGCACCAGACTATGGAAGTGTGAACAGCAGTTTATATTCAAATGGAATACAGTTACACCATTTGGTTTAAATAAAGTAGAACGAACTATCTTACAACAGGAAGGAAGAATGGAATTTTCTTAATGAAAAATAATTGCCCAATAGGATATGAGTTCCAATTAGGGACACCATTATAAGATGTCTGGGGTGAGTTGTCTTCAGAAGGTTACTGTGCAGGTGGAGAGAAGTCCTACAAGTGAGTCATGAAAATGTTATAAAGAATAAGAGATTTAAGATTGTGGAATATACATCGTTCATTTCTGCTTTTAGAGTTATCCCCTGAGGAAGCCATAAGGCGAAACCAGGATCCCAGTTGGGAAATCACTTGAGGGGGTGATGAGCCAGAAATGTATTGGAATAATTGTGTTTTACCTTGAAAATCATTGCACAAGATAAGAGAATAGCTTCAGTTGGAAAATCCCCCAGAAGATAAGTATAAACAGAAGGAATTAAATTTTAATATTATTTTCTGAAAAAATTGTTTTAATATGCATTAGTGAGATGATGATTGAGAAGGGGTGTTTGTCATGTTGGGACAAACCTCACAAGATATATTGTCCCTCCCTAAACCCCTCTAATAAGCTTGCTACTCTTTGGGTTTTTGCCAGGTACTGGTAATTTGGATTGACCACCATGAGGGCGGGCTACTGGGCTAGATGGACCATTGGTCTGACCCAGTAAGGCTATTCTTATTTCCAACACTAGCACTGCTACAGCTGTCTGTGAGAACTAAGGCAGGGAAGTGTTAAGGATTCCCTTCACCCACTGTAAAGTTCTCTCTTACCTAACTGAAACTGCTAGAAAAATGTGTTTGCCTTATTTCCTTCAAACAATACACACATTACCATAATCATACTTTTAGGTTTCAGTTTCTGGCTCTCATTGCATTTCTCCACCTTTTTATTGAAACACAATCATCACAACTCATATCTATATCAAACTCTGGCTCAGCTAGAATTTTCCCCAATACAGATATCATGTCAATTTCCTGGCTTCCTATCATTGGGTCTATGCTCTGGAGGAACTTATCTGTCTGCCTGGGTTTGGAAAGTTTTCTTGCCAAACTTCCGGGGTCAGCTTTTTTTCTCCCAGTAGCTGCAATTCTGAGGGCTTTGAGCAAATGTCATGTTGCTTCTGAGCCTTGCTGGGAATGAAGCTCTGCCTGGGAATGGCGCCATACCTCTCTAGCTTCAGATTCCTCACCTCTTTAATTACACCCCCAGGTATAGTTAGAGCTCTCATTGGCTGTTTCTTAGGTAGCCTGCTTATTCTGACTAAAGTTTTCCCTAGAGTGTTTTACAGTGCAATAGTCTCCACCCCACATAGGGCATAGAGGTGGTTTGGGGAGGACCAGGAGGCATCCAGTGGCAAGAGGGAGTGGGTATCCCTCCTGTCGATTTATGTTAAAATGGGGAAGGGGAGGGGTCTGTTCATGGAGGTCCTGGTGGGGGGTCAGTTCACTGGGCGGTTGCGGCGGCAGGAGGGAATGGACATTCCTCCTGCTGATTTTTACTGAAGTGCAGGGGGTGGTTCAGCTGGTGTGGTGGGTTCGCAGTGGCAGGAAGGAGTGGGCATCCCTTTCTTGATTCTACCTAAACCAGGAGATGCAGAATCTGGGCACAGATTCTGGTTCTTAGGCTTCTCAAATAAGGGCAAATAAGCCTTTTGCACAAGGACATTCTTAGTTCCTGTAGCCTTTTTCTTAATCTGAATATTACTACTACTGGTTTTTCCTGCAGTGACAGGGCATGCTTCAGACTGAAACTTGAGCATTCTGTTAGTTTCTGGCTTTTTCCTGTTACAATATTTATACAGCATATATATATATTTCTAGTGCAATGTGTCTAGTGGTCCTGAACGTTAGGGTTATGCATCTGAACCCGCAAGTTGCTTGCAGAATTCTGTCAATCATCTTTTGAGCTCTACCTCCTTCCCAGGGAGCTGCTTCTGCTACCTCAGATTTTTTTTCTGCAATCAAGTTGCTCAGAATTGTTTCTGCTCTGCAGTTTTATTATTTTTAGGTATTTTTTTCTAAGTGTTCAGTCGGAGGCTTGTTGGGACCTCTGCCTGAGAGAAGAAGCAGATGCGCGCTGTGGAAGTCTGCTGCTAGCAGGAACAGCCCTCTGGAGCAACTAGCTAGACAGCCAGCCTACTTTTGCATTTTTTAAGATCAGAGACCATCCCTTGTTTTGCTGCTCAAATCCCTGATTTATCAGGAGCTTGAGCACAGGCTGTTTGGCTCCTTCCCAGCTTGACCGGGATTAATAGTGGGCTGGCTGCATGGTTCCCACCCTCTTTGTAGCACGAGGCTTTCCGAGTACTGAGGCTCAGTCCAAATGGCAGCCCAAAGACCAAGTTTTTCCGGTGAACCTGTGAGGCAGAGTTCTTCTCCATTTATCCCAGCCTCATTCCTGAGCTCAAGCAGACAGGCACATAAAAGTGCAAAGTGATGCATGTGGGAAAGAGGAACCCAAACTACAGTTAAATCAAGTGATGCAGGGTTCCCCACTAGGAGTCACTGCCCAGGAAAAGGTGACATCATTGAGGATAGGTGTCATCACTGAGGATATGTTGAAACCCTCAGCTCAATGTGTGGCAGCAGCTAAGAAAGCAAATAGAATTTTAGGAATTATCAGAAAAGGAATGGAAAACAAAGATGAAAATGTTATAATACCCTTGTATCTATGCTATGGCTGCACCTCGAATACTGTGTGCAATTTTGGTCACTGTATCTCAAAAGAGATATAGCGGAATTAGAAAAGATACAGAGAAGGTGACAAAAATATAAAAAGGATGAGGAAAGACTAAATCAGCTAGGGCTCTTCAGCTTGGAGAAGAGATGGCTCAGGGGTGATATGTTAGAAGTCTATAAAATACTGAATGGAGTGGAAAGGGAAGATGTAAATGCTTGTTCACACTTTCCAAAATAGAAGGACTAGAGGGCATGCGATGAAGCTACTATGTAATAGATTTAAAACAAACCAGAGAAAATATTTCTTCACACAATGTGCAATTAAAATCTGAAATTTGTTGCTGGAGAATGTGGTGAAATCAGTTAACTTAGCAAGATTTTAAAAAGTTTTGGATAATTTCCTAAAAGAGAAGTCACTAGGCCATTATTGAGATGGCTTGGATAATTCCACTGCTTATTCCTAGGATAAGCAGCATAAAATATGTTTTACTACTTGGGATCTAGTTAGGCACTTGGGACCTGGGTTGGCCACTGTTGGAAACAGGATACTGGGCTTCATGGATCTTTGGTCTGTGCTGGTATGGCAATACTTATGTTCTTATGCTGTATCAGAAGAAAGTATAAGTATTTTTCTGAGTGTATATCAACTATCCTATGATGTCAGTTATGATGTCATATGCTATGTGTTCATGTTATGTATCTCTATGAGGAAGAGGAAGACATTGTATGGTTAGATTAGTCATTATCATAATGAATATGTCTGTGCCAAGGTCATAATAATAAAACTACTCTTCAAACTGCTGACATGGTGGTGTGATATTGTGGCTGCATGCAAAACTACCTATAAGTGAAAGGCATGGTAAAGTGACAGTTGCCTTGGCACATCCTGTAAGCAATCAACCGGCGCTGGTGCCTCTCCTCCTTGCTGGCATCTCACGACACACCCAGAATCTCACCACAGCACACAGTTTGCAATACACTGCCTTATGGGTTTAAGAATTCCCTCTATAAATCCAGACAGTTCCTCTGTGAGTGTGCCAATACCAAGATAAGATTGGTCTACCAGGGTTCCTAGGTTTATGGATTTTTGGTAGCATGTAGAATGTGCCCAAAGAGGTATGAGTTTCTTTAAATACGGATGTACTTGCTTTGGAACTGTTTTGATGAAGGGTTGGTTTTTGGTTTGTTTTTTTAACAGTTTAGTATTTTTTGTGTGGGTTCTTCAGTCAGTTTCCTATAGTATGTGTTTTCTGTGAGCTATCTGTGACCTCCTTCAATGTAGTTGTGTGTATTTATAGTTTCTACAGACACGCCTTTGTCTGCAGGTTTGATGACTATGTTTTGATCATTTTGTAGGCTTTTTATGGCAGCTTGTTCTGGTGGGGAAAGGTTCTACAGAATTTTCTTTCATTTGCTGGAAAGTTGTGATTTTATCCTATGTCTGAAACTTTCCATGCAGTTGTCTAGTTTTGTGTTTTGTCCATCGTGTGGGGTAAAACTAGAGAAATTGAAACTAAAATTCAAAATATCAGAAATGTGCATTGTCAAAACCTAATATATTAGCACATGATGTGCTAGAAGGTAGATGTTAGGACACAGTCTCATATGAACAAAATTTTCCTCACACTTTAACATAAAGCTAGCTTGGCTTACCTCAGCCAAGCAGTACAGGCATCAGTCCTTTTCCCACTGCTCTGCCTACAGCTGGTATCTAGGGAAAAATCAGAAATTCTCTTCTCTTTCAGGGACCTCTCTGAACTGATTCCAAGCTCATGGATATATTCTCCTCCCTGTCTGAGAATCATCCTGGGAGCTGTAGTTTCTGCACTACTGGGCCAGCATCCTCTGTTGCCCAGTGATAGAATAACATCATTACTGAGGGAGAATTTCTTGACTCTTTTACATATCTTCCCCCTCAGCTCAAACCTAACAGGTTGAGCGCCTGCTTCTACTTGGGGATTCTTCTGAAAAGGCTGAGGGATACTCACTCTAAGGGCACCCAGTTTCTGCTCCCTCAGCAGGAATTTCTGAGACTGCCCCAGGACTTATCATACATACCCCACCTTTCACTCTCAATTCTACACACCTACATATGTGATCAGGGCACTGTAGCCATTGTGCCCTGTCCCACCAATGGCCTTGCAATTTGGCAAGCTTGCTTGTCTGTCTGCTTCACGGTCACATCTTCTGTCTTTCAGCAGTCCTGGGCTGTCCGCCTCCTATTCACTGGGTCCCAGAACTCCTCATCTTGGGACAGGTTGACTTCTTCAAAGAACAGCTTATCTCCAAGCATCGTCCTCCACTGACTCCCCGTCTCTTTGGAACCAGTCTTTCATACCAAAGCCTTTTCCTTTTGTGCCTGGCTGAGACTTTCCCCTCCTGTGTCTCCATCAGCCATCATCAGCACATCTTTAGGAACATTTCGCTTTAACTGTAGGACCTTCTGGTAGCCCACCCCAGGCCCTCTTAGGACTGGGCAGCCAAAAGCAACTTTTGAGGTCTCTTTTGGCCCATTCTGGTTTCTTGCAAAGTGTCACTCCTTTGGCATCCAATATCTTCTACAGATTATCTTCTTGGTAGTCACCCTTATCCCTTGAGGGTCTGATTCACCTTTACCCAAAGCCTCCTAGGGAGACGACTCCTTTCTCCGCCCAGGAAGCATCTTTAGACTAAGATTCCTTCTCATCTGTTGCTAATGTACTGGCACCCTGGTGCCTAAGTACAGGGTAGTAGTGAACAGGAAACCCCAGGGGGTATCCATTTTCTGAGAACTCCACTGTAACATTCTTCACTTGTACATCATCACCAGGCATGCATGCCTGTCTTAACTCCTTCCAAAATTCTGTAGAGGTTGTCAGGTTTTCAGTGTCACCCTGGGTACTCTCTTTCCAGGTAGTCTACCTCAGTCCCATAAGGGTGTTGGGAAGCTACTTTCCTGGACCTTGGACTGATTCTTCTTCCATTTGATGGGCAAGTCTCTTTCTTAGTTGCTCCTGAATGGCTGGCAGCTCCGCATCTAATTTTTCTACATGCTTCTAGCACTCCTGCCCCACGGCAGTCTTGGTAGCAAGCAGAATCTGGGTCTCCTCCAACTTCTAGGACAACACATCATTCTCTTTTCTTAGCTGAGTGAACTCTTGCTGGATTCTCCCAACCATCTTTGCCCCTCCTCCTCCCAGAGGTGCATCCCTTGTGACTTCCTTTGGAGCTTGCCATTCAGCTCTTCTAGCTCCTTTGCCTTGGCTTTCATTGCCTCACAGTTTTGTACTGCTTCATCTAGCTAATCCTGCAGTCAAGTATACTGCCAGCCTGGCACTGTTGCTGCCAACTCCTGCTGCAGCCTCTGCTTTGGCCTGATAGTCATTCATCTGGACTGTTACAAGGCAGATTTGTTCCTTTAACTTTTGAGGCAATAGTTTCAAGTTTCAAGTTTATTAGGATTTTATATACCGCCTATCAAGGTTATCTAAGCGGTTTTACAATCAGGTACTCAAGCATTTTCCCTCTCTGTCCCGGTGGGCTCACAATCTATCTAACGTACCTGGGACTATGGAGGATTAAGTGACTTGCCCAGGGTCACAAGGAGCAGCGCGGGGTTTGAACCCACAACCCCAGGGTGCTGAGGCTGTAGATCCAACCACTGCGCCACACATTCCTTGCTCTGAGGTTCCTTCACTATTCAGTTCCTTCACCATTTTATTCTTAGATACCTCCATTTCAATCAGCTGAGTCTGAACAGCTTTGTGGGCTTCTCAAACTGCTAAGCCCAGTGCATCCTGGGAGCTGAAGTTTCCACTGGGCCAGTGCCTTTGTTGTCTATTTTATTTTTCTATTCGCTTTGGTTTCAGTGTTTCTTTTATGCGTTTCTCTATCATTTTTCTTGTTTTTGTAATGTCTCCTGACAATCTGACATTTCTTCTCTCTCCATGTCCACCATCCTCCTCCTGCATCCTTACCCATATTAACATCTCCCCTCTCTGTTTCTGTTCCTATCCATCCTCCAGTTTCAGTATCTGCCCACTCAGTATCCTGATCCCACCCTTCCATCTGTGTGTGTGTGTATTTTTCTATCCTGCATTTCCCCATGTGTCCCTATCCCTCTCTTTGTGCTCAGCATTACCTGTGTCCTCTATCTCCATCTACTGTGTCCAGCATCGCCCCTCTGTTCCCATCTCTAACTTCATGACACCAGACGGAAGACTTACGGATCAGTGAACCACGTGCAAAAGCCGCTGACCGCGGCTTTGCGAAGACCAGCGGACCATGTGCAGAAGCCACCGCCCAGCTTTGCCAAGAGAAGTGCGGCTGGGAGGAGGTAAACGCAGGAGGCACAAATTTGGGACGTGGCATGGAGGGGGATGACGAGGGGTGCGCTGGGACATGGAAGGAAGAGGAACTGCATTGGCAAAAGAAGGGAGAAGCAGGATCGCATTGGGACACATAAGGAAGGGAGGGGGCACAAACTTCAGACAAAGGATGAAAGAAAGGAGGAAGGGAGGCAGCATGAATATGGGACACAGAATGGAGTGAGGGAGGGGAGCATGATCTTGGGATATAGGATGGAAGAATGGAGGATGTGAGGGAAAGAGATGCTGAGGTGGGAAGGGAATAGAAAGGGAGAATTGTTGGGCACGGGTGTCTAAGTGAGAGGGAAAGAGAGAAGGTGCACATGAGGAAATGAAGAAAGCAGGTGAATTGTTGGGCATAAGGAGGGAGAAATAAATATTGGACAGGGTAGTGGGAGAGGCATACGGTACAGATGCTTGGGGAAGAGAGAGATGAGAGGGAGAAATATTGGATGTGGTGGTAGAGAGGGAACAGTGGGACTGAAGAACAAAAATAAGTGTAAACCTCCTATCTTTTCCTTCTATTTAAACTACAGTACTTTCATTTGAGGACTGTTTCTTTAATGCTTTTATAGACTGTGTACCGTACAGAATCCGAGTTACATATAAATTCAACATAAGAATGGTTCAAAAAACGGAACTCGTTCTTAACCTGGGGACTGCATGTAGTGAACCTGCTTGACTGGAACTTGCCCCAAATGAGTCCAAATTGCAATAAGCTAAAATTCACAGCTACTGAGGGGCTCTTCTTTCTTCCTTTTAGCCCAGCCACTGTCATGACAGTCTTCCAGCTAGATAACAACCAGAGAATGTGATTCACTCGAGGACCTAGCACAAGTGCCCTCCTAAATCAATCAGCAGATGTTCTCATTGTATAATGCTTGACACCCCCTTGCTCATAGGAAATGTGAATGTCACCAGCCCTGCTAGAATAAGTTGCATACATTGTACCTGGATGCACTTTACATTAAGCTATGCTGGATTTGAATACCTCTTTCATTAGATATTGTTTGATCTAAAGTAGGTCACGGAACATAATATAATGAATACATAAGAAATCTTTGCTATAAAAGCACTGTGTATCACCCATGCTCCCATACTTTCCAAACTATTTTCTGTTACATAGCCTACCTTTTGGTGGACCCTCACTCTAATGCTATTACTCATCTGTTGATCATTTGAGGTGTACCATACTTGGCACAGTTTAAAGGAGGGGTCAGGAGTTGTTAAGGGGCACCAACATGCCATCATCTCTAAAGAGGACATTATAGGATTTTTAGTGTTTTGCCAAAAAAATGTGACTCCTGAGTTTGAAGAGATACCACCAAGGAGGCTACATGGAAACATGAATATATACAACATTAATGAAACAGCAAAACAGACAAGATCAAATTTTCAAGACTGGATTGTCCTTCTGAATTGATTTTAGAGCTAACTTTGTTGTTTCGATTTGCAAAAGTTACAAATAAATATAAAATGAATCCTGCAAAAGTTCCTCTAAGTGACAGCAAACCAGCCCAGAAAATTGTTTAAATCAAAGTTATAGCACATTGGCTTCCCCAATCCCAGATCTCTCGTTACAAAGGCATAGCCCTGTTAAGCTGTGGGACAACCCTATTTAATACACACCACCTGTACTCACCTCCTCCGAGAATAAGAGTTGCCAATTGCCACTGTAGCACATATTTTAGGCACTTGCTAATACCCTCAGGAGTCATATTGAACGAGCACATGGGGTCTCCAGCTACAGTATCTGCTCCCAGCTGAAGGACTATTGCTTCAGGATTGAACGCCCTGTACACCTCCTTCAAAACACTGTGAAAGAAAGTTAAAGCACCGTCAAATGTGAATCTCATTTAAATGAAATGGTACATATACTAATTAAATTATTATTCAGCACTCTTTTCCCTCTTGGATGACTCTGTCTCCTTATACACAAGGTATGGCACCCAATGATGTTCACCTAGTGTCTGTGCTGAACATTTTTACAAATTCTTATAAACTTCCTGGAGGAGCAATAAGAGTACAAATATAGGAAGTTCTCTGTATTTCAAACATTGTTCCAAAGCTAAAGTTGATTATGTGTACTCATTTTACCATCCCTGTTGTGATTCCTCTGAGGCCTTAGAACCTAATAAATGCCATTTTGAGTCAGATCAAAAGTCCATTTAACCCAGCTTCCCGTCTGGTAGTGGTCAATCAGCAAGATTTAGTATGAAGTCCCTATCCAGATCCAAAAGAATATATCCAGACTTTGTTGCTCACACTCAGTGATAAATGTGGCTTCTCTCAAGTCAACTTGACTAATAACTGTTTATGAATTTTTCTTCTAGGAACTTTTTGAACCCCCTTTTAAACCTAGCTGTACTAACTGCATGACATAATCATCTACCAATAAAGTTCACAGCTTGATTGTGGAATGAATGAAAATATACCTTCTCCAATTTATTTTAAACTTGCTACTAGCTGATTTCATTAGGTGTCTTCTACTTCTCAGATAAATAAGAGTTCCCTATTTATCTCCATTTATACTTCTTTTAGTCCTCTCTCTTCAAACTGAGGAGCCTTTCTGCCCAAGGAAGCTATTCCATCCCCTTTTGTTATTTTGTTGCCCTTTTCCAAAACTTTTCTTGTTTCAGTATACTTTTCTTTTTTTAAGATGGGTGACATGCAACACCTCGACCCTGAAGAAGTGGGTGAAACATGATTTCACATCGGGAAAGGTGTCTATGCAGTTTGATTACACAGAAGTTAAGTGATTGTTTCATCATTTACTATTTACAATATGAAATATGAGAAATAGGCAATATGGTATGGAAGAAAAGAGAAAGACAAGAACACTACTACATGGGGGAGATAGATTAATACTGAATAGTGCATGAAGGGGACAATGCCACATGACAGGGATAGAGACAAATGGATGAACAGGACAATGCTGGATGGCGGGAGCAGGGGAGACAGAGAAAAGAGGATAGACTGTATGACAGCTGGGGGGAGAAAGACAAGAGAAGAGGGAAAGTGAAGAGACTAGAAAAATTCATATGAATGGAGGGAAGAGTGTTTATGTGAGCCACTTTGCCAAACCTTGGATTAGGGGGACACAAAATCCCCCGAACCCACATAACTGAGCCGGTGAGGGTCCCTAAGTTCTTCCAGTGGAAGCCCTCCTCCACTTAAAGCCTGGAAGTTGGTGGTGCTTTTCCAGGGTCACCACCACACAATGTCCCCCACCCCCACACATACTTAATTTTTATAAAACTAAGCATACATAGGAGAGGCTCATCCCTTGCGCATGCTCGTTTTTCATTCATGTGCAGGTGGCAGACCTCCCTTGTGCATGTTCAGTTTCACAAAAATCAAGCATATGGGGGTTGGGGGGAATAGGGGTCTTCGGCCTAGGAATAGTGTTGCCACCTGCCAGCTTTGGGTAGAAGAGGGATTCCCCTAGTGAGGCTTGGGAACCCCTGCCAGCCAAAGCAGAAGATAATACCTCCATTTTTTTTTTAGGGGGGGAGGGAGAAGGGGGAGGGGCTACACCATGGATTTACATTTAATTCCTTGATGGTTATGTGAACAGATTCAAAGGTTATTATTTTGCAGGCTATATAATTTAACTGCATTAATTGTTTTGAGCATTCAGTATTTGCAAAGTTTTGGTTTTTTAAAAAATATATCATCCTGTTTTGTGCTGGTATCAAGGAGATGTGGCTACTCTGGGGGTGGAACCATAAAGCAGTCACTCCACCTCCTAAGGTTGGCTCTGTAAGAGTACTAGCATCTTTTTTCCTAGAAAAATAAAAAAGCACTGGTAGGCTCTACTGTTATTCAAAGGCCAAACAGAAAGCAGCACAGGGTAACCAGGACAAGGAAGAGGATGGAAGGGATGCTGCCTAATAACCATTTATGGTTGTATTAAGGAATTCTACTGATGCTAGCAACTCACAATAGCAACAATCTAATGTTCAGCAAAGTACCAATGACACAATAAACATGGGTGATAGCTCTACATAATCAAACCATACCTGTTTGAATATTTTCTCCAAGATATTGTGATTTGCATTTCCAATACCTTTTGATAATGCAACACTCCTTAATTTTAATTAAGGGACAAAAAGGTTTCTTGCCTGACAGAAACTAGCCACCGTTGATACTATCCATTTTTCTTCATCCCTTTGGGGATGTGCACCAGGAGTTACAGAGGATCAGATCCAAAAGAAATTAGGCCATGGAGGTAGCTATCTAATGAAACCTAAGTATTTAATATCTTGAGATATTTATTTAAGAAAAAATAAAGCTAATTTATAAGCTTCTTTGTTTGGAAACTAGCATATGAAGCTATCAGCTACAATAATATACTACTGTTCACCCAAGTCTATTATTGGCATGCAGTTTGGCAACCAGCTTCTGCCAAAAGCACTACTTGTCATGCAACAGCTTCATTAACTTCTTATGCTGAAGACAGTAGATAAACTTGTAATCGAAGCTATGGGAAGGGGAGAGGTAAATTAAACTGCAGTGCCTTCCTCCAAAACACACAAGGCATCTGTTTGAAATCAGGCATCTTAACACTGAAATGCAATCCTTAAAAGCAGGCTCAGTCTGCTTTAGCTGCTTTCACTGAGCTGAGGGGGCTGCCTGCAGATGAGGGTAGCTGGCCCTAGCTAACACCAGCATGTGTCTGATATACTGGTGAGGAATGGGAGAGAAGACAGGCAGCCAATGAATAAAATGAGAGAAGAGGATGGCGAGACAAGCATCATATTATGGAGATGATGGGGTCAATTTTATCACAGCTTCTGTTTAACATTTATTTAGCACCGCTATTGACATTGGCACAGTCACTAGGTTTCACAATGTTCGTATATGCTGATAATATTCAGATTCTATACAACTTTGAATCAGGTTCAACATAAGAAATTACCATTCTGAACAAAAATCTTAGTCATATTATGAACTGGTTGTACATTCGAAGATTAAAACTAAATCCAGGTAAATCAACATCAATGATATTTTTCTCCGCGTGACCCAATAGTTCTGTCATCACAGATAAAACTGGGAAATTCACCGATCTCACTTGTAACAAACACTAAAATTCTGGGTGTGATTCTAGATTCTAAATTAACATACTATTTGCATATCTCAAGGGTAGTTAGGAATTCATTGTATAAATTATTATATCTATATGTTCTTTACTGTTCCCAGAAGCATTAAATATTTTTGTGCATTTATTAGTGATTCAACAAATAAATTCTTGTAACTCTCTATATGCTGGCTTATCCCAGGATAGACTTCAGATCATAGATAACACGACCATTAAGACAACACTTCCCCCTCCCCATTCGCGGTTTCGATGTTCATGGTTTCGATTATCCACGGTTTTTCCCCAGGCCCCCGAGAATTGCTCGTTGTCATCGCAAAAAAACCCAGCCCTGGGACTTGGAGGGAGGCAATCAGAGGCGGCGGGGAGGGGGGGGGGGTGATCAGAGGCGGAGTGGGGGCCATCGGAGGTGGCGGGGGGGCAATCAGAGAATGGACCTTACCTGGTGGTCTAGCAATGACGAGGGGCAGGGAGTTCCTGTTGTAGTCTTGTGAGACCACGGGAACTCAGCAGCACAGCTCTGCATGGGGCAGGAGTATAGGAAGATCGCTCCTGCCCCGCGTCACCGCTAGACCACCAGGTAAGGTCAGGGTGTGGGTCAGAGCCAGCCAAAAGTTATTCGCAATTTTTCCCTATTTGCGAGCCGGCTCTGCCCCTAACCCCCGCGAATAGGGAAGGAGAAGTGTATCCATAATCACTATAAATTTCATCATATCACACCTAGCCTGAAGGAAGCCCATTAGTTTCCAGTCAAACATCATATTACTTACAAATTACACTTAATAACCTTTAAGGTGTTAATCACAGAAGAACCACTTTACCTAGCACACCAGTTGACTCCATATACATCTGTTAGGAATTTAAGATCAGCTAATAAACTAATTTTTACCATTCCATCCAATAGGGAAATAGTTCACAAATATGTTAGGGACACAATCTTCTGTTAAAAGGTCCAAAGTTGTGGAATTTATTACCTCTATCGCTACAATCATTAACCTCCATCGATAAGTTTAAAGCAGAGCTGAAAACATTTTTTTGCAGAAGCATATTAATTTCCCCTTTAACATACAACACTGGCGGCATCGTGTAAAATGGAAAATTCCCTAATGTATTTTCCCGCCTTACTTTTCTATTATATTATATAGTTCTTCCTCCTGACCTTTATGTCGTGTCTTTCGTTTTGTTCTAACCATAATTTTATTGTATATACTTTAAATGTACTTACAATTGTAAACTGCCCTAAAGGTTCTTCCCTAGATGCAGGGTAGTAAAATTTTAATAAACTTGGATGAGGCTTCACAGGCTAGCTGCCGCAAGGAAGGAGGGCCAGTGTCAATATCAAGCAGCAGTGTCAGGAGGGAAGGAAGTGTTGCACTTCCTTCCTTCCTCCTCTGATGCTGACACTGGCCCTTCCCCCCTCATGGCAGCTGGCCTATGAAGCCACATCCTGTTGGGATCAGCCAATAGCATTAGAGGAGGGAGGACAATATTCAAGTCGAACCCTATTACTTAATTTATGGGCCGATGACATCATGGTCCCAGGTGTTTGGTGCCCTGGGCCAGAGCCTCACCTGCTCCATAGGTTAAGCCAGCCCTATGGATCCATCTAGACCAGCATTCTGTTTCCAACAGTGGCCAATCCAGGCCATAAGCACCTGGCAGGATCCCAAAAAGTAGCAAGATTCTATTGCACTTACTCCTCAGAGTAAGCAGTAGCTTTCTCTAGGTCTACCTTAATAAAAGTTTATGGACTTTAACATCTAGGAATTTGTCCAAACAATTTTTTTTAAAACCCAGCTGTGAAAAATGCTATTATAACTTTCTCTGACTTGTTTTAAATGTATTTCTTCACTTGGCATAGTCACACCTAAATAATGGCACACTTCTTCAAGTGTATGCTAGTATTCTGTTATGGTATCTTGGTGCATAGGTGCCATTATAGAATAAGCACTTAGCATGTGGCATTGGCATACCTAACAGAAGGTGCCAATTATAAAACTGTTCTCATAGATCAGGGGTCTCCAAAGTCCCTCCTCGAGGGCCAAATCCAGTCAGGTTTTCGGGATTTCCCCAATGAATATGCAAGAGATCTATGTGCATGTACTGCTTTCAATGCATATTCATTGGGGAAATCCCGAAAACCTGACTGGATTCGGCCCTCGAGGAGGGACTTTGGAGACCCCTGTCATAGATAGTTATTTTACATCAGTTCCTCTGGCTTCCTTAACAGTGTACAAAGCAGAAGGATTAGATTGGGAGATTAGAATTAAGGAAGTGCTCTAGCTATAAAGCTGTTAAAATCTGATAAGCACAAGGATTAGATGGTTACATTGCACGTTTTTGTAAGTTGTCTGTAAACCTCTTAGCAGGATCTTTAGTATCTATAACTCAATTTTGCATGAGTGGAAACTGACATATGCTGTGTGATTGACAAGTATTATATTAATTCTTTTGGAAGACAAAGACTCAATAGATTGCAGATTTTACTGCCTGATACCCTTTATCAATAGAAACACAAAGGTACTGGCTAAGATACTTGAAGATAGGCTGAATGGTGAGATCAATCACCTGATTCATGAAAATCAATCAGGCTTCATTTCTGGATGGCAAGCAGATGCAGAAAAAAATGTTTGAGGGAATGGCTTGGACATTTATGTTTAACTTATATTAGAAAGATGGGGTCTGGACCAAACCATTGTGCTTAGATCCAGCTATTTATGAAGATCCATGAGTATGCATGAAGGTGAGTAGAGGATAGTTAATTTTTCCCACTGTGTAGGGGGCTGTGGCAGGGGTGCTATCTGTCACTTAAATAGTAGCTGTCTGAACTTAGTTACCCCTGTTAATAGAACCCCAGTCATATTACCAAAATTTATCTTTATACCTGTTGACCTGGTAAAGGAGTATGAGAAGTTAGCTGGGTTTAAAATGATTATGAAATCTCACATCCTGCAAATGATACTCACAGATAAGCTTGTGCAGTATTTAAAAAACCAGAAGCTTGCAAACTGATGGCCTATAAGGAGAGTGTGACATATGTGATAGTTCAAACTACAACAAACTACCAGCATAACTAATCCACCCTTCTTGAAAATCTAGGATTGGATCTAGGTAGGAGAGCCAAGGTAAATCTAATCTAATCTAATCCTTAGGTTTGGCTGGGGTGCACAGCCAGTATAAATATGGTAACTTTTCCCCACTACATTTCCCTAACCAAATCTGGAACATACCCTTAATGTGCTGCAGAAAAAAGTGTCACTTGGAAGCGTAGATCACCTAAGATAACATATAGGGTAATGTATCATTCCAGTGGTCTTGGGGGTCCCCAATTTTAGAAGGAATTATGCAACTGCCCAGCTCAGAGCTGCAAAAGAGGAACAGAAAGTGTGGCCCAAGGCCAGGATGCAGACCAAACAGGCTGCAACTACAAGAGTGCTAGCCTCTTATGTCAGGAAATTATAGAGACAGAAGGAATATAGCAAATCCATTTGGGCCCCATTTACAAAGCCATGGTAGTGATTCTCAGCACGGCAAATGTGATGAACCCCATAGAAACTGAATGGGCTTCATTGAATTTGCTGCATGGGAATCGCTACCACGCCTTTGTAAAAGGAGTACTTTGTGTCACATATTTTATAAATTTGGGGGAAATATAGATCTATACATCAATAGTATGTAAACTCATGGAAACTCTACTTAAAGGTAAATTAGACACGATATTGGATGAGGGGAATCTAAGGGATCCCTGCCAACATGGATTCACTAGGGGCAGGTCATGCCAATCCAATCTTATCAGCTTCTTTGATTGGGTGACAGGAAAGCTAGACTCGGGAGAGTCTCTGGACATAGTGTACTTGGATTTCAGTAAAGCTTTTGACAGTGTCCCACACCGTAGACTATTAAACAAGATGAAATCGATGGGGTTAGGTGAGAAACTAACTGCATGGGTCAATGATTGGCTGAGTGGAAGACTTCAGAGGGTGATGGTCAACGGCACCCTCTCTGAGACCTCGGAGGTGACCAGCGGAGTGCCGCAAGGCTCAGTCCTGGGACCATCCCTTTTCAACATATACATAAGGGACTTGACCCGAGGGCTTCAGGGTAAAGTAGCACTGTTTGCCGACGATGCCAAACTGTGTAATACAGTAAGCGAAAGCAACCTCAAGGATAGCATGACGCATGATCTGATCACGTTGGAAAACTGGTCCTCGATATGGCAGCTGGGTTTCAATGCTAAGAAGTGTAAGGTCATGCATCTCGGCAGCAGAAATCCATGCAGAACATACACCTTGAATGGAGAAACACTAGCTAGGACTTCAGAAGAACGGGACTTGGGAGTAATCATCAGTGCAGACATGAAGGCTGCCAAACAGGTAGAGAAGGCCTCATCCAAGGCAAGGCAAATGATGGGATGTATCAATAGAAGCTTCGTTAGCCGCAAACCTGAAGTCATAATGCCACTTTACAGAACCATGGTGAGACCTCATCTGGAATACTGTGTGCAATTCTGGAGGCCACATTACCGTAAAGATGTGCTTCGAGCTGAGTCGGTCCAGCGGATGGCCACTAGGATGGTCTCCGGACTCAAGGGTCTCTCATACGAAGAAAGACTGGGCAAATTGCAGCTCTATACTCTAGAAGAGCGCAGGGAAAGGGGTGACATGATAGAGACATTTAAGTACGTCACAGGTCGTGTCGAGGTGGAAAATGACATATTCTTTCCCAAGGGACCCTCGGTCACAAGGGGGCACCCGCTCAAACTCAGAGGAGGGAAATTTGGTGGTGACACCAGGAAGTATTTCTTCACAGAAAGGGTGGTGGATCAGTGGAACAAACTTCCGGAGCAGGTGATCAGAGCCACTAGCGTGCTCGACTTTAAGAATAAATGGGACATCCACGTGGGATCCCTGCGAGGGTCAAGTTAAGGAGCTGGGTCATTAGCACTCAGACTTAATGGGGTGGGTCAGTAGAGTGGGCAGACTTGGTGGGCTGTAGCCCTTTTCTGCCGTCATCTTTCTATGTTTCTATGTTTCTATGGATCAAGAAAATGACTCCCTGCACACTCCAATCAGGTTTAATTTGGTATTCTCATCAAATTTTCTAGTCATGGGAAACTATGGGGCTTTGTAGAACTGGCCAATTTCTTGACCAAGAGAAACTGTGACCAGAACGTATGAATGTAGGGCTAGTCTCAGTTAGGGCGCTGGTCTTTGACCAGAGGGCCGCCGCGTGAGCGGACTGCTAGGCACGATGGACCACTGGTCTGACCCAGCAGCGGCAATTCTTATGTGACCCTTCCTTATTGTCAGAGATGTATATTTAATAGAGGCTTGTCAGAGATGTATATTTAATAGAGTGTTTGCTATCATCAACTCAGACATTATCTTTATTCCAAGAGAGTAAAGAGATCTTGGAGGAAAAAACCCACAAACCACCATTTGAGGAATTATGTTTACACACTCTGGAAAAAAGGATTTAATCTTTGATAGTACCATGGGCACAAAAGGTACATAAGAATAAAAGAATAGCCTTACTGGATCAGACCAATGATCCATCTAGCTCAGTAGCCCATCTTCATGATGGGCAATCCAGGTCACTAGTACCTGGCAAAAATCCAAATAGTAGCAACATTCCATGCTACCAATCCAGAGAAAGCAGCAGCTTCCCCCATGTCTGTCTCAATAACAAGACTATGGACATTTCCTCCAGGAAACTGTACAAACCTTTCTTAAAACCAGCTACATTAACCTCTCATGGATTTGAAAGATGAGGAGGTGCTGAAAGGTTCTCAGCCCAACCAAGAAGGGAATGAGGTGGAGCCATGAAACTTACAAGTTATTTCCACATATTCACCTATAAGTTCAAAACACTTAGCATATTCTGTCTGAAGTTTCTATAACCCTTCCAAAAGATACTCTGATATCTGGTCATTGAAATACTGCTCCGCTTTGGCAATCTCCTCCAAATCACTCAAAAATTGTCACATTTTCAAACTCTTTTAAGGTTTGGAAACAAAAAATAGATGAAGCCAGATCTGATGAATAGGATGGATGGTCTATGCACTGAAACACCAACTGTATCAAAACATCCACTGTTTTGCCAGCCGTGTGAGAAGGTACATTGTCTTTCAAAAAGAGAACTCCTTTCCGCAGCATTCAGCTGCTTTTTTCTTTCATTGCCTCCTTTAATCTGCAAAGCAAGTTACAGTAATATTCTGCATTAATTTGGAAGACAGTCAGTCATTACAACATCTTCCTGATCACAAAGCACTATGGTCATGACTTTTCCTGCTGAATTTTGGGGTCTTAAATCTCCTTAGTCTTGGAGAACCTGAGTGACGCCATTCCATGGAATGTTGTTTTGTCTCAGGTTCATAGTGGTGTAACCATATGCATTAACAGTAATTAGTTGTTCCAAAAGGTTGGCACCAGCTCGCTAAAAATGCTGCAAAATCAACTTGGAAGTGTCATTGCGAAAACCACTATAGGAACAAAGAAACATGCTGGCTAGTAATAAAAGCCAATTAAACTTGATTGAAGGCTTCCCTTCAGACCGGCACTGCCTCAGACTTTTTTTTTCCAATACAACTTTAATTTACAATTGAACAGACCCCACTGGCTCTCTAAGCTATATGCCTTGTCTTTATTTGGTGGCAAGGCTTACAGCTGAGGCACCTCTAAAATAAAAATTGGGGGAGGTGGGGGAAATGGGGGGAGGGACTCGACCAGTCAAGTGTGGCACCCTCGAGGTTGGATGGACCCCCAAAAGGGTCCCCTCCCCAAGCTCAATCCCGCACCACAAACAGGGACAAGAAGGCCAATTTAAACAAAATCCAACAGCCCTACATTAAACCAGAAAATACTGCACAGGCTTACCATCTCCACCTGCTGGAGACTGAGAGAAGACTGACTGCACTAGTGCTGCATGGTTTCTGATTCGAATCGATTCACCGATTCACTTCGGGTGAATCGATTCGAATCAATTACTTTTTTTTAATTTTTTAAATCAGCCTCCCAATTCAGTGACCTTGCCAGATTAGTTCGGAGCAGAGACAGAACGTGGCTGACCATGAACTACACATCTCTAGGCTGTAACGAGAACGTGATGAGTCCATAGGCTGGAAAAGAAGGAGCAAACGTGCAGATGGAGGAAGAGTGGAGAGAGACATAGGGGGAGCAGGGGAGAAACCCGGGCATCAGGGAACCAGAGAACCCCACCACCACCACAAAAAGATAACCATGCAGCTGCTCAAACCCAGCTTTCACTGCTTCCTTCCCACCCTTGTTTCCTTTCACACTTTGAAAAGCTCAGACTGCCCTTCCTCCGCCTTTAACTTTTCTGCTCTAAACTACAAACAAATGACATTCTAACAAAAAGGAAGCCCGGTGCTACACAGTTCTACCAGGAAAAGAGAATGCCAGAGGAGAAGGTAAGCCTCGTTTACTGTGCATGTTCTCTGCCAGAATCCGTACACAACCCTTGCCCGCTTTCGGGAGCAGTTCCTCGTTTGAATGACTTCCCAGCTTTCCATCAGCACCGCAAAGAGGAGCGGGAGCCTCCGACTAATAAATCAGTTTTGAAGTTCACACAGCTCCCCTCCTCTTTTTAATTACCACTTCCTTTCACAAGAGATAAATGTGCAGAGAACTGTTCACTTCTGGTGTGATTGTTTAGTACAGTGATACAGTGCACACAGGTGCACACTATCCATGGGCAGGTGCTGCCACTGGCCTTTCTTTCCCCTCCTCTTCCAGCCCCGCTCAGAGGCGGCCATGAGCCACTTAGAGGAACACGAGACTTGTAAGCTGAGCTAATGGCCTAGGCGCGCGTACCTTATCCAGGGAAGTAGATAAGAGATATCATTTGCCAGAAACAATGTCCTTCAGCTTGATTTACCAGCGAACATATCATTCTCCAGGGAAGTAGGTAAGAGATATAATTTGTCAGAAACAATGTGTGGCGCAATGGTTAAAGCCTCAGTACCCTGGGGTTGTGGGTTCAAACTCATGCTGCTCTTTGTGACCCTGGGCAAGTCACTTAATCCCCCCATTGCCCCAGGTACATTAGACAGATTGTGAGCCCACCGGGACAGACAGGGAAAAATGCTTGAGTACCTGAATAAACTCATGTAAACCGTTCTGAGCTCTCCTGGGAGAACGGTATAGAAAATTGAATAAATAAACAACAAAAAAATGTCCTTCAACTTGATTTACCAGCTTGTTCTAGAGAAAATGCCTTAATAAGTTAGGTTTGTGCTTCTCTTCTCTTTATATTAAGAGGCCAGTCACTCAGTGGCTGATGAATGTTTGGTTTACTTGCCTCATGTCACTGAAAGACAACTGCTTCGGGTTTATTACATTACATTACAGTAGTATGCCCCAGAAGGAGTTCAATGCGAATTTACAATTTAGAAGAGTCTAGTCATATCTAGGGATTACATTACTTCATTAAATTTCATGACACAGATAACTTGGTTTGTGCCACTGTAGCTGAAAAGAGTGTTATCTTATTTAAGTGACAATTTGCAGAAACAAAATTATATGTTTTTGATATTGTTTCGGATCATTGATTTGACCATATCCATGGAGAAAGAAGAAAACGACAAATGGGCTGGAGACCCTGGCAAGCGAGTTATCAGAAGACAACTGGAGCCTGGGACCAACATGATTTGAATAATGACCAGACAACAAAAGGTAGAAAAAATAATTTTATTTTCTGTTTTGTGATTACAATATGTCAGATTTGAAATGTGTATCCTGCTAGAGCTGGTGTTAGACCGCGAACATGAGCTAGGATTTAACAGAGAGAGGAAAAGTCTTTTTTGTTTGTTTTGTTTACACTACAGCGCCAGTGTGGGTAGGAGAGGGCAAAGGGGGTGAAGAGGCTATAAAATAAACCCACCAGGATGTTTGAAAAAAACATCGAATTGGGCAGGAAAATCGAATCGAAAAATCGATTCAATAGGCTGAATCGAATTGAAATTTTTTTTCCTCAATCGGGCAGCCCATTTATACTACAGCCAAAAGTTTATGTCTCAGTCTCCAACTGCTGGTCGAAATGCATTATATCCATCAGTTTCTATGCCAGTCTCGAGGGACATTAAAGAGAGAGAGGTTTTTTTCCATGAGCATGCAATTGGGTGCACAGTTTTAGAAAAGGGCCAGTTATGCCCTTAAGTATAACATAATTAATTAGCACTAAACTGGCAACACTTACCAATAATTGGAATTCGCTGTTGCTTCTATCACATAAATGCAAAGGAGGCATTAACATGAGGGGCATGTGTGCGTTAAGGGTGTTCAGACTATTCTTGTGGGCACTTTATGGAATAGTTGTGTTTATATGCCCAACTGTAGAATTTAGGCACCAACATTTATATCAGCCACAGGCATGGCATAAGTGGTTGAGGCTATAGTTGGTACATAACTGTAAACTTACTCCTATGCTAGTACTCTATAACAGATTGGGCATACAACTCTGCCATTATAAAATACTAGCTTATTGCCCAGTTTTTCTGGCACCTACCTTTTAATGACCTATACTGAATAGACCCCAAAGTGTTTATATCTGGACGTATAAGCACATGCTATTGGGGAAAGGGGAATGAACAGGGAGTGGTGGGCAGGTTGTACCATGCTGTAATAATATGTGAAATGTGCTTTAATAAAAAGTAACTAAAATTCAGAGTAATAAGTGTTCTGGTATTTTTTTATCAACAGATGAGCTCCAGAGAAGATTTTCAGTACATTTTTATAATCTTTGGTCAGACTTTAGATATATAAAAGATGTGCTGAGTTTAAGAAAAATATATGACAAATGGCCCCCCCTTTGGCCTTAGTTGCCCCTTGGACCCTATAAACAATGCGGTTTAATAGATGTCTGAGTCATTCAATTTCTAGAAACAATAGACAATTATACACATACAATCCCACCCATAAGCAGGTTATCAGAGCAGACAAAAATTGCTCTCCAAAACAAGCAGATTATTATTAATGGAAATAAGTTCAAAGTACACAAGTTTAAAAAAAAAGCTTGTGGTAGAACTCCTTTCTCAGGCTGTTTCCATTTTGTTATCAGTACTGCCGTGGTCTGGTTCCGTGAAGTTTGAGAAAGCACTTCCTCCTGAGAATTGGACAATGGGATAGTTTGGTAAGGACTTAGCAACATGTAGCAGAGTGCTTTTGAGAAAAGGCAGCTTACAAGCAAGGAGGCTTGGACTTACGAAGAGATGGCACAAAAGGAGCTGAAACCAGGATTCTCACAAGGGGTAGTGCAACAAAGTTTATATAATGTTCATATACTGTGTAAGGTTTGTTAAAAATGTCAATAAGAACTAGGTTTGAAAGATAATTCCTCATGAGAAAGTGCTACAAATTTTAAATTTAATATTTACTAATTGCCTTTTCAACCTCCGGCTGTACAAGGCAATATACAAACAAAAATGCATTTTTAACAAACTTTACACAGTATTATACAAATAAAAATGCTTAAACAGCCACAGGTACAACACAAATAGATTCAACCATCAAATAACTACGAGACAATCATTGCTCTAACAGATAAATTCATTTTTAAAAAATCCACAAAGTATATCCCCAATTAAAACACAATTAGCAAAATTCACAAAACACCAAAACTGTTTACTTTGGATCAGCAGGTGATAGTTGTCTTTATACATACAGTGATATGAAAAAACATAAGAACATAAGAATTGCCGCTGCTGGGTCAGACCAGTGGTCCATTGTGCCCAGCAGTCCGCTCATGCGGCGGCCCTTAGGTCAAAGACCAGTGCCTTGAGTCTAGCCTTACCTGCGTACGTTCTGGTTCAGCAGGAACTTGTCTAACTTTGTCTTGAATCCCTGGAGGGGGTTTTCCCCTGAAACAGCCTCCGGAAGAGCATTCCAGTTTTCTACCACTCTCTGGGTGAAGAAGAACTTCCTTACATTCGGAATCTATCCCCTTTCAATTTCAGAGAGTGCCTTCTCGTTCTCTCTACCTTGGAGAGGGTGAACAACCTGTCTTTATCTACTAAGTCTATTCCCTTCATTATCTTGAATGTTTTGATCATGTCCCCTCTCAGTCTCCTCTTTTCAAGGGAGAAGAGGCCCAGTTTCTCTAATCTCTCACTGTATGGCAACTCTTCCAGGCCCTTAACCATTTTAGTTGCTCTTCTCTGTACCCTCTCAAATAGTACCGTGTCTTTTTTCATGTATGGCGACCAGTGCTGGACGCAGTATTTCAGGTGGGAGCATACCATGGTCCTTCCTGATTTCCCTCTAATATTGATTATATGTCACAATGAATGGTGGCTGATCTTTAAACAAAATGTAATATTAGACAAAGGGAACATGAGAATGTTTATGTTTATTAACTTTCGATTAATCGCAAAATTTTGATAGTACTAAGTGATGTACATATACCACATGTGTCAAACACAAGGCCCGCCTGGCCGTTTTATGCGGCCCACAGTGACTGTGCGCCTGACACTACACTCTCCAGGAACCTCCTTGAGTCCAGACTCCCCCACCTACCACCCGCTGAAATTTAAAATCTTTGGGCAGCTGATGCGAAGCCAGACTCCCACCGTTTCCTTGCCCTAGAAGTGTTCTTTCTGCAGCGTCCTGCCTGTGCAGGCAGAGGAAGTGCTGCAGAAAGAACACTTCCAGGGCAGGGCAACAGCAGGAAGCTGGCTTTGCGTCGATTACCCGAAGATTTTAAATTTCAGTGGCGGGGAGGTGGTAGGTGGGGGAATCGGGAACTGGGGACAGGTCGTACCGTAGGATCCAGCTGAGAAGGGAGGGCTGAGGTTGGGAATGAGAGAAGGACATGCTGCATGGGCTGCGGGAGGACAGGAGTTGGGAAAGCAAGAAGGACAAGATGCTGGCTGGAGGGGGTTGGGAAGGACAGAGGCTGCACGGGATGGGGGCTAGGAAGGGAGAGAAAGAGAGATGATGCCAGTGGGTGAGGAAAGAGAAAAAGAAAATTCTTGGACATAGGTGTGTGGAGTGGGAGGAAAAGAGAGATAGTATACATGGGGAAGAGGGAGAATTGTTGGACACGCTAGTGGTGAAAAGGAGGGAGGGAGAAATGTTACACTGGGAGGGAGGAGAGATGACTCAAAGAAGGGAGAGATACCAGATTCCATAGAAAGGTGATGGAAGGAGGGAAGAGAGAGATGTCAGAACACTGGAAAGGGAAGGAGAAAATAGAAAGGAAGGAGGGGGGAGATGCTAGCCTGCAGAAAGGAGAGGAGAGAGATGTTAGACCTCAGGAACAGGGAGGGAAGGAGAGAGAGAGAGATGCCAGACCGTGGGCAAGGAAAGAAATTCCAGGCTATGGGAAAGAGATGAGAAAGATGCCAGACCATATGAGGGGGAAGACGGAAGACATAGCTGTCTGACCAGGGGAGGGGTAGAGAGGAATGAGATGGTGCACAGGGATGGAAGGGAAGGGGAGACAGAGATAGGAGATGGTGCACAGCAATGGGTGCAGCAGGGAAGAGATAATAAGAAATGCTTCTTATGGATAGATGGGAATAGGAAAGAAGAAGGAGGGAGGAGGTGGTACACACGGATAGATGGGAAAGGAAGACATGGAAAAGTAGACAGATTTTGAGAAGAAAGCAGAAAAATGGAAGAAAGCTGAATGTTAAAAGTTAATGCTAAAGATGGATGTATGGTAGAAAGTGAAGGAGACAAAAACAGCAAATGGATAAGGTGGCCCTGGACATACAGTTAAGAGCACAGACAGAAGGAACTGCAACTAGAGACAGAGAAAAGATAGCTTGAAAAACAAAATCACCAGACAACAAAGGTAGGGGAAATTATTTTATTCAATGATTGAATTGTGTTAATTTTGAGAATTTACATCTGCTGTCTATATTTTGCACTGTTCAGGAAGAAATGCATTTGTTTCTCTGGGGTTGTACTACATGCAGAGTCTCTTAGGGTTTCGTTTGTATATATTAGTACTTTTAGTTTGTGGTCCCGTATTTGCATAGGGGTTATCTGTGTTTGTGTAGGAATGAATGTTGAGAAGTAGTTTAATTTTGTGGTTAACCATTATGTGTTGTTAATAAGATTATATTGTGTGTATATATGAAAAGTGAATGGAAAAAATGGTATTACAATTAGTACTATTATTGGAGCCGGGTCTGGGATGGAGACTGGGCGGGGTGAAAGCCTGTATTTTAGATTTCGGCCCCTTAATGTGATTGAGTTTCCTGACATACACACACACACGTATATATATATATATATATATATACATATATATATATATATATATAATACTCATAAAACACAGTTTTTAAATTATTAAATTATTATTTAAAGAACAAAGATATCCAACACCCAATCATCCATGTGAAAAAGTTACTGTTCTCTTATGTAATCAACCACTTAACCAAACTTAAGATTTAGCTGACTCACTGCAGCCAGCCTGTTGAATCTAAACCTCATTATATATTGAACTTTTCCATAACAGTGAAGTACTACTACTGCTACTATTTATCACATTTATAGCACTCAAAGGCATATGCAGTGCTGTACATTTTGACATTAAATAGACTGTCCCTCCTCAAGGAGCTTACAGTCTAACTTGGACAGACAGACATGACATCTAGGATTGGGGTGAGAGGAGTTAGGAGTTGAAAGCAGTCTTGAAGAGGTGGGCTTTTAACTTGGACTTGAACACTGTCAGAGAGGGAGCCCGTCATAGGGATTTGGGCAGTTTGTTCCAGGCATACAACACAGCAAGACAGAATGGACAGTCTGGAGTTGGCAGTGGAGAAGGGCATAGATAAGAGGGACTTACCGGCTGAGCAGAGCTCTTGGGGGGGAGGGAACATAGGGGGAGATAAGTGAAGAAAGATAATTTTTAAAAGAGACCATCTGGGCACCTGTCCTTAAAAGATGTAGCTGAAGTGCAGTTGAGTAATGCAGCAAGACAATGATCCAAAACACAAAAGGAATTCTACATCTGAATGGCTGAAGAGAAACTAAATTAAAGTCTTGGAATGGTCTAGTCAAAATCCTAACTCAAACCCAATAGGGATGCTGTGACAGGACCTGAAATGAACAGATCATACAGGAAATCCTACAAATGTGTCTAAATTAAGAAAGATTACCGTATATACTCACATATAAACTGAGATTTTTGGGCCCAAAAATGGGGTTCTCAGTTTATATTTGAGCCTCCTTTGGATGATGGTGCTTTTTTTTCCTCCCCACTTGATGACCAACAATGCTATTTTCCAACCCTCCCTCCAGATGCCTAGCACTGCTATCCTTCACTCTCTTCCCATGACCGGCACTGCTATCCTTACTAATGACCACTGCTATCTCCTCCTCCCCTCCCCCAATTACTGGCACTCCTATCCTCTCCCCCCTCATTGACCAGCACTCCTATCCTCCACTACCCGCTCCCCTGCCTCAGACTGACATCGCAGAGTCCCAATGATTCAGAAGCCGACACTCTGTGCTGGGCTGAAGGGCCTTAAGCGTCTGCACATGCTCAAGGCCTGCTGGCTAATGCCCTCTCTGGAATTTTCGGAGGGAGTCCAGCAAACCTTGAGCATGCGCAGATGCTCAAAGCCCAGCTCAGAGCTTCGGGTTCCAGAGCAACAGGACTGCAAGTGCGATGTCGGTCTGGGGCAGGGATAGCGGGTAGTGGGTAGTGGAGGATAGGAGAACCTAAGACGGTGGTCTCCTCTGTACTTTTCTTTTACCGCGGTCCCCTCTGAAGCAACTTCCTGTTTCTGCTTAGGTGGACCATAGCAAAGGAACAGTTCAGGGGAGGCCAAGGGCAGCAAGAGAAAGCAGATGGTGGCGCATGGATGGTAGGAAGGAGAAGAGATGGTGCACAGATGGAGAGAAGAGGAAGAGATGGGACACAAGGATGGAGTGAAGTGGAGAAGGAGGGAAGAGATGGTGCACATAGACAGAGGGAAGGAGAAGAGCTTGGACACATAGATGGTGGGAAGAGGAAGAGATGGTGCACATGGACGGAGGAAAGGAGAAGAGTTGGAAAGGTAGATTTGAGATGGTGGCAGAAAAATGGAAGAAAACTGTAGCATAAGCTAGCATTTATGAGTCATTGAACTTTACAGTAATGGCGGTCTAGAAATAAATTCTTATGCTATGTTATGTCTTATGTCATTTATGAGCCATTTTGGCGTGATCACTTAAACTATGTCTATGGCAGGTGTAAATTTGCATGACTAAATGAGGCAGCTTGTGAATGCTTATGGTTTATTTACAACTTTTCATACCACCCAATCTGATAATCAGATCTGAGCAGTCTACAAATTAAAATTTAGAAAAGAAATGTTATAGTCAAAATAGGAAAGGCAGTCACAGTAGAGCAGTCATACACAGTTGAGCAGTCATATATGTATATACAAAAAAGTGTGGTAAGTTGACTACAGTCTGGTAAATTCCCCAAACTGAGATCTCAAAAGAATCCATCGAATGTAAGAGTATTCTATACAGCGCATGCTACAATAATTACAAAATGCCTATGCTCTGTCCATATTAATGTCCCCTGTGCAGTTGCATGGTAGGTGAGTTAGGAATGCACTTTCTAGTGCCAATTAGTGATAGTTAAGACCAATTTTGATAACTATCTCCAATTAAGCACCAATCAAAGACCAAGATATTGCTTATCTTTATGCAGTCACATCTCTGGTCAGTTTCAATAAAGCAAGATAGATTGTGAGCCTACTGGGACAAACAGGGTAAACTGCTTGAGTACCTGAATATGATTCATGTAAATTCATGTAAAACCGTTTTGAGCTACCCTGGGACACAGAGTGAGAAGACAGGAGCTTAACTTGGCTGGAAACTTCTTACAGATCAACCAACAAACACTGATGCTTTATGTAGGACCACTCAAGCCAGAACCCAAAGGGCCAGCACCTACACTGCTGAAAAAACATGATCCTTGTCTCCTGCTGATAAACACAAACAGCTGGTTTGGTGTGTGAATGGAGTACTGTATAAACATAGAAACTCTTCCTCCTTACCCCTCGCAGACCTGGTAATATTTCTCATCCTGAATACCGTCCTGGAGAGGCATGTTAACACTGTAATATCGTCCCTTTCCCAGGCCAACGTCCGATACATCACCTGTTCCTGTGGAACAGGAAAAGAGAAATTATGCCAGTATTCCAAAACAAAAAAGGGAAATGATGGGGGAAGAGGGAGACACAATCAACTCAGGAATGCTTGTCATGTCATGTTGCTGCCCTCACAGGGATTTTATGGGGGGAAGAGGGGTGAACTATATATTTACATCATGCCCCATGCCATTATAACAGAGCAGAGATGCATAGCTGATATTATTTTGCTTTTCCCACAAACTCTAAAAGCCTAACAATGTGGAACATGCTAGGATAAGGAGACAGGGGTCTGATGGTTTCCTTTGACTCAGCATTAAGTTATTTCAGGGCAGCATCAGAATGAGCAGTATTTTGGAATAAGAACACAAATCTGTAATCCTTACTGTTTCTCTGTGTTCATCCAAACTGCATGCAATGTGTAATTATTATTATTTTTTACTGCTCACAAGTTAAATTTTATTTCAAAGACAGACATGCCAAGCTTCTAATGTGATTACTACATATTCTAGCATCTATCAGAGCCAGATGGACATGGATACACTGCAGAAGTGTCATGCCTAGGGAAGGTAACTCAAGCACATCACTGGGATAAAGGTATAAAAAACAAATGGATAAAATAGAAAAATGCAATCGCCAAGCATCTAATTTATAAAATATAAAATACTTCTCACAAATGTACAGAGTGTGAGAGCTTGAAACACTTTTATCAATCCTTGGTAAGCTCTTTTCCAGTAGATAGGCGACACATTCTAATCTAGACAGTAGGGTTATTTCCCTATAGCCACGTGCTGCTGCAGAAGGAACCCACTCTGGATTTTTCACTCTGCCTTTGTTATACTTCACTGGGCTCTCTAGCTCCACCTTCAGTTAGTACCTAAGCACATAGAGCCACCCAACACATGTGAATTAGAGGCACCTGTAGCAACAGGCATAAACAAATTGTTCTGTTCAAAAAGTACCTAAACAGTACCATTAACCGCCAACACAGGCTTCAAAGGAGCTCAGAAACTACTCAACAAATTAAAACATATACAGTATACAAATTCTTCCCAGCCCTCAAGGGCTGACAGGCAACCAAGAATCAGTTTGGAGAAGCCTAAACAGACTGAAAACTGTAAGCAGACGCCAGAAGGACAGGGAGAGAGTCTAGAATGTCTCATCTATTTACTGGAAAAGAGCTTACCAGGGTAAGTACATAATCCCTTTTTCTACTGCAATAGGTGAGACATTCTAGACAGTAGGGACGTACAAAAGCAGTCCCCCAAAAAGCCAGGGTGTGCTTGCTGCACGGAACCCCAAAAACCAAGGACCCAAAGGTGGAGTCCTTTCTTGCCGCCATGTCCACTCTGTAGAATTTGGCAAATGTGTGAAAGAGATCAAGTTGCTGCTCTGCAAATCTCCTCAGGAGAGACAGATCTAGTTTCAACCCACGAAGAAGCCACACTCCTGGTAGAATGTGCCTTGACTGAAACAGGAGACTGTTTCCCAGAAAGAATGTAGGTTGATGAAATGGCTCTTGAGCATCAAGTCCAAAAGGGAAACATCTCAAAAGGCTCAAAAGGAGCCTTGGCAAAGCTAGACAGTACCAGGTTAAGGTCCCAGGAAGCCCCTTTAGAAATTTAGCAATATCAGGATGCGACACCAACAAGGATCAATGCTTCTGGGATCTAGAACAAGAGAGCCCGGTCAAATGAACCCACAGAAAAGCTGTTGTCCAAACCAGCCTGAAGAAAAGGCGAGAATCAGCGAGATGGGAGCTGAATAAGGGTCCACCTGGTCCTGGGCACACCAAAGTTGGAAGGCCGTCCATACCTTAGCGTAAACCAAAACCATAGGTGACTTCTTAGACTTTAGAAGAATATTAACAACCATAGCAGAATATCCTTTGTGCTCTAAGACTACGTGCTCAAGAGCCATGCCATAAGAACAAATTGACCCGGATCTTCAATGGCCACTGGACTCAGCAGGAGGAGGTCTGGATAGGCGCTTAAGCCAAAGGCTGCAACTCCTGTACAGACTTATCAGATCTATGAACCACGTCCTGCAACATCGGCCAAGGAGGAAAAACTTACAGGAGATTCTGCTGAGACCACGGCTGCACCAGAGTGTTGAGCCCTTTGCCTCCGGGCTCGGTTCTTTGACTAAAGAAGCGATCTGCTTTCTTGTTTCTTGCCATGGTCATGAGGTCAAAGTGGGCCCAACCCCAGCACTGCACTATTGCTTTGAATGCCGCTGCGGACAGGGTCCACTCACCCAGATCCAGAATCTGTCTGCTTGAACATTGTCTACTCCTTCCATATGCACTTCCATCAGCGCTAGGAGTTGACACTCTGCTTAAAGGAAAAGAAGGCAGGCTTCCTGAGCCAGAAGAGTGCTCTTTGTCTCTCCCTGGCGATTTGACATAGGATACTGCCGTCACATTGCCAGAGAACACTCTGACTGCTTGGCTCCCCAGAGTCTTCTGCAATATCATCAGATCTAGGTAGCTGAATAGCTCTAAGCTCCAACCGGCTGATTTTCCATTTCTGCTACACTGAACAGGAGAACGATTGTAATGGGCTCTTCAGCCCCGAAGACTGGCATCTGTCATCATCAGAATCCAGGAGGCAATGTGTAGCGGTACATCCCTGCGGAGCAATTGTTGGAGAAGCCACCAGTGCATGCATGCCCGGGCTTCCAGAGTCCAAGGCAGACGGGCCTGCAAAGCATCCCTGTGTGGAGCCCAGCGAGAGAGCAAAGCATGCTGAAGAGGATGCATGTGCACTCTCGCTCAAGGAATTACATCCAGTGTGGCAACCATGGATCCCAGAACTTGAAGCTAATCCCATGCCAAAGGAGCTGGTTGCTCTAGAAGGTAAGAAATCTGAGCACACAGTTTCTGCCTGCGGGCTTCTGGTAGATAAACACAGCCCACCACCATGTTGAAAAGGACTCCCAGGTATTCCAGCGTCAGATGGCTCTTCCTGAAGTTGACAATCCAGCCCAGGTCCTCCAGCACCTGGAGCATCCGCTCCACTGTATGCTGCCCCTCAGTCAGCGAGGGAGCTCTGATCAGCCAGTCATCCAAGCAAGGGTGAACTTAAGAGACCCATCTTTCGCACATAAGCTACCACTAGTACCATCACCCTAGTGAAGGTCTGGGATGCTGTCACCAGCCCAAAGGGCAGGGCCGAGAAAGCACAGTTACTTACCGTAACAGGTGTTATCCAGGGACAGCAGGCATATATTCTCACATGTGGGTGACGTCATCTACGGAGCCCCGGCGCGGACAGCTTTTCAAGCAAACTTGATTAAAGTTTCAAGTTTGCACACTGCACCACGCATGTGCGTGCCTTCTCGCCCACTAGAGGGCGCATCCCACCTCGTGGTCCTCAGTTCCATAACTAGCAAGGAAGCCATCCCCGGGGAGGCGGGCGGGTTGTGAGAATATATGCCTGCTGTCCCTGGATAACACCTGTTACGGTAAGTAACTGTGCTTTATCCCAGGACAAGCAGGCATGATATTCTCACATGTGGGTGACCTCCAAGCTAACCAAAAAAGGGCAGGTGGGAGGATGGCAATTTAGGAAAACAGATTTTGCAAAACTGACTGGCCAAACCGGCCGTCACTCCTGGATAAAGTGTCCAGACAGTAATGGGAGGTGAATGTATGAACCGAAGACCAAGTGGCAGCCTTACATATGTCCTCCATCGGGGTGGATCGGAGGAAAGCTATCGAAGCTGCCATCGCTCGGACCTTGTGCCCCGTGACTCGACCCGGGGGAGGAAGGCCAGCCTGAGCGTAGCAAAAGGAAATGCAGGCGGCCAACCAGTTAGACAGAGTGCGCTTGGAAACTGGATGCCCTAATCGATTGGGATCGAAGGACAAAAACAATTGAGGAACCTTCCGATGAGGCCTGGTGCGTTGAAGATAATATGCCAACGCCCTCTTACAGTCAAGTGTGTGAAGCGCCTTCTCGCCAGGATGGGAGTGGGGCTTCGGGAAGAACACAGGAAGGACAATGGACTGATTGAGGTGGAAGTCAGAAACAACTTTAGGTAAAAACTTAGGATGGGTGCGGAGAACCACCTTGTCGTGATGAAAGACAGTGAAAGGAGGGTCCGCAACCAAGGCTTGCAACTCCCCAATTCGCCTGGCGGAGGTGAGGGCAATTAGAAACACCGCCTTCCAAGTCAGAAATTTCAAGAGGGACTTGTTGAGTGGCTCAAACGGGGGTTTCATCAGTTGAGCCAGAACCACATTCAAATTCCACACGACAGACGGAGGCTTAAGAGGGGGACAAACCCTGAGTAACCCTTTCATGAAGCGTGTCACCAGGGGATGGAGTGACAGAGGGCGTCCCTCCAGAGGTTGGTGGAAAGCAGAAATCGCACTGAGATGAACCCGCACCGAAGTGGTTTTCAAGCCGGAGCGCGACAAATGAAACAAATATTCTAAAACCGAGGATACCGGAACTGATACCGGATCCAGGTGAAAAGACGAGCACCAGGTGGAAAACCTGGTCCATTTCTGCGCATAGCAAAGCCTCGTCGAGATCTTGCGGGAGGCTTCCAACACCTCCTTCACCGATTGAGACAGGTCCGGAGGAGTCAGGGAACAAGAAACCAGGCTGTCAGGTGCAATGACTGCAGATTGGGATGTAACATGGATCCTTGACTCTGAGACAGCAGAGAAGGAGAGACAGGCAGGGGGAGAGGCTCCCTGGCACTGAGCTGGAGCAGCAGGGAGAACCAGTGCTGACGCGGCCACCGAGGTGCTATGAGAATCATCGTGGCCGTGGACGATTTTAGGTGTACCAACGTTCGCATGATCAGAGGGAACGGAGGGAATGCATACAGGAACCTCCCTTCCCAGTCGAGTAGGAAGGCATCCGCTTCCAGACGGTCCTGCGAGTACATCCGAGAACAATATAGTGGTAGTTTGTGTGTCTCCGGAGAGGCAAACAGATCCACCTGTGGCGTTCCCCAGCGAGCGAAAACCTCGCGTAGAACTGCTGAGTGTAGAGTCCACTCGTGCGGTTGCAGAAGTCGACTCAGTTTGTCCGCCAGGCAATTCCGTTCTCCTTGGATGTAGACCGCCCGGAGGAAGATGTTCCGGGAGGCCGCCCACTCCCAGAGGCGAAGAGCTTCGGAGCAGAGGGGCCATGACCCCGTTCCTCCCTGCTTGTTCACATAATACATTGCCACCTGATTGTCCGTGCGGACGAGGACCACCTGGTCCTGCAATATGTGAACGAAGGCTCGAAGTGCTAGGAAGATGGCCCGCAGCTCTAGCACGTTGATGTGACACTGACGGTCTTCTGCCGACCACAGGCCCTGCGTGCGAAGACCGTCGAGGTGGGCTCCCCACGCGTACTCCGAGGAGTCCGTGGTCAGGACCTTGCGAAAAGGCGGAGTGCGGAATAATAGCCCCATGGACAGATTTGAAGAGACTGTCCACCAACGCAGCGATTTCCGCAAGGGCGGAGTTACCGAAATGAGGCGAGACACAGGGTCGCACTCCTGACGCCACTGGGACGCGAGGGTCCACTGAGGGATCCTCAGATGTAGCCTCGCAAACGGCGTGACATGTACCGTCGAGGCCATATGGCCCAGCAGCATCATCATGCGCTTGGCCGACACCTTCGACTGTTGAGAGACCTGGTGGCTCATCCGTACCAGGGCTTCCAACCGCTGGGTCGGCAGGTAGGAGCGTAGGCGCACCGTGTCCAGCACCGCACCTATGAATTGAAGAGACTGCGATGGCCTCAACTGAGACTTTGGAAAGTTTATCTCGAACCCGAGAGTTTGCAGGAAGGCAATAGACTGTCGGGTCGCTGAGATAACCCCCTCCCTGGTCGGGGCTTTGATGAGCCAATCGTCCAGGTAAGGGAACACGTGAAGTCCACGCGACCTGAGGGCTGCTGCAACCACCACCATGCACTTCGTGAATACTCGTGGGGACGCGGCCAGGCCGAAGGGCAGTACCCTGTACTGGAGGTGGAGGTCCCCCACCTGGAATCGTAAGAATCTTCGACAGGCGGGGTGCACCGGAACATGGGTGTATGCTTCCTTCAGGTCGAGGGAGCACATCCAGTCCCCTTCCTCCAAGAGGGGATACAGAACCGGGAGAGATAGCATTCGAAACTTCTCCCGGGCCAGGAATTTGTTGAGCTTCCTGAGGTCCAGTATGGGGCGCAGGTCCCCGGTCTTTTTTGGGACCAAGAAGTAGCGGGAGTAAAACCCCGTACCCCACTGGTCCTTGGGGACCGGCTCGACCGCCCGAAGCTTCAAGAGGGCTTTGGCTTCGGTTATAAGGGTCGGTAGCTGCGAACGGTTGCAGGGGACTAAACTTGGGGGACTGTCCGGCGGCGAGGACACAAAGTTGAGCGAGTAGCCCTCGGAGACGATCCGGAGCACCCAAGCGTCTGAGGTAATCTCGGTCCATGCCTCCCGGAAGGACCGAAGACGGCCCCCGATAGGAAGGGGTTCTTGTGAAAGTGCGGAGGGGAACCCGCCCCGTCCGCTCAGCCCGTCAAAAGGAAGGCGCTGGCTTAGAAGGGCCCTGCGCCGGGGCTTGGGGTTGTCCCCCTCTGCCTCGCTGAGACGGACGTCTCGGAGGCGGTCTCGAGAAAGCCGGGGTCGACTTCTGAGGGTATCGGCGCGGCGGAGGCCGAAAGGGTTTCTGCGGCGGGGGCCTAGGTTTGGGGCGGACCAGGGATGCTAGAGAGCGCTCCTGTTCCGACAAGCGCTTGGTCGCCGCGTCCAATGACTCGTCGAATAACTCGGACCCCACACAAGGCAAGTCTGCCAGGCGTTCCTGCAGGTTTGGGTCCATGTCGAGGGTGCGAAGCCAGGCCAAGCGGCGCATGGCCACCGCGAGGGCCGACACCCTCGAAACCAGCTCAAAGGCGTCGTACACTGCATGGAATAGGTACAACCGCAATTGAGACAGGTTGGACATAAACTTGTCGAATCCTGCTCTTTGGGAGTCCGGTAACGAGTTTCGATATTGAGGAAGGTCCTTCACCATGCCACGCAAAAAGGAGGAAAAGGTGAAGGCGTAATTTAGAACCCTGGTGGCCATCAGGGAATTTGAATAGAGGCGACGGCCAAACTTGTCCAGGGTCCGCCCCTCCCTGCCTGGTGGAACCGCCGCAGAAACCCGTGAGGGCTGAGATTTTTTAAGAGCAGACTCCACCAGAAGAGACTGGTGTGAGAGCTGCGCCTTATCGAACCCTTTAGGGGGAATCGTCCTATACTTCGATTCCATTTTTGAAGGCACAGACGTGACTGTAAGAGGGTTTGACAAGTTCTTCAGCCAGGTTTGCAGAAGGACACTGTTGAGAGGTAGTCTAGGGACCTCCCTAGGAAGAGTGGGGAGGTCCTGTTCCTCCAAAAATTCTTTGGAATACCGAGAGCCTACCATCAGGTCAATCCCCAGGGCTTGGGCCATGTCCTGAACGAAGGATGAAAATGAGGACGGCCTAGCCTGGGGGGAGGGGGTTCTCGACCGCCCCACCGAGGAGAGGGGGGAGGCCTCATGGGAATAATGAGGGTCCCTAACCGATCCCGAATCCCAGGATCCCCTCTCGAGGGTCCTCGAGGGGGAAGGGGAAGTTATCCTCCTCGCCGAACCCTTGGGTGAGGACCCCGGGGTTCGTGGGACACTCTCCCGTTTCCTCGGCGAGGCGGCCCGGGAAGACTTCCCATGGGGTGAGCGGAGGAGCCTCAGGTTGTCGAGGCGCAACTCCGACACCTGCAGCGCCTCGCCCCCGAACGACGAGGAACGGTCGCGCCGAGGCGAGCCTCGGGGCCGCTTAGACTTCCTCGATCGACGCCCCGTCCGAGGTCGCGTCGAGGGCGAGGCGTGTCTGGAAGACCCGGAGGAAGAGGAGGAAAGACGGCGCACTCTGCGCAACTTTTCCTTGGGCCTTACACTCCGCTCAAGGGGTTCCCCCGAGGTCGAGGTCCGGGGCGGGGCCGAGACCGAGGTGAACGGGGCCACCGTACCCGAGACCGAGGTCGCCGAGGTCGGGGCTCCCGAGGGAGCCCAGGTCGGGGCCTCCGAGACCGAAGGCGTCCCGGCCGAGGTCGAGGCCGCCGGAACCGCAGCACGCTGCAACACTTCCAGGGCTCCCGACAGCTCCGATGAGATCAGAGCTCGGAGGAGATCCTGGAAGGCCGGAATCCCCACGAAGGTGGGGAGTTCCGAGTCCGGGGCACACTCCCTGGAGGGCGACCTCGGTTTCGAGTATTCCCTCGGGGTGTGCGGAGTCGAGGTCCGATGCGGGGCCGGGGTCGACCCACCCGCCTTGGCCTGACTCGAGGATGGCTTCTTTGCTGAAGGGGATGGAACAGAGGACTTACCCGAAGCTTGCTTCACTGACGAGGCCTTTGAGGAAGAGGGCCGAGGCGAGGCCGAGGCCCCCGAGGACGCCGAGGCCGAGGTCAAGGCCGGGGCCGAAGCCGAGGCCGACGTCGAGGCCTTAAGCGGTGCGTCGACGGCGAACAATTCGGCCATTCTTGCCTTACGGCGACGGAGGGCCCTGTTTTGGAAGGTAGCACAGCGATCACACGAGTCTGTCGGATGTTCGGGCCCAAGGCAGACGATGCACCACCGGTGAGGGTCAGTGATGGAAAGCAACCTCTCGCACCGGTTGCACTTTTTGAATCCCGTAACAGGACGGGACATCCACGAAGAAAAAGAAGAAGGCCGGGAACGTACCGACGTCCCGCGGCCACGGATTCCGGGAGCCCCCGGAGTCCGATGAAAAACGAAAGACTTTTTTTTTTTTTTTTTTTTTTTTTTTGAAGAGAAACGAAAAGAAAGAAACAGCACCGCGAACTAATTCGAAGGAAAACAAACTAAACGCGGCAGCTAGAAGGCAAAAACACTGGAGCTCAGATCCACAGGGCTTTCTTGCTCCGCGGAAAAATTTGAACTGAGGACCACGAGGTGGGATGCGCCCTCTAGTGGGCGAGAAGGCACGCACATGCGTGGTGCAGTGTGCAAACTTGAAACTTTAATCAAGTTTGCTTGAAAAGCTGTCCGCGCCGGGGCTCCGTAGATGACGTCACCCACATGTGAGAATATCATGCCTGCTTGTCCTGGGATAACTGGTAATGCTGTTCCAGAACATGAAAACACAAAAATTTACAGTGGGCTGGAAAAATGGGAATGTAAAAAGTACACTTCTGTGAGATCCAGAGAGGCAAGAAACTCTCTCCTGGGGCCACTGCTGCAATGATCAAACGCACAGTCTCCATTCAGAAGCAGGGAATCTTGAGAGCTACATTCATGTGTTGAGGATCCAGAATAGACATCCAATCTTCTGAGCCTTTTTTTTTGGCATGATAATTTATATGGAGTATCTGCCTGAGCCCAAGAGGCTGGGCAGTACTGGCTCTATAGTTTGAATATCCAGCAAGCGCTGAACGGTGGCCTAAACCATGAGCACTTTGTCCAGGCAACCTGAAGAAGAGTCCACGAACCAATCGAACAAATTCCAGCTTGTAGCCCGACCAAATAATGTCCAAGACCTATCTAAAGAGGAGCATCCCTCAGCCTGGCGCCACTCTGCCTCTTCAGCAGGGGGTGCAGAATTGGAGGTAGAAGGCTAAGAACACCTATAGCCATTATACTGTCATCGTTAGCCCTATGAAAATCTCTGTGACGTGGCACTTGCATACAGTCGGAATTGCTGTGAACTACAAAATTAGAATGATCAGAACCCCAGGAGGGTCTGGGTCTGTTATTAGGCAGTGTCTTGGGGTGACAGTCCATTTCAGAATCCAGACCTTTGCCAAACAATAACTGCTCCTGAAAAGGCAGTCTAGCCAAAGAAGTTTTGGAAGTGGAATCGCCAACCCACTGTCTGAACCAAAGCATTCTGTGGGCAGAGAAGGAGTATGCTGATACCTTTGCCAAACTCACATATGGTCAAACAATGCATCGCCATATAATCTGTCTCCACCAAAAAAAAAGTTGAGAAGGGGGAACCACCATCTCACTCTACAGCAGGGGTGTCCAACCTGCAGCTCGAGGGCCCCATGAAGTCAAGGGCGATGCAGAGTTTTCCGCTGCTGCCCCCGGGTGTTTACCGTCTTGCCGGCTCCCTCCTCTGTCTTGCTGCAGCATTTGTGCAGCCCCAGAAACATTTTTTTTCGGCCAGTGCGGCCCAGGGAAGCCAAAAGGTTGGACAACCCTGCTCTACAGTATGCGCATTTGAAAGAGACAGGCGCATGCAACAAAAAACATTAACTAAGCAGTTTTAATACCAAAAACAGCTGCGTCAAAGAGAGTTTCCTGAGGACCATATCTACATTGCAGTCCTGCATCTCTTCTAATACTGGACTGATCCAAAATTGCTGACACTCCTGTGCCAGAGGATATCAGCATGACATAGCTCTAGCAATTTTCAGAGCACCCTCCGGAGACTAAATTGCTCTGAGACCAGAATGCATATATCAGGGTGCAAGGGGAAAGTAGCAGACTGCAAGCACACACCACAAAGCCAGGATGAAGAAGTGGATCAAGCCAGCTGAGTGACCAAAATGAACTCCTGCAAAGATTCAGAAATAAGGTCCAGCAAAGCCGCAGACTCAAATAAGTGCAGGACTGTGAGAGAATTTCCAGGCTCCAAAAACCCCAGAGGGATCGACAGATCCAGCACACAGTCCCTGATCTCCCATCCTGGGAAGTGCTGCACCTGCAAATAAGGGACAGCACTGAGCTCCAGAGAAAATTATACAGGCTGACTAACAGGTACCCAGTGGGATCGGCCTGTCAGCTACAGACTGAAGTCTGTGAATTCTCAAGCAGGCAGAGCTTCAAATTCTCTCCAAGCACTAAATTACCCAAAAAGGGGACAAAATTACATCAAATTAAAAATAAAATGGGGATAGCAGACCAAAGACTCCTGCAGAAGGAAACAACTGAAGGTGGCACTAGAGAGCCCAGCAAAAAATCAGGAGTGGATTCCTTCTGCAGCACCATGCAGCTATAACGTCTTGCCTAATGAACTGGAAAAGATCTTAAATTACCAGATAGTCACAAATCAAAGCAAAGAAAACAAAAATAAAAGACCCGTCATCCAGCAGTAGGTTGCACTGTACCAATTTCTAGCATAAATGCATCAAATGCTCATAAGAGAAAAAGTCTGTTAATGCAAACTTGTGAAAGCAGATAGCAGCCCTTCACTTAGTGTATGAGAGACAGTAGAGAGGTCAAAGCTTCATTAGAGAGAAACAGGTCCAGGAACTTGGTGCAAAACAGCAGGAAATTCTTTGAACACTGATGTGACTGCAGCTGCAGCACAGCATCATATGGGAGGATGTGTGCCCCATCCCTGGCAAATTTATCACTGAAACAAGGATAAACTTCAACCAAAAATTCTTCTAGAGAAGGGGTTTTAATTTTTAATAAATTAAGACCACTAAATTGCTGACAAGTTCTACCACTCCCACAAATAAAGGGGGCAAAACAGAAAATTAATTTTGCCAGCCACACTTTAAACTCCATGATGACATTCACAGCCTCACAGATGTCAGAACTGAATACTTTAAACTGCCAAGCAGAATTGTAAACATACTGTCTGGGATCAGTTTCAAGTTTCAGCTTTTGAGGTCTCTGGAATGGTTTAGGCAATTTTTAAGGCATTACAAAATTTAGATTGGTGAAAAAAGTTGTATGACAGTAAAAAAGTGTTTGAGGAGAATGATTAGGCAGATATAAGCTAGCCCCAGGCAGGAATTCAGAATCTATTCCAGGGTGGGGCATGTTATGTAATCACAAAAGTCTGTAGCTACTGAACACTTTCCAGCTCAAACAAGAGATTCAGCAAGGACAGGAAAGCAGTTCTGTATGTTTAGGGGTTTCACAGAATTTATTGAGATTTAATTTTTTTAAAAACTGCATCAAAGATACTATATTTGGTCATCACTACTGGTGGGTAAAAAGGGTTGCTCCCCTGGACACAGAAGGGGACACAGAAATATTCAGCTGACAGTGGGACCATTTTATTGACTGCAGCTGACATTATTCCCAAATATTCAATGCCGGGACACATCCAGGTTTCGGCACTGAATATCCAGTCATGAGTCATGGTCATGAGTTGCTACATAAAGATAGGACTGTGTTTTATGTGGTCCCATTTGGCTATATTAGCATGTTAAGTGCTAAATACTGGCAGTGCTGACTCTGCCCGGAACACCTTCAAAAGTTTTGCTGGTTTTCACCTAGGTGTCAATTTTCAGGGGTGATAACCAGTTAAGTGCTGTCAAAAATTAGTGGATAGTCCTGAGCTAACTATTTAACCTGTCAGTGGCCAATTCTGGATTATTAAATAATTTTAAATATCAACCAGTAAGCAGTCTTTTTGTGTCAGTCTAGAAAGCTACATGCATGCAAGCCTGGAAGCAACTCTTTAACCAAGGTGCTGCTTGTCCAGCAACATACGTTACTAAGAGCATTTTTACTTTTAGATTTAATTTTGCGTTTCAATGATTTTTATAGATGACTCCACAGTCAAACAATCTTAGATTAAATTTAATTTTTAAACCTTCTGACATTACCAATAAACATCAATAATCCCTCCTAATGCAAAAACAATAAAATAGAAATGTAACGACTACCAGAAAGTTACTACCGTATTTCTCCAAGTACTCTCTCAGGGGCAGATGAAAGCTTTGCAGAAGAGCTGCAACTGAATTGCAAAATACTGCAACAAAAAAGAGTACCGTAGCATGATGTAATTAACGAGGTATGTAAATTACTATTGTGTAAAAACTGCAATAGTAATCTGCAGCTCACTAATAAATGTCACCTTTCCTATCAGTGCCTGAGCTATGAATGGCTCAGGCACTGACAGTTGTTGACATAAAAAAAGAAACATCCAAAAATAAAAAAACTGCAGGCAAGTATGAAGTGGCATTTTGCCTCTCCTATCTTCCAGTGACCCTCAAACAATCTTTGATGTCTAGTGGCAACATCCCCTGAACAGCCATCTTTCTATCCCAAGGCCCAAACCAAATAATTGCACCTCTTCCTTCTTCCCCCATCATACCCCAAATCAATAAAACAAAATGTCCTGGTGGCTAACCCCCCCTTGTCAAGGCACTTACTTCTACCTGTGGGTGCTATCATCTACAAAATTGGTGGTGCAATGCACCACATGGGGCCAAGATATCGTAAGGGAAAATTCCCTCTTATGGCATACTGGCCCTAACTAGTATATCCCCGAATGAATCATGCAGGGCAGGGAACTGCCATTTTGTAGAGGGGTGGCATCACTCCTGCATATTTTGAGGTATGGTGGCCTAGAAGACACCTTGGCAAGGGGTCAGGGAGCAGTTAAGTGCCAGCCACTAGACACCAAGTTCCTGGAATTGAATTCCTACAGTAGACATCGGTGCACAGCATATTAAAATGCATGCTAAAGAGCCATCAGCTACCATACAGCAGTGTTTCTCAACTTCTTCAAGCCAAGTACCCCCCCCAAGTGTAACAAATATCAACCAAGTACTCCCACCAAGCTCTGACCCAGACCACACCCCCTAATAATAATTGTAATGCAATTTCTTCCATTCATTTTTCTTATACATACAATATAGTCTTACAAAATACATAATGGTAACCACAAAATAAAAAAAACACAAAGCACACTGTATGCAGAGAAAATGTTAATTATCATTTATATTTGGGGGGTCTTCAAAGAGGTCAAGGCAGATGACTTTAAAATATGCAATGTCACCTCAGTAGCTATAGAAAAATAGACAAATATAGTGCAAAATATAGACAGCAGATATAAATTCTCAAAACTGACACAGTTCAATCACTAAATTGAAAATAAAATCATTTTTCCTACCTTTGTTGTCTCGTGATTTCATGAAGTTGCACTTCATTCTGACTGTGCATCCAATATTTCTTTCTTTCTGCTTCCTACATGCTTTCTCTCTTCTGGAGCTCATTCCCTTCCCCAACCAACATCTCTCTGTCCCTCCATAAGTCCAACTTTTCTTCCTCTCTCCTCCACCCAAATTGGCAACATGTCTCCCTCTCTCTCTCACTGTCCATCTGTCTTTCTCTCATTCCCTCCCTTGCTGCAAAGGGAGTGGGAAAGAGAAATAGATCCAGGGTGCATTTCTCCCACCCCCTCTTACTGCTACATCCAACATTTCTCCCTCTCTCATACTTTGGATCATGTGCAGCATTTTCCACCACTGCCCACCAGCCCCATTTCTCCTTCTATTATCCCTTTCCAGCACAATGCCACATCTCTCCCTCCATCATGTCCAACATTCCTCCCCCTTGCATCCCCTTTAATCTGTTCCTCTGTTCTCTCTCCACCACCATATCCAACATTTCTCCCTCATCCTTCTCTTCCTCATGCATCTCTACCTCACTCCTCCCTATATCTCTCTGCCCAATTTTCCTTTCTTCTTTTCCCCATGTGTACCATCTCTTTTCCTTCACTCACACACTCATGTCCAACAATTCTCCTGTTAGTGCTTCCTTCCTCTCTCCCTTCTGTGTCCTGAGTTCGTGTCCCCCTCCTTGCCTTTCAGCCTTTGTCCCAAATTTCCTCCCCTTGACCCACGATCATGTTCCCTTTCTCCCCTACTTGCTACAACATGCTCACTCCCTTCAGGGCCATCTAGCTGGGCTGCTCCTGCCTTCAGCCACAGAGGGACTTGTCTCAGGCAGCGGCTCTTACACGCTGCATGTGGCTGATCCACAAGCCTTCCCTCTAATGTCCACTCTGACATCAGAGGGAAACCTTTTTGGGTTGGATTTGGCGAAGGGGGGAATGCAGGAAGGAGGGCATGGGATCCCCAATGGTGGCGGCGATTAAGGAGGAAGGGGGACGGGAGACTCGCACAGTGCTGTGTATCTCCAATAAGCGGCTCGCATATACTTGTGTGTTGAGAAACTCTGCCATAAAGCATGCAGAGCTGTGCACTGATGTCTACCACAAGAGACCTTAGCACTGAAATTCTTTTAAGGTTCAGCAACTATTATTGCAGAAGGTCTGGCAAAGTTTAACTTTTTGCAGATAATACCAAGCTCTGTAATAGGGGGAGACAACAAGGAGGGGTGTGTATAACATGATGCAGTATCTGGCAAAGCTTGAAGAATGGTCTGGTAATTGGCAACTAAAATTTAATGCTAAAAAATGCAGGGTCATGCACTTGGGCTGCAAAAATTCAGGAGCATGGTATAGTATAGTATACAAAGTACTCCTGTGAATGGAAGAACAGAGGGATTTGAGGGTGACTGTGTCTGATGATCTCAGGGTGGCAAAACAGGTAGAAAAGTCAATGGTCAAAGCCAGGGAGATGCTTGGGTGCATAAGGAGAGGAATGGCCAGTAGGAAAAGGGAGGTGATAATGCCATTGTATAAGTCTCTGCTGAGGCTCCATTTGGAATAGTGTGCAATTTTGGAGACCACACCTTCAAAAAGATATAAATAGGATGGAGTTGGTCCAGAGAGCTGCTACAAAATTGGTTAGTGGTCCTTGTCAAAAATCATATGGGGACAGACGGGAAGGGATATGATAGAGATGTTTAAATATCTCTGTGGCGTTAATGTGTAGGGGTGTCACACAGGAAACACACACATGCAGTCTTAGAGTCGGGATGGAGGTGCTGCAAGGGGCTAGCTCCGAGTCCCTTTTATTATGCTTCTAAGCTAATGACATCATAGTAACTCCCTCGTTTACACACCTAATGATTGGTGGGTACAAAGGTACATGCTTTTACATTGGTGGATACAAAGAAAGATACATGCTTTTACCCCGTGATCACCCTCCCTTTACCTCGTGCTTTTACCTTGTGATCATCCTCCAACTCAGCACTTAGACAAGGGCCTGATTAACATGTGGACAGAACCTGAGTCTTTGCACGTCCTCAATACCTGTCAGCTGATGTCCTTTCTAAATAAGGACTGCTTGATTAAGATAAGGGTTAATATGTGACAGGGATCTTGTGACAAGAAAGGAGGGGGGAATGCCTCAGCATTCTATCACAAAGTGCTAACACTTTCCTTGCTTACTGAGGGGAGAGGGAATGGGAATAATTCATAATTCTTTCACAGGGGCGGTGAAATCAGTGTGCTGATCTCGTCCTGTTTCAGAATGGCATCCCTACATTTCCCCTTACTTAACTATTTTTAAGGGCTTATAGAGGTGAGGTAAATCTGCTCGGGATAATTTGCGATATAGACTGATGCATAAAGCAAACAAGGAAGGCAGGCATTGAATAAGACAACAGAGTAATCAAAAGACCTATTCCAATGAGTAGACTGAAAAATGACTGGAACCACTGGCCAGACCATAGAGTATTCCACCACTCTGGTAAGTTATCTTGATGCATATTAGAGGCCAATTCATGTAATCTATGGTTGCTCAGTTGTTTAACACAGCTATCTGTATTTCATGTTGTTCTTGATTTAGCAAGCTAAATGCGTGTGAGGTATGATTAATGTTTTTTGCCAATGCACAAGCTAATCGGGGTAAAGTTTTTTAATTAAATAATGCTAACCCCAGTACACCAACTAAGAAGACAGCCAAAGAGATAATTTTAGCTTTTGAGAACAAGTTAACATTACAATCACACTGGTCAGCTAAGGCATAACTAGCAGATGTGATAGAGACAGTGTTTTTCAGCATGTGTGTTAAATTAGCAGGAACATCCTGCAGGTGGGACAAAGTGAGCATTAAGATATGAAATATTTGCAAAATGTGAACAGTTCCACAAAGCTAGTCCACTGTTAATGCAATTTCTAGTACAATTGTGTACCCTAGCACATGACAAATTTTTGTGATTTGCTACTATGGGGGTATAAATGGTCATGGCATCCCAGGGTAATTTTCTGGCTACTTTCCACCATGATGTAAACATGGTATATGATACTTCATCTTCAGTCATAAAATTTGTTAGTTGGGAAATCTTTCTTTTCCCCTTGGCGCTAACTTAACCATTTCCAGATAGTGCCTCTGGGAAGTTTCAAAATCTAAAGTGTTGGTAGTAATGTTTTATTTTTAAATGCACATTTCAAATAAAACGACACACCCACAATTCACGCACCTAATCAAACACATTCTCACACACACAGTCTGGGGCCCCAAACACGTCACACGCATATCTATCACATATTCAATAATTACTACTAAGGTGCATATATTATAATCAAAAATGTGAGTCCCTATATCTGCCTAAGCCAGACTGAGAGGTCTGGCATTAATTAGCGTTCCCTAGTAGATATGTGAGGCATATCAAAAAATCCATAAACGTCCCTAAAATAAGAGAACCTCAAGATTACTTTCCCTATACCCAGAAGTGCCGGGCATAGTAACCTAGAATTAAATACATTAAGATGAAGAAGAAATGTCCAGTGCAAACTCTAAAAAGCCCAAATATATGCATAATATGTACAGTTAACTCATGTGAAGGTGACACAAGCAATGAATACACACAAGACAGATTTTGTCTTCTTTGAGTGTGGTGCAAGGGCCAAGTTCTCAAATTAAATTTAAATCGTTAAAAGAACTTATGATGTGTCAGCAAATAATCAAAAAAAAATGTAAACCACTGCCACATGTGGGACAGGCCTATTACCTGCGACAGGTGTTACAGTACATAAAAATATGGGATAAACAAAGAGTTCTTTTCTGAGAACATTGCATGAGACAATAATAAAGAAATAATACAACAGCTAACAGAATATCATAATAGGCCTATGAGATTACGCAGTAAAGCATAATTATATTTTGAAAGTACAATTCAAAGAAGGTAAATTAAGGTATAATGGCAATAAATGGAGAGGATCCTCTGAAGATCTGCACTGCTACCATAGAGAGTTTGCATGGTGTAGATGTATTTTTTGGCAGAAAGATATTAAACCATAGTACAGGTTTGTTAAATTAAAAAAAAGGAAAAGCACAACAGTTGCACACCTAATGTGAAAATTATCAGTCTTTTTCAAGGTGAGAATGGAAGCTTTTAACGTGTCCCCAAGTGACAGGATCAGTCTTAGAATAATGCTTTCTTTTCCAGTCGTCTTGCTGTGATATGGGAACTTGTGGTCTCTGCAAGATGGAATCGAATTCAGGAATAGGATTCTGCAATTGTTGATGCCAGGAAATTCCCTTCTTCTTCTGCAGTTTCCGAGACTGGAACAGGTGGCGTGCCGGTCGGACGTGTCTGCTCGGTACCCAAACTGGACCTGTAGGAGTTGAGACAGCAGCATAGCCTCTTCCCCAAGTTATTAAGGGAGCAGGTCCATGCCAGACAGGATTAGAAGACAGTTTATATATAACCAAAGGTTGCGGCAATGGAACTGTCTTTTGATAGTGTTTATCATGGGCAGAATACTCTGAAAAATAGTTTAAATGGTTAATAGTGAACAAAAGAATGGATGAAGACATTTGAACCTGTCTCAAATTAGGAACAGCATATTTCACTTGTTTCTGTTTTAATAAATAAGATTTTAATGTATGGTTGGCACGTTCCACAATAGCTTGTCCTGTAAAATTATAAGGCAAACCGTGAATCAGCTGGATATCCCATTGTAAGCAAAACTCAGAAAAAGCATTGGAAGAGTAAGCGGCATCATTATCTGTTTTTAAAGTTTTTGGCTTCCCCATAATTGCAATGCATTGTAACATATGATTAATTACATGATTCGTTGTTTCTCCTGTTTGTGACGGCACCCAGAGATAACCAGAATAGGTGTCAATAGTAACGTGCAGATATTTCCATTTCCCGAAAGGGGGATAATTGTGTGACATCCATTTGCCACACTTGATTTACTGCAAGTCCCCTGGGGTTTACCCCGTACTCAGCAGCCGAATGCAGCGGTGAGCATTGTGGGCATGATTGAACTATAGTTGTAGCTTGATTTAAGGGAATTTTAAACATTTTTACCAAGACTTTAGCATTTTGGTGGAAGAATGCATGACTGTCAATGGGAGTGGTAAATTGTGCAAAAACCTTTCTAGTTGCAGCGTCTGCAAGATTGTTTCCTGTAGAAATGACTCCAGGAAGATTTTGATGGCTACGAATGTGAAACACACTAAGAGAGTGTTTATGTGTCGACAATAATGAGCGTAATTCAAGAAAAAATGATAGTAAATTGTCATCAATTGACGGGGTAATGTAGGCACCAGGAAACTGGTAAACTAAATTACGAACATACAGACTGTCTGTGATCAGGTTCAATGGACAGTGGGAAAAGGTTTGCAGTGCAATAACAACAGCGGCTACTTCTGAGCGCTGAGCGGATTGTTGCGGGGGAGTGAGTAAGACCCAAGAATCATTTTCTTGGGTCCAGTGCACGACTCCGCATGTCCTGCAGCCATCTGTATAGACAGTGAACGCGTCAATTATAGGTGTTAAGCTTAGTGCAGAATGAAAATCTACAACGCCGATATAATTTGTTAATGCAATTTGCAATTCCTCATTAGATTTAAAAAGAAATTTCCATTGCTCTTGTGAAATGGGAACGGTGATAGATAACAAGTCCGATCCCATAATGTCTAAGGCTTTCTTGCTTGCCTTACAAATTAGAGAACTATACATGTATTGAGGAGATCTGATATTCCTAGGGGGCGTATGTGGTAAATAGATCCATTCCACTATATGTAACTGATGATCTGGGGGTTGACTGGCCTAAAACCGCAATAGGTTCGCGTTTCTGTGGAAGGATTAATAAGGAAAGTGCTATATTATCTTGAATCCTATCAACCCCTTGTGTTTATAAATGCTGGTTAATAATCGCTATCACTTTTTAAAGTCTGATGTTATATAGATCAAATCTGCAGGTTGTTTGAAACAGATTACCAAAATTCTATTAACATACAAACATTAATTTGTGCCCAATCAAGGAGGAGTCTATTAATTATTGTAATAACATGACTCAGAAATAGCTTACCTTAATTGCAATTATCTTGGAAGGCATTACATATCTGGGGACAGTTCAGTCAGTGATACTAAATCACTTACCCACTTTTTCTGTAAAACATTTTTCTTTTCACAAATAAAAGATGTGAAATTCAACTGTTAAATTGCAAGTTCATTAAGATTTAAACATTAATATCACCACAGAAGTCTCCTATCTTAAAGAGATTACCTGTCAAAAAATTTTAACTTAATCTCTGAGTGAGCCCTGCCATCCAGTTAATGATTGGCTTAACCAGAGTGAGCAAATGCTATGGAAGGACACATCCTTCATATCTAATTTTGGACAAACCTAGATAACATCAAAGTTATCAGTACTGAAGAGTTGCAAACAAAGGACCTGGTAAGAGAAGCCTGTCAATAAACTTGATAAGAGGTGCAAAGGTCAGGGAGTTAGTGAAGAAAATGACCCCAGCTACAGTATCAGAGAGAATCTAGAAATTTAACAAAAAAAACCAAAAATCAAACCACACAATCAAGCAGGCAAACAGTCCTGTCCTTCTCAGGCAGATGCAGTTTCTAAATCCTGTTCCACTAAACTAATTCCTGCATCTACAAACCTCTAACCTCATCTCCTAGTTTGTTTGTTTTTTTCTTTTACATTTTGGACAAGTATTAGGTGGTCGCCCATCTGTCCTGTGGCCTAAGCCTTGCAATGCTTTACAGCAATCTAAATTGGCATCGTCTTTGGCTAATTTCATCATTAAATCACTTTGAGCTTCCTTATTATCTACTTGTCTTTGTATTGCCTCCTGTAACCTGTTGATAATTTCTATATAAGGTTCGGTGGCTCCCTGTTTGATGCTTGCATAACTTTTACTGGTGTTCCTGAGGCTAACTGATCTGGGGTATAAAGCCCTCCAGACTGTAAAGCTCTCCGTTGAGCCTCCCTTTTATATTCACTATCCCACATAACATATTGACCCGTAGTCAATACCATGCGCATAATGTCTTTCCAATCTTGTGGTATTAAAGTATGCGCTCCAGCCATGGATTCAAATAACCCGGCTATGAAATCACTTTTTAAACCTGTCTCTAAAATAGATTTACGAATTTCTCGCAACATTGCAAAGGATAATGGTTGATAAGTAGCTATCTGTCCTGGACCATTAGGATTTTGGGCATATGTGACTGGATAGGCTTGAATTAAATCTTTCATGTCCTCTGCTGCTAATTGCCCTTCCTCTCTGGCCTTTTTTATCATTGCTTGAAACGCGCTTAAAGGTTACACTAATGTTTCTGCCTTTTTTTCCTTTAAAGGAGCTGGGGATACCTGTGCTGGAGGTATGAGTTTTGGATATGTGTTCTGACTTGAATAGTCAGGGGGGAACGGTTAATGAAACCGTTGCCACCTTGGAAGGCGCCTCTGTACTATCTTCTCCAAGGCATAGTCACACTGATGCCATACCAATATGCCTGCCAAGGCACTAGGCTCAGCATACAAAACTTTCTCGACTCTAATCCAATCTTCTACTTTTAGGGATTCCTTTTCTGGATACCGGGAGCAGTGCTCTCCTATTTCTTGTACTAAACATTTTAACTGTGAATCAGAGGCCTCTATCTGTATGTCTCAGAACATATTGCAATTCTTTCACATGAGCACGCTGTAAATCTGACAGTGAATTTCCCATACTTACTCGAGAGGATCCTGGAGGATGAGGTGCACCAAGTCTAACCATCAGACGGAGCAAGCAGGCCGAAGGGTCCCACGTTTGTGCACCACTTGTAGGGATGTCACACAGGAAGCACACACACGCAGTCTTAGAGTCGGGATGGAGGTGCTGCCAGGGGCTAGCTCCGAGTCCCTTTTATTATGCTTCTAAGCTAATGACGTCATAGTAACTCCCTTGTTTACACACCTAATGATTGGTGGGTATAAAGGTACATGCTTTTACATTGGTGAATACAAAGAAAGGTATATGCTTTTACCTTGTGATCATCTTCCAACTCAGCACTTAAACAAGGGCCTGATTAACACATGGACAGAACCTGAGTCTTTGCACGTCCTCAATGCCTGTCAGCTGATGTCCTTTCCAAATAAGGACTGCTTGATTAAGATAAGGGTTAATATGTGACAGAGGTCTTGTGACAAGAAAGGAGGGGGGAATGCCTCAGCATTCTGTCACAAAGTGCTAACACTTTCCTTGCTTAATGAGGGGAGAGGGAATGGGAATAATTCATAATTCTTTCACAGGGGCTCATAATTCTTTCACAGAGGCGGTGAAATCAGTGTGCCGATCTCGCCCTGTTTCAGAATGGCGTCCCTACATTAATGTACAGCAGGTGAGTCTTTTTCAAGGAGTTTTCAAGGAAAACTCTGGAAGGAGAGGGCATAGGATGAAGTTAAGAAGTGATAGGCCCAGGAATAATGTAAGAAAATACTTCTTTACAGAAAGGGTGGTAGATGCATGGAACAGTCTCCCAGTAGAGGTGGTGGAGATGAAGACTGTGTTTAAATTCAAGATAGCGTGAGGAAGGCATGTGGGATCTCTCAGGGAGAAGAGGAGATAGCAGATGTCATGGATGGGCAGACTGGAAGGGCCATTCGGCCTTTATCTATTGTCATGTTTCTATTAATGGAAGGTAAACTGCTCATTAATGGCCCACTGCAGTTCGCAGTATCTTTCTGCATTGGCCCCTCACTCTTCCCCTTTCTGTGCTGATAATTCCTCAGCTGCATAAATGTTTGCATTTGATTTAACTAGAAAATGTATGCAGCAATGCCTAAGCTGCAAATACCAATAAATCATGAATTTTTGTAACCTCCAAGAACCACTGGAAACTAAACACCCATGAGGGGAAATTCTACTAAGTAACAATACAAAATAAGTATATGTGGCCAAAAATGATATACAATAGACAATGCACAAACAAACTTTCTTAAACAGTAAGAAACAGAGAAAACATGCAGGGAGATTTCTGAAAAGAAAAGCAGTTGAAAAGGAAATGGTGTAAAACAAAAACAGCCCTCCTCAGTACAACCAAGAAAAGAACAAAAGAAAGGAAAAAAACCTAAGCAAAAAGGACAATGAAAGGCTGACACTCAGCCTGGCCCTTCCTTAAGTACAAAGCCCCTTTCTGAATGAGTCAGGCATGTCAGTCAGACCTTACCTTTTAAGTCTACATTCCAGACTCTTTAAGAAAGGAGTTTGGCCTAGATTCACTAAGCCCACCAATCTTACCCGATCCCGAGGCAGGTTGATCGATTCTCCAACCCTCTGTATGTAAATGGGGATGATCAGAGGCACCCCCCCCCCCCCGATGACATGGATCACTGGGTAGCGATCCCGACGCATTCGCAGACCATCTACTTTGCCTGTAGATGGTCTGCGCATGCATTTACTGCCCTGTTTTTACTGGCCCCAACTCTCCTGTTCTCTGCTGCCCTTCCCTACAGTGCAAGCCCGTGGTTTTAACTCACGGGTTTAAAGCAGGTTAAAACCATGGGCTCGCTCTTCAGGGAAGGGCGATCCCTGGCGGCAGCAGCCTCTTCCCTTTTGCCAACTCGACACCAGGGATCCCCCTTCCTCCTCCTCCTAGGAGCCCCCGATGACAGGGCAGTAGAAGACAGCAGCGAGCTCCGTTCAAATAAAAGACACTTCTTTAAAGATGCTCCGGGACAGAGGCTCGCAGAGAGGCAGAGCAGCAGCAGCAGCAGCCCACATGGCTTCTGAATTTTTGCCTCAGCCCACACGGCTTCTTAAACTAGCAGGAACAGGAGAGTCTGGGCAGAGAGCAGGGCGGTCTGAGCTGAGCAGGGTTTTTGCACAAGTGACTGGTTCTCACCAGTCGCTTGTTTTTGGATCGGCCAGCCCAGTCAGTGTGCCTTCTTTAGTTTAGTGAATCGCGTCCTTCTTATTTTGCATGCCGTTTGAGGATGATCGGCACAAAGGTTAATGAATCAGGTTAGGGTCGCTAAGGAGTCGGGACATGATCGGTGGGCTTAGTGAATCTAGTCCTTTGTATCTAGTGTTTTTCATTAAAAATTATTTTATTATGTACACCACTGTTCTAATGAATGCCCTGAAGCTGTCCTCTTGAATCTTGCAGGGAATAACGAACACAGACACAACTCATTTCCTGCTCTAGCATAGAGGTAGATTCTACATTAAACAAAGTTCTGTGGCAAATTTACTTATTAAATATTTTGCATTATATATTATAAAAATAAAAGTCACTCATCTGAACCTTCTTTGCAGGGACAGTCCCCACTACTAAATGACTGATTTGCATATGGTCACACTTTTTAGCTCGGCAACCACCTCTACTGACTTCTGCCAGTGAAGTTCTGCACAACGCCCCACATACATCCCACCTGGGACCCATGTTCTAGTGTGTCTAAGTAATTTAAATGTGTTCTTTTTTTTTGAATGCGAGAAAAGGGATCTCTCTAACCTCTGCACTGAAGGAAAGGGGAACTAACAAATGGATGGAGAATTAAGGGCTAGATTCACAAAACTTACAGATCATGTACCGATGGTTTTGCAATCGCTTCCCGATCCGATTCACTAAACAGCTGTGCGATCAATGTCCGATCCGCACATACAAATGAGGGGAAATGGCATGCATAAGTAGGAAGCCCTCGATTCACTAAACAGAAGAAGGAACACCGATTGGGCTTGCCGATCGGAAGCGAAGCGACTGCTGAGGACCAGTCGCTTCACTTCCTTATCGACTCTCCTGCCCTCTAAATCCATGGGCTCACAATGCGCTTTTTGCAGAATATATAAAAAAGGAATTTTTCCTTTTTTATATATTCTGCAGAAAGCGCAATGGGAGCCTGTGGTTTTAACCCGAAAAAGTGCCCCTTCCCACCGATGGCCACTGCCGTCACCATCGGGCCCAGTTCTCCCGAAAAAAAACAACTTCCTGACACTGTCCACCCACCCCTTTCCCCACGCGCAAATGAATATGGCAGAAGGGATGTCAACTCCCTCCTGCCAACGCAAACCCCCTACCACCATCGGTCCCTCCTGCTCCAGGCCTCTGACGATGCTTCTTTCTTTTTATCTATAAATTTTTATTCAAATTTTTGCTTAAAATCAACAATCACACAAACAATATACTACAACCAGCCATCCAATTATCATAACTATTCTTTCACCCCCTATTTGCAAGACTTCTGGACAGTTGTACAATCTGATTTGTAGAAAATGGTGGGTTTTCACTTAGCGATTATGCCCGAGATATGTTTATTTAATTTACACTGTGAAGACCTTGAGATGTCCGCATTATTGGTGCTGAAGGGTTGTCTTTATGCTGCTAGATTTGAAATAACTGTTGACTGGAAATCCAATACTTCCTTTCTGTGCCTGTCGTTCTGTATGTCTAGTTCTTTTCCACCTGAAAGTAGGAAATAAAGAAATACATAATAGCCAAGTCATGTACATTGGTGGCATTCCTGTATTATAGTTGTGTATATGAGATCCCCGAGCATAAAGCTAGGATGTCAGCAAAACAGCAGTCTGCTGAAAGTGCTCTAAGTAGCTCTGTATACACAGCATATTCCTTGGCCTTGCTTTATGCTAGTTCCCCAAGTCCTCAAGTCAGGGCCTTCACCAGATACGACTGTGTTAGGTTTCCTAGAAAAACAATGCAATGCCAGAGGACCTTGGCTAGCAGATTAAGCCATGGACCAATACTTATGTTCCCTTACTGCAAAGCAAAAGGTATCCAACTTGCTGACTTCATGGCATAGACAAGAGCAGTTGAGCAATTAGAGAGTAACCTTGCTGGAAGGCCAGCCTTGAACTCTGGCTGCCTGCTTTGTCTTGGTTTTCTTCCTAAAGTCTCTCCATTTCTACCAAATGTCCTTAATATCATAATATCATGCTTCCCTTTGCAGAATTCTGCATTTCCTGTGCAGAATTCTGTGCAGTCTGCTGTTGGAACATGTTTCAGGTTGCCTCCCTTCCTCCCTCTACCCACCTGAACACGCATTCCAGTGCAGCAAGAGAAGGAGCTGTCCAGCCACAGATAAGGCTGCTTTTGCCTTCTTTGCTGCCTTGGTCCCCTGCAGTTCCTTTAAGCCACATGGCTGTATGGAGGCCTGCAAAGCTCAAAGAAATAGTCGGACCATAACAGCAGAGAAGGTGGAAGGAGCAGGAGGTGTGGCTGGCAGCTCCTCTCTTATTGTGCTAAAGTGGTGTGTATGCATGGAGGGAGGCAAGGAGGTACCTGGATAAAAGGTAAATGGAGTGTGGGATGGGCCTAATAAAAAGGAGGAGATAGAGGTAGGTGTGTGTGTGTGCATTGGGAAGAGAGTGAAGGTTTGTGACATGGAGGCAGGGACTGGAGACAAAAATGTGTGAGTAAATGGGGGAAAGCAAAAGAAGGGCAGTGAAGGTTGTAGGGTAGGGAGAGAAAACTCTAGAAGGCAGAGGATAGAGAAGAAATGAACAGAAAGAAGGTAGAGGAGGGTGACAAAAATTTAAGTTATTCACCCTGGAGAAGGGGTAGAGAAATTTGGGGACTGAACATACCAGGGAAAGGGATATAAGCTAAATGAGAAATAGAGAAGGTAGAACCTGGGGGTGGGGGGTGGGTGGTATTTCATCCCTGTGGGAAGAAGCAAGCCCTTATAATGGGGGAATTTTGTGGAAGAAAATTACACGTACATTTTGCAGAATTTCTCCAGGAGTAAAATGCATTGCAACATTTTTTGTTTCTGCTATGCTGTGACTTTGGTGGAAATCAGCCTGTAACAGGCTGTAAAATGTTTAAATGCCTCCTTCAATAATAGATCAGTCTCCTTTACAGGGATGTGGAGTCAGAGACAATTTTGGGTACCTGGAGTCAGAGTCGAAGGATTTATCTACGGACTCCAGAGCTCTAATTTTAAAACATATAGATAAAACCAGGGCTGTGGAGTCAAAGTTGGAGTCGGAGACAATTTGGGTACCTGGAGTCAGAGTCGTGGGTACCAGAAACTGAGGAGTCAGAGTCGGAGTCGAAGAATTTATCTACCGACTCCACAGTCCTGCTCCTTTGGTATAAAGCCAGCCTTCCTGAGAAGTTCTCTTTTTGACGGCCACTATGTGTGTACTCGGCAAGCCTAATTGGACACTAATTGGGAACAAAGGTTTATTGTTTAAAGCTTCTATACAGTTAAGTAATGACTATGAAGTCAATTCAGAGAGGTTTACATGAGTAGCTCTGATGGAAACATGAACATTAACTTCAGCAATGATGGTACAATACACGAGCTACAACATATGAACTATAGTCAAATAGTAAAACAACACTACTGGAGTTATGATAAAAGTGATACACTTGAAGAAGTTTTCTTGCATCCTAATTTAGAAAATAGGGTAACTTGTATGTGGTACCTGTTTCTGCCTACTTTAACCCAACAGTGTGTATCTGACAGCTCTGTTCCTAATATATAATTATATGCTTTGTGTAAAGTATTTGCAAGCTACCTTGATTAACTATTAGAAAGGTGGTTATTACAGCAGTGGCATAGCAGCGAGTGAACCCAAGTCCATCCACCCAGTAGCAGGATATCCACAAATAGCTGGTGGGGATACGTTTGGGTGGCCCATCTACCTACCCAACCCACACAAAAATATTATCTATGTCTAGAGAAGGGGACAGACAGATAACAGAAATGACTCAAGCAGGAAACAGAAAAAAAAAAGATTAGAAAGGTAGCAGAAAATCAGAATATAAGATAAAGGGTGACCACTAAAGCAATGGCATTCCAATGCATTTCAGAGAAGGAAAACAAAGCTATTAACCTTTTTGAAGAACTAGACAGGGTACAAGAACAAAAGAGCTGAATGACCAAATCTGCCACCCTGGCCCCCCTCTTCTACACCAGCTCCCATACAGGAAAAAGAGATAAAAAATGTTTTGCGAGTGAAAACGTATAAATGCCTGTATGCATCATACATACATGGCTCATCAAGGGACAAAAAGTGACATGTGACATAGGATGGATTCATGTGTAAGAAATGAACAAGCCAGCCATCATGGACATATATTAATAAGTATCACATGAATTCACACATGCAGCCAGATACTAATATGCATCGCATCAGCATTCAAGTGCAGAAAATTATATTCACTGCTCAGCTGAACATTACTTGCCACAGATGCTGTTCTTTGCTAGAAGTACCTTCCCACAGCCACAGAAGGATCTTAATAATCCAGGTCTCTGCGGCCTGGGAGGCAGGATATTCCAACTGCTCTACTCCGCACCCCAACCAACAAAGGAGAGAGTCTGTGCTTCGCCATCATCATACTGTAACACAACACAATAATAATAAAAAATCTGGAAACTAATAAAAGACACTTGAGTAACCTAAGCATATCTCAGACTATAAACACAAGCATACAAAAACAGGACATATCAACTTTATAGAAGTTGACAACAATTACCATAACCTAGGATTAAATAAGAAAATAAAGGAATGTACTTACTAGTGTATTAGAAGCATCCTTCATCTGCTGAGTCCCAGTACCAAATCAGAACACCTGCTGGAGAAGAGAGGACAGCCATGCCCTTGGATGATGAATTAGGCAGGTTTACCTTTGCCACCATCATGGACATCAATCAGAAAATGAAGAAAATCAAGTGTAGAGTGCAGCATGAGACTCCCAAGTATAATCACAGTGAAAATGCTGCAGACATATATAAGAGTTCTTTAATTCTACGCAGAAAATATTAATAAAGGGTTGCTAATATTGGAAGGATAAAATGAGGCCTGAATGCCTATCCACCCACCCGCCCTGTGAAAGCTGGATTTGTGGTTTAGTATATACATATGAGTGGCTGACCCTCATTATTTGTGAGCATGTTGCATATAACTAGCCTTAATCAGACAACTGTTTTGCAAAGCCCACATTTAGCTATTTTTTTTTAAATAATGCATTCCTAAGGGCACCATGAGATCCAATTACACATCTGCAGATATATCTATTCTGATATGTCTGTACTGTATCGGAGAAAGACAGGGAAGGGGGTGGCTTATTAAGAGATTACAATGTGGTTCTATTATCTCACTAATCTATGACTCGGGTGGCCCATGACTGCTATTTTCTAGTTCCCAAACCCTAGCATTATTTTTACCCCTTTCGAGAGTTCGCTATGAACTTCCAGTACAATGTTTAGTGCAGGCCCTGGTTCAATTCAAGGTACATAAATTGTGTGTCTTCAGAAGTTCTATGATCCCATAAATTTGTTTTACTTAATATAAAAGTTCTTTCACTGTGAGAATAAAACAGTCTCGGTTGTGAGCATTTCCAAAATCTGTAATGGACATCCCAAAGATAAACTGATGCCATCTCTGCAGAACTCAAGGGAAAGCATGAGGACAGCATTTTTGGCAGAAAATAATTTTTGCAAATATAGAAAGGTACAGTGAGTAAGCTGCTGAATTTACTTTATTGTTTAAAAGAGAAGGAATTTTCTGATAGAGCTGTTGAGACCAGTGTAGACCTGCTTATGTAAGTTATACCCTAGATCAGTGGTCTCAAACTCATGGCCCGGGGTCCACATGCGGCCCGCCAGATACTATTTTGAGGCCCTCGGTATGTTTATCATAATCACAAAAGTACAATAAAAGTTTCTTGATCATGTGTCTCTTTAGCTATAAATGACAATATTATTATTAAGACTTAGCTAAAAGGAAAGATTTATAAACTATAAAGAGTTTTACCTCATGCAAAATTGTCATTTCTTTAAAAAGACATTAACTATGTTTTTTTGAGGCCCTCCAAGTATCTACAAATCCAAAATGTGGCCCCGCAAAGGGTTTGAGTTTGAGACCACTGCCCTAAATGATAAGATCACCTGCCTGGGAAAAATCCGGGTGAGAACTTGTGCAGAGAAACGGTCATGACTTTGGATGTGAAACTGAAGGCATCTTCAACACCTGTGAAGAAGTATGAGAGGCAAATATCATGTGCTGCACACTCAGCCCTGATACTGTAGACCCTCCTTCACCCCCTTCTCAGTACAGCCTTGGGTACTACCCCCCTTAATTAGATTTAAAAGCCCCAGCCCACCCCTTCAATGAGATTTTAATAATTAACTCAACAGTCATGATAACCCAACAACCTACCCTCCCAGAACAATCATGTGAAAACACATAATTGAACATTCCCTTATTTTAGGAGCACTATTTGCTATTCACATTTGTAAATTAGCATTTAAATATAGAGTATACCCTAAATAAACACAGAAAATCCAATTTTAAGACTTCCAAGATTTACAAGTGTAAATCTTCACTATGTGCATAAGGCAAAGGGGTGGTGTTTCATCTTGAGTAGGGCAGAACCAAAATCTACACATATATTCCTATATCAGAAAATGCACATCTATGATTAAAGAGATCAATGTTGGGATCTTCAGCTGCTCTGGGTTACATAGACTTTGTAAAAGTGCTTTGAAAAACTGAAGAGGGAACTGTTCTGCACTGACAACCTTCTGCAGATTTGTGGTTCGTGGGAATCAACAGCTAAAGTATGGACTCCTGTATATATGTAACAAAAGCACATTTGTGTAGGCTTCCAAAACGGCAAACAAAGTGTTGGCACTTAAACATGTACATTCAGAAATTTCCTTTTATACATAAAAGGCTGATATTTAGACATGGTGGAGGTATGCTCAGACACGGGAGTTTGACTGGCAGCCAGAAGATCAGCTTTGTTGGAACATTCTTAGCTTTGTGGAAGTGATTATTCTCCTCCAGCTACGAGAGAGCTGATTGCAGGCTTCCAACACTTCTAACTGTGAGAGACATCGGGGGAGCTGTGAAAAGTGGGGTTTTGAGTGTTTCTAAATGTTCCCCCTCCTGAAAAATCCAAAAATTAATGTATTAATAATTAGATGATAGGGGGGGAAATGTTTGTTTCATTTATATTTTGTGTATTAAGGTGCATTTTATGCAAGCTTTTAACGTTATATTATCTGTAATGCACTGCCAATGTCTAAAAAATTCAATAAAGTTTAAAAATAAATAAATAAAGTTTGGGAAATGTGAAAAATATTGGGATTTTGGTGATGGCAGCCATCTTGAATTTTTAGCAATTTTATTTTCTAAAGCTCCCTGTTTCTTCAAAACTGCAAATTTTGCATGGAAACTTGCTGGGATAGAGTCCTTGGGCTCTCCTCTTGTGGATTCTTTTAGCGATTTTAGAGTGTTTTTGCGCCACATGGTGCAGCGGGGGGGAATGGGCGCAGAGACTAGCTTAGCCTCTTCTTGCTGAAGCAGGTGACCAAAACCCTCAGCAAGCTCGGAAGGGCAGCCTTTATGGTTTTCAGGGCTTGGCAAGGATGGTAGCTCATCCGCCAGGCTGCGGACCCTGCATATCCTCATTAAAGCTCAGTTTTGCCACCTTAATGTGACCTATGCCCCAGGAGTAAGACACCTTTTCACCATTTTTGAATTTTTTGTGCTCTGGATTTCAGAGTATGATTTCATGCTGTGATGTCTACAATGTCTTTTCTCAGCTTTACCCCAGCACCCATTTCCTAAACCCACACATGCATATCTTCATCTCTCTAAGGGTCTACAATGCTCATGAGCATAATGGAAGCCAAACACTGCTTTAAAGAAAGAACACAGAATCAAGTATGCTGGAAAAATAAGAAAAAAAGATTTTGCAAGTTCTTAAAGCTATGGAAATGAGATACAAAATATTAAAATGCAGCTTTTGTTTTCTCATTTAGTTCTATGGCATTCAGGATTAGACTAGGCCCTCTGAAAAATTATAGGAGAGTGGGAAGGCCATGGATGGATACAGATTCTGCACATCTTTTGCTAGGCACAGCTGCATGGCACAGGGCATTCCACTGACATCAAATGCTGTTAGAAGGACTGTCTACTTCTAAAAACCTCACTATGTTGTCTGTTCATGTCAAAACCTCCATGATGTTCTGATCTGGTCCTACTACCCTCCAGGGATTCAAGACAAAGTTAGACAAGTTCCTGCTGAACAAGGACGTTCGCTTGTAGGGCTAGTCTCAGTTAGGGCGCTGGTCTTTGACCAGAGGGCTGCCACGTGAGCAGACTTCTGGGCATGATGGACCACTGGTCTGACCCAACAGCGGCAATTCTTATGTTCTTAATGTAGTACAGAAGACTTATCTCAGATTGACATTCTGTCATATGGATAAATTGAGATTTTATTTAAACTCAAGACAAGACCAAACCCTGAGAAAAAGGAATTTTTTTAAAACTCTTTTTTGGCATTTTGCCTTCTTCTATTCTTACTTCACAAACATACTGATGGAGCTAGCTGAGACATGAAGCCCAAAGAGTGTTATATAGTGATAAATATCAGGGACCACAAATCATCATCTTTCTAGTTTTCTTAAATGCAGGCTGTGAACACAGACACTTTCTGGAAACATCCCCCCCTCCCTTTTACTAAACTACGATAGCGGTTTTTAGCACAGGGAGCTGCGCTGAATGCTGCGTGCTGCTCCCAACGGTTTAGTAAAAGGGGGGATAATCGAAGTTTTACAAATGTAAGTGCCCAGTTTCCCTATCCTCTCAGTGCAGACAGCAATGTTACTTACCGTAACAGTTGTTATCCAGGGACAGCAGGCAGCTATTCTCACTAGTGGGTGATGTCATCCGACAGAGCCCCAATAAGGACGTCTCACAAGCATGTCTTGCTTGAAGAAACTCAGAAGTTTCGAGATGCCCGCACCGCGCATGCGCCAGTGCCTTCCCGCCCGATGGTCCAGGCGTGTCTCCTCAGTTCAGGTAGCTAGCAGAGAAGCCAACCCAGGGGAGGTGGGTGGGACGTGAGAATAGCTGCCTGCTGTCCCTGGATAACAACTGTTACGGTAAGTAACATTGCTTTATCCCAGGACAAGCAGGCAGGTATTCTCACTAGTGGGTGACCTCCAAGCTAACCTCAATGGGATGGTGGGAGAGTTGGCAACTTAGGAGAATAAATTTTGTAACACTGTTTGGCCAAACTGTCCATCCCTTCTGGAGAAAGTATCCAGACAATAATGAGAGGTGAATGAATGAACCGAGGACCAAGTGGCAGCCTTACAAATCTCCTCAATCGGTGTCGATCTGAGGAAGGCTACAGAGGCTGCCATTGCTCTGACCCTATGAGCTGTGACCCTACAGGGAAGGGGTAATTCAGCCTGGGCATAGCAGAAAGAGATACAAGCTGCCATCCAGTTGGAGATGGTGCGCTTCGATACAGGTCGTCCCAACTTGTTTGGATCAAAGGAGACGAAAAGTTGAGGAGCAGTTCTGTGTGGTTTGGTGCGATCCAAGTAGAAAGCCAAAGCACGTTTACAGTCCAGAGTGTGTAGAGCTGATTCTCCAGGATGAGAATGAGGCTTTGGAAAAAACACTGGAAGTACAATGGATTGGTTGAGATGAAATTCAGAGACCACTTTAGGCAGGAATTTTGGATGAGTGCGGAGGACCACCTTGTCATGATGGAATACTGTGAAAGGTGGGTCCGCCACCAAGGCCTGAAGCTCACTGACCCTGCGAGCAGATGTGAGGGCCACCAGAAAAACCACTTTCCAAGTGAGAAACTTTAGTGGAGCCTTTCTCAGAGGCTCAAAAGGAGGTTTCATAAGCTGAGAAAGGACAACATTGAGATCCCAAACCACTGGAGGCGGTTTGAGAGGAGGATTGACATGAAAAAGTCCTTTCATAAATCTGGAAACCACAGGATGAGCAGAGAGAGGTTTCCCTTGCAGGGGCTGATGGAAAGCCGCAATAGCGCTCAGGTGGACTCGAATAGAGGTCGACTTGAGACCAGACTGAGACAATTGTAGAAGATAGTCCAACACAGAGGAAAGGGAGGCTCGCTGAGGCTCCTTAGAATTGGAAATACACCAGGAAGTAAATCTAGTCCATTTTTGGGAGTAGCATTGACGAGTAGCAGGCTTCCTGGAAGCCTCCAAGACATCCCTCACCGCCTGTGAAAACTGGTGAGGAGTTACGTTGAGAGGAACCAAGCTGTCAGGTGGAGAGACTGCAGGTTGGGATTAAGAAGCGATCCCTGATGCTGAGTAAGCAGTGAAGGAAACACCGGAAGGAGAAATGGCTCCCTGCTGCTGAGTTGAAGTAGAAGGGAGAACCAAGGTTGTTGGGGCCACCGAGGAGCAATCAGAATCATGGTGGCGCGGTCGGACCTCAGCTTGACCAGAGTCTTTTGTATGAGAGGAAATGGAGGAAACGCATACAGAAAGCGATTCCCCCAATCCAGCAGAAAAGCATCTGCCTCGAGGCGATGAGGAGTGTAGATCCTGGAGCAAAATTGAGGCAGCTTGAAATTGTGGGGAGCCGCAAAGAGGCGTCCCCCACTGAGCAAAGATCTGATGAAGGGGTGTGGAATGGAGCGTCCATTCGTGAGGCTGGAGTAGACGACTCAAGGTGTCCGCCAAGACATTGTCCTTCCCCTGAATGTAGACAGCTTTGAGGAAGGCATTGTGGCGAACCGCCCAATCCCAGACTCTGAGAGCTTCCTAGCAGAGGCAGGCTGAGCCCGTGCCCCCCTGCTTGTTGACATAATACATGGCCACCTGATTGTCTGTGCGAATCAGGACCACCATGTTGTGAAGCAGATGTTGAAATGCCTGAAGAGCATTGAAGATGGCTCTGAGCTCCAGAAGATTGATTTGATGGAGTCGGTCCGCACTGGTCCAGAATCCCTGAGTGCGAAGCCCATCCAGATGCGCTCTCCAGGCATAGGTCGAGGAATCAGTTGTGAGGACCTTCTGGTGGGGAGGAGAGTGAAACAGCAAACCTCTGGATAGATTTGAAGAGGTCATCCACCAAAGTAGAGACTGCCAAAGAGCAGGAGTGACGATGATGTGTCGAGTCAACGGATCCGACACCTGAGTCCACTGAGATGCCAGGGTCCACTGAGGAATTCTGAGATGGAGTCTGGCTAACGGCGTCACATGAACTGTAGAGGCCATGTGGCCCAGGAGGACCATCATGTGTCTCGCTGAGATGGACTGGCGAGAAGACACAGACTGGCAGAGATGAAGAAGAGCATCCATGCGCTGAGGAGGAAGGAATGCTCTGAGACGTATGGTATCCAGGACCACCCCGATGAAGGGGAGCGACTGTGTAGGCTGTAGATGAGATTTGGGAAAGTTGATCTCGAATCCCAAACTCTGCAGGAACAGAATCGTGGACAGGGTCGCCGAGATGACCCCCGATGCCGAGGGAGCCTTGATGAGCCAGTCGTCGAGGTAGGGAAACACCTGAAGACCCTGGTTCCGGAGTGCAGCGGCCACCACTACCAGACACTTCGTGAAGACTCTGGGAGACGAAGACAGGCCGAATGGAAGCACTCGATATTGCAGATGCAGATGTCCCACCCAAAATCTGAGGAAGTTGCAAGAGGCCGGATGAATGGGAATGTGAGTGAGGCCTCCTTGAGATCCAGGGAGCATAACCAGTCGTTCTGCTCGAGGAGGGGGTAGAGAGAAGCAAGGGTCAGCATGCGAAACCTCTCTTTGACTAGGAATTTGTTGAGGACCCTGAGATCCAAAATGGGTCGCAGGTCGCCCGTCTTCTTCGGAACAAGGAAGTACCGGGAGTAAAACCCCTGGTTGTGTTGGTCCACAGGGACCAGCTCGACAGCCCGGAGCCGGAGCAAAGCCTGGGCTTCCTGAAGAAGAAGGGCGGTCTGTGTCAAGTTGGAAGGATACTCTCTTGGAGGGTGGTCCGGAGGGATCCGATGGAATTGAAGAGAGTATCCTTCCCTGATGATAGTAAGGACCCAGAGGTCGGTGGTTACGGCCTCCCAGCGATGATAAAAATGATGGAGGCGCCCTCCGATGGGAAAAACAGGGGGAGGCAGAACGAGGCTGGTTATGCCCTTGACGAGACAGTCAAAAAGGCTGAGGAGCCTTAGGGACAGCAGACGGCTGAGACTTTTGCTGAGCCTTCTGAGGAGGCTGTCGATTCGCAGGTTGCCTCGCAGAAGGAGCTTGCCTCGGCTGATAACGCCGCTGATAGATTAATGGTGGTCGAGAGGGTCGAGACTGCTGAGGCTTAGGCTTCGGCCTAAGAATGGACTGGAAGGACTTTTCATGATTAGACAATTTCTTCGTGACCGTCTCAATGGATTCGTCAAAAAGATCTGCCCCAGCGGTCCTGAAGATTCGGGTCCATGTCAATGGTCCGCAACCAGGCCAAACGTCGCATCGCCACAGAGCAGGCTGCTGCTCGAGCCGAGAGCTCAAAAGCATCAAAGGCAGATTGCATCAACTGAAGACGAAGCTGGGACAGCGAAGCAACCACCTCCTCAAACTCAAACCGAGCCTGGGACTCGATGTAGGGCGTGAATTTTCGAAGCACAGGTAGAAAAAATTCCAAGTAGGTGGCAAAGTGGAAATTATAATTCAGGACTCGGGACGCCATCATAGAATTCTGATAGATGCATCATCCAAACTTATCCATGGTCCTGCCTTCGCGGCCCGGAGGCACCGAAGCATACACCTGGCCAGGATGAGACCGCTTGAGCGAGGGCTCAACCAGGAGGGACTGATGAGAAAGCTGAGGTCCCTCGAAGCCCTTATGATGCACCGTGCGGTACTGAGCATCCAATTTTCCAGGGACCGCAGGGATAGAGTAAGGAGACTCAAAGCACCTCATGAAGGTCTGATCGAGGAGCTTGTGCAGAGGTAGGCATAAGGACTCGGCCGGAGGACGAGGCAAGTGCATGGTATCGAGGTACTCCTTGGAGTATCGAGACCCAGCATCGAGGGTAATGTCCATGTCATCCGCCATCTGTCTGAGAAACGAGGAAAAGGACAGTTGGTCCGCCAGCGCCGGTCTTCGAGAAGGACTAGAAGAAGTCGAGGCTTCGGGCTCCACAGAAGCCTGTGAGCAACAGGGCGAGTAAAACACCTCGGGGTCCTCAAACTCCGGGCCTGGAGGAGGAGACGCAGCCGAAGCCGAATACCCCATCCGAGGCAATTTCTTCTGAGGTGAGACTGTCGAGTGCTGAGAGGAATGCCTCGAAGAGTGTCTGGATCGATGCCCCTCTCGATGCCTGGAAGGGGATCGAGCCCTTCTGTGAGAATACTGGTCCCCAGAAGCCTCCAAGGAGCAGATAGGACTCGAGGCCGTCGATCGGAGAGGCGGAAGAGTCGGCGCCTCCCCAGAAGCTGCCCAGGCTTGATTGAGGGTTCGGAAGAACTCGTCCTGCTTCCTGCTATGCCCAGGACTGGGAGGCCTTGAAGGTGGATGCCACACTGTGTCATGGGGCGGGGTAATAGGTTCCAAGGGAGGCAAGTCGCTAAGTGAAGCTTTCCTCGAGGGAATAGGCTCCAAAGGAGGCATATCACTAAGGGAGGCCTTTCTCGAGGGAATCGGTTCCAAGGGAGGCATGGCACTACCCGAGGACCGCTTCGAGGAACCGGACACCGCCCGCCGCTCCTCCTCGCCGAGCAACGAGGTCGAGCGGCGCGGAGGAGGAGGAGGGGGCGGCCCGCCCCTCGGAGCCGGAACTGGGAGGTCACCCTGGATCGAGGCAATCAGCCGGGGTCCCATGGTGGACATGAGTTCCACAAACTGAGCCTCCAGAAGGGACCGTAACGAAGCCGATATGGAGGGATCCGCACCAAAAGGGGGCCCTTCCGCATGGTCTCCGCGCTCTTTCGGTGCCGCGTGCTTCTGCTTGCCAGCCTTCGGCACTTTAAGCACCACCGGTGGAACTGTAGGGGTCGATACCTGTTCCGAGGAGACGGAGGAAGGCACCGGCGCCGAGGTCGAGGCCAAAACCGGCATGAACGAGGCCGGTTTCAGAAGGCCCGAAGCAGCCGGGGAGGCAGAGGGCTTCGCCGATGGAGTCGAAGCACCAGTTGATGTCGAAGCTGAAGGATCCAACGAAGCTTCCATCTTGAACATGGACTCCCACAGCAGACAGCGGCGCTTAAACGCTCGCGCCGTCAGAGTGGAGCAAGGCCGGTATGATTTCGGAAAGTGATCCGGACCCAGACACTGTAGGCAGCGTCGATGTGGGTCCGTGAGCGAAATCACGCGCTGGCACTTGCTGCACTTTTTAAAACCGGTGATCGGCCGGGACATAGGCCAGAAAAGGTCCGCCGCAAGGTCGAAGGCGCGGGGCCCCAGCCACGTGGCCGACCCAGTGAAAAAAGAAATCAAAGAAAGAAATAAATGCACGGGAGAGCCAAAAGAACCCAACCCGCGGCAATACAGAAGGCAAAAAACAGATTCAATGGGCGCAGAATTGAAGTAAACTTCTCAGCTCCGCGGAAGAAAAAGAACTGAGGAGACACGCCCGGACCATCGGGCGGGAAGACACTGGCGCATGCGCGGTGCGGGCATCTCGAAACTTCTGAGTTTCTTCAAGCAAGACATGCTTGTGAGACGTCCGTATCGGGGCTCTGTCGGATGACATCACCCACTAGTGAGAATAGCTGCCTACTTGTCCTGGGATAATAAGTGGTACCTCACAGAGCTCCCACAAGAAGGAAAGATTTTAATCTCATCAATGTGACCCATATCCCTTTACTGCCCTTTCTTTATTCTACCTACCCTGGTGCAACATGTTCATCACCAGCTACCAAGCTTTCAAATCTGGTACATGAAATAGCCATTTACCAGAAACAAAATTCTGAAAATGTACATTTGGCACTCAGTGACAGTCAACCAGATCATAATTGCTAATCACAAGAATGCTTATATGTAATCCAGTAAGGGGAACCAGAGCATATTTATTGCCATGGACACTATGAAAGTCTACCTTCTGAAATACTCTCTTGTTTAAAAAAAACAAAATACACCAAAACACCACCATCAGAAGCATGTGTGAAATTCAAGGATGTTTGATAATATACCTAAACCCATGACAGAAAGGCCTAAAAGTAGGAATGCAATAAATTAGGAGTGAGAGCCAATGACCAACAGAAACACCTGATAAGAAAACTGAACTTGGGAGGCAGTGTACCTCCCTGAGGGTGCAAGAGAAACCCTGAGAAAGCAGACCATGCTAGAAGCTGGCTGCGTCATCACAGCCAAATATTAAACCAACCATGTGGAGCGAAGATGTAACCTAATAATTAGAGCAGTGGGCTGCAAACTAGTAAAGCCAGGGTTCAAATCCTGCTTTTTCTACTGATTCACCTCCATTGCCTCAGGTACAAAAGTTAGTTTGTGAGCCCCCTGAGGAAAGAGAAATACCTATTGTGTAACTTGCCTTGTGCTATCATCCTATTTGTTGCCAACTGACTGATCATTCCAAGTTTAATGGCACTTGATATATTGCCCACTGAAATAGTTATCACAGAGCATAAAAGAAAAATATTGAAAAGGGAGTGACAGAAAGTAGTAAGTCTAGAGCACCAATATCTAAAACTTTTCATCAAGTGAGTGCAAAGATAGCAAAAATCAAGAAATATATGCATCTTTAAGTAAAAAAGGTTTTTAGGCCAGACTTAAATCTGGCAAAAGATTCTTCCAAGAATAGAGTAGAAATGACAATCATATTTCCTAGATCCTGTGATTAGCTTATTGCTGAATTTTGTATGATTTGCTGCTTCTGCTTTAAATGGGGCTCTGAGAGGTTCCTGATTTCCCCAGACTGTACCATCTTGCTTTCTGGAATCTGGACTGAAACTTTTAGTTTATTTTCTGGCAAATGCTGGCCATTAGAATCCCCCAGATCTTACACAATCTTTTCCAAATCCTCTCCATATAGCTTACCGTGAAGAGGAAGCTTTGCAAGCCAAGACTTGGATGATGCATCAGCATTACAGTGCTTTGGCTAAGCATTGTAATAGCCACGGAGAGCTCCTTAGCAAATGCTCTCAGAAAGTCATACAATAAATCTGCTAAAAATGCAGTGAATTGAATTAACTTCTGGACCCAACTTAAGCAAGTGCAAACCACATAGATCCACAAACTGTAACCTGCAGGCACAAAGCAATCAAAGGATAGCTTCGTGAAGGACTCCAAACTCCTGTCCTGAACATCTATGAGGGTTGTACCACCCTCCAAAGGCAGGGTAATCTTCCTGGTCAAAGCTGTGATCGAAGAATCCACCTTAGTGAGCTATAACAACTCTAACTTTTCTGACAGCTGAAGGTACAGAAGAAACATAGCTTGTGCTACCCACAGCCCCACCCTCAGAAGTATCCCACTGAACCGAGACAGAACCCTCATCATGGTATGAATATGGAAAGTCTTAAGGGGGCTTCTTAGTACTCATCATCATAAAATACGAGGCAGCCTCTGAAGGGAGGGGAAATATTAAGTATCTCCAATGCCTTATATACTAAGGAAGGCAACTCCTGTGGGTTCATCACCCTCCGGAGGACAGGGAAATCTCATCTAGCTCCCTGTGGAGTTCCAATCATGTTTTTTTAGGCAACTAACCAGAAGAAACTCCAAGGGGGGCAGAGGATGTCTGGGAAGCCAATTGTCTCTTCAGTTAATATTCTTGGTGAATCAACAGCACAAACACTGGGGAGAACAGAGTTTTAGCTGCCAAAGAAGAAAATTCACCTCCTCTTAAAGGTGGTGCAGCTCCTGTGGAAAATAACTGGTGTGCCAGAAGGGAACTTGCATATGGCCTGACAGACTCAGATCGCGCCGGTGGCTCAAAGATGGCAGCCACTGATGTGCAAGATATAGGAAGTACCACATAGCTCACCAAAACTTCCTCTGACAAGCCTTCTGACATCTCCAGGATGGTTGGCGCAGAAACTTCAGCTCATGAGGGGCACGAGTGTGAAGAGGCACGATTACATGCAACGCAAGACCCTGACTCTGCTCTCTGGGAGCAGTCTTGGCTATTTCGACAGGAGTAGCCATAACAGCAGGTAACAAAAAATAAAGAGAGGTACTTACACTTTGCAGAGTAAGCTGAACAAATGTTAGCAAAGGCAAAATAATAAAAAGAAACTGTGAGTTAGAAATTCAGCCCCAATTGCCACATAAGCCCTGCTGGGTCCTTTAAAGTTGACCTCAGCTGGTTTTAGGCTTTTTAAAAATTTTCCTTAGAGGCAGGAGATCTTTTTAATCCAGAAAGCACAGCAGCAGCGGGCAGGGGTGGGCTATCTAGCACCACTAAGAGTATCCTGGAGCCAACTCAGAGACTCTCAAACCACAACACTCTATCCATCTGCTAGATAGAGAGAATACTGAGAGTGAGGAAACTGCACAGGGTCTCATATGGCAGAGCGCTGGCATTCTATCTGCACTGCTGATAGACAGACATAAACCGCAAGTTTCTGGACTGATCTTCAGGAAGACATGGAATAATTACAATAGCCTAAGTGTGTTATGACAAACTACTACTACTACTACTATTTATTATTTCTATAGCGCTGAAAGGCATACTCAGCGCTGTACATTTTAACATACAATAGACAGTCCCTGCTCAGAAGAGCTTACAATCTAATTTTAGACAGGACATTTCAGGGTTGGAGAGGTTACAGTGGGTATAGGTATCTGACAGCAGCAGGGTTGGGGAGTTAAGAGTTGAAAGCAGTTTCAAAAAAGTGGGTCTTTAGCTTGGATTTGAACACTGTCAGGGACGGAGCACAACATATTGATTCAGGCAACCTGTTCCAGGCATACGGCGCCGCATGAAAGAAGGGACGAAGTCTGGAGTTGGCAGTAGAAGAGAAGGGTACAGAAGAGAGGGGCTTGCCCGATGAGTGGGTAAGTATCTGAAGGGTTGATTTGTCAACGATGTCATACAGAATAGATTTGCTTAAATTTGTAGAAACAGGCTTTAATAGCGTTAGACATTTGGGGCTGAAACCTCACAGTATAATCTTTGATTGTGCCTAAAATATTTGTAGAAGGTATGAACATTAAAGGTGTTCCTGCCAGAAAGATTAGGGCCATAAGGGTGGGACAATCTCCGTGTCCTATCACTAATCCTCGTGATTTACCTGGATTTAGCTTGAGTTTGTGACATATGCTGGTTGAGGGACATATGCTGGTTGAGGGACTGATTTTTACTGTGACGTGTTCTTTTCCATATGACAATGTACAGGAACACTGAGGTGCCGATTGCATTCAATGATGTTACAGAAGCTCTTTAAGGTAAATTGTTTTTACTTTCATAAATTTTAGACATTGTAAATTGTTCATTGTACTTTATAGTTAGCTGTCACTTCCCAATATTGTCTTTGTTGCATACTGCACAGGACCATTTGAAAGTAAACGGTTTATAAAAATCCAGATTAGATTACATTGATGCCTTTAGATTGAAAACAATTTTTATTAATGACCATCAACAGGTATATATCTCCCTACATATGCTTGGAAAATATGAGAGAGTATCATGCAAGACAAACATCCATGGCAAGAAACATTAAGGGCTAGATTCACTAAGCCCACGGATCCGATCCCAACTGTGAGCAATCCGATCCGTGACCGGGGAGCTAATTCACGAAGCGCCCTCATGCAAATGAGGGCGATTGGAATCACACCCCCAACCGACCGCATGGATCGCTGAACAGCAATCCCAACGCATGCGCAGACCATCTTCTTTCCCTGTAGATGGTCTGCGCATGCTCTCCGCGCAAGGAAGCCCCACCATGTAGTCCGTGGTTTTGCCTAACCGATGCCGGCAGCGCTCACTCTCCCCGTCCCCCTTCACTTTCATTTCTATTCACAGGTAAAGCAAAGGCTGCTATGACCATTTTTTAAGTGGACTCTCCTATAGAAATGCTTTGTTTATTTTAAAAAGTGCATGTAAATATTGTATGTAAAAGAAAAAAGAAATAATGAAACACCTAAGGAAATAGGACTTCAGCTTCCAGGGCTCACTTCACCATAGTGCAGCACAGCTGTGTAGTGCAGCCCGACAGGTTAAAACTGCAGGTTAAAAGCATGGGCTCGCAGAGGGGGCTTCTGAACAGACAGCGGGGAGTTTGGTCACCAGAGGAAATCCTGCACTGGGCTAACGGAGCAGGGCGGCAGAAAACTGGGGAAGCAGAGAGCAGGCGCTTTTGATTGTTTTTTTTCCAGGGCGGCAGAGAGCAGGACAGCTGGCAAGGATGTGAGCGACTGGTCCTCAGCAGTCGCTCACATTTGGATCGGCCAGCCCAAATTGTTGCAAGAATGCATTTCCCCTCATCTGCATGCGAGTATCAGGTGTGGACAGGATCGGCCAGGTTAGTGAATCGGGTCGGGGTTGCAAACTGCTCACAAACCAGTCAGGACACGATCGGTCAGCTTAGTGAATCTGGCCCTAAGTCATCAAAAGGTTTGCTAACAAAACTCTCCCCTCTCCCCAAGAAGTTGAAGATCCCCCTCCCCCCACCCCACAATCTCCATATTTGAATCTCAGGGTAAGAATATCCCAATGAAATTTAAGCCAGAAAGACACATCACACCCAAGGGCCTGGGCTCTGTGGATCCCTGGGAAACATCAACTATCTCTACCCCTGCATAAGGACTTAACAGGAAAGTTTCCCAACAAATATCGCTGTGCTTTCCACTCTTACTATAATAATTTATTTAAAAGTAAACTACATCCTCTGGGAGGTAAAGCCACCAAAGAAGCATCCCAAGTACGAAAGAAACATTTACGCCTGCCAGTGTGATCCTCCTTCCTGTGCCTCCCAAGCTGCTAAAGTATGGACTTGTTTCCACCATGTCCAGAATGATAGGGAGTCTGAAGAAGTCCAGGATTGCACAACACAGCAAAATCTCTCCCTTAGGTATTCCCCGCAAAGTGCCAGGCACATCTAGCAGCAATTGTTCTACTGTACCCTTAATCATTCACCCCAACAGATTTTGCGGATAGTGTACTATGGATGTCCAAAACTGCCGAGTTTGCCAACAGTCCCAAAATGAAGGGGAGAGAGTATTAGGATCTCTACTTGGGTACATTGATACCTTTAAAGCACATGTTGTCTTTACAGCTGCTAAAGGTCTCTTACCATCACCATGGTGCAGGTCCAAATCGATATAAAGGACACGATCATATTTCTGTCGCAATCGCAGTATTCCCAGTACAGCATCATTTAAATAACAAAAGCCTGATGCCTCATCTCTGAAAGACAAATTGGTTTATTCATTTAAGGCATTAAATGACAAATGAGTTGGCTGCATACTGTGAGTTACACACTAAAGTGTTGCACTTAGGTGCGCCGATGCCTGTTTATGCTAGTATTCTAATTAGGAATCTTGGCACCCAGATACTGTTGTAGAATTAGCTTTCAGCACACTGCGTCTAGGTGCCTAAATTGTAGCATCCAGTTACAGAAAAAAGTCCAGGCATGCGAAAAAAAAGTCTTTATTAACACATTACAACTACCCATCAAATACCTTGCTCTCCTCATCCACAAAATGTACATTTGTTGCAGCTTTTTCCTATTCAAGCTCTCAAAATATACTATCTAGGGCTGCCAGAAAAGTTAAGTTCCCCATAAAGATCAGCAATACTGTCCCCTTCAGATTACAACCTAACATTCATAAACCCACCTCCAGACATTCCTCAATGTATTAGACTTGATCCCCATTGGAAGAATACTAGCTAATGCATGAAAAAACAAAACTTGCTTCCAGAGAATAAATAAATCAGTTTCTAGTAGAACTTTCTACTTTGCTTTTATACCTGTTCCTATTTTTTCGATTCTACACAATATGGTGTAATTCTATGACTGGGAAAATGGAAGGGGTCTATGAAATAAAATAATGTGGGTGCCTATTTTTCTTTATAGAATACCAGCATAGCCAGATATATAAATGCATATGTGCTTGGGTGTGAGCCCTTGTACCAGCCACAGAGCTGGTATAAATGTGTGTACCTATGCTCCAAAGATGCACACAAAACCTGTAGTGCATAAGAACAGCTATACTGGGTCAGACTAATAGTCCATCTAGCCCAGTTTTTCTGTTTCTAACAGTGGCCAATCCAAGTCACAAGTACCTGGCAGAAACCCAAATAGTAGCAACATTCCATGCTACCGATCCAGGGTAAGCAGTGGCTTCTCCCATGTCTGTCTCAATAGCAGACTATGAACTTTTCCTGTGACAATTAAGGAAAAGACTTCTGCAGTGTTAAGTTCAGCATGGCAGTGCTATCATTGTGACCAAAAGAAAAATGAAAAAGACAATGGGATCAATATTTGGCAGGCAGCAGTGAGCATTTTTTTAAGCCACCAGTGGCGGTGTTATTTCTGAATATTTAATGCTGGGCTATGTCCAGGCACTGGCATCGAATATCTGGGTTTATTTGGCTAGCTCTCTCACCAACCTGCGTGCATTAATTTTCAATAAATAAAAGCAAAGTTTGAAGTGCACACTTAGTGGCAAGTAGACTTGGTGGACGCTGTACACCTGTTACTCCCAACTCTTCAAGTTTTGTATGAAGGTTATGACTGACAATGTCAAAAGAGGAACTTAAGTCTAATTGGACTAGAAAGACATCCTTTTTACTCTCCAGGTTCATATAAATTTTGTTCAATTTGGCTACAATGGCCAATTGGATGCTATGCCCCTGCTTGGGATGACGGCAATTAGTAGAGTCCAAAAGAAAATAAAAGAGAGGCCAGCTGCTAGGCATCAATGTTTAGCCAGGAAAGGAAGACTAAAAATTGTATGGGGAATTTGGATTAAGGCTGAAGTTTTTTGTTTTTGTATATAGAGAGTGCAATACAGACTCCTTACAGAATGAAGGGTTATGTCTTCTGATAAACTAGAATTAACGGAAACCAAAAAAAGAAAGAAGCTACAGTATTTGCCTCAAAAATATAACAACACAACCAATCAAAAGGAGGCAAATGTGAGAGACAAGTCTTCTGGGACTACTCAGAAGACCTGTCTCTCCCAGATAGGTCCTCACTCATAGACTTGTGACTTTCATAATATGACTCCTCAGTTACGGTGGACATTAAACCATAGACTTTTATGACAATTAATTGTTTGTATTAATAAAGTTCCCATTTGGTTGTTTTAGGACATCACATTTGCCTCCTTTTGTTTGGTTGTAAAACTAGAATTAACCAAACCCAGAACAATATCTGATAAGAACAGAACTGATTTCTAACAAATTGAGGCTGGGTTTGTATTAACTGACAAGGAAGTGGGGTTAAAAGATACATGCCTGTCAAGACCAAAATCAGATAGTGACATAAAGAGGTCAATTTACTCCAGGGGACTGGAATAGGATCCAAAGACAGTGGATGTTTAAATAGAGGAGAACTCTCATCAAAGCTTCTCTCTGCCTGTGTAGTACTGGTGTCAAGAACACTAACATGATCTTGAGTATTCTTATACAGACAATCTGCATATTGCTCTGGGGTAAAGACAGGAAAATAGGTACCCACGTTTCCCAACAGTTGTAGATAGCAAAAATTATATGAAGTAGGGTCTTCAGAAAGAGGGATAGTTGCCATACTCTTAACTAGTAATCATCAGATCATGACAATTACTGATTTTTTATTTTTTTTTCTCTGTTCCTAATGATACATTTGAAATATGTATATTCTGCTGCTGCTGCTGCTAAAATGCATCAATAGAGGGATGTTTCATCATTTAATAGTTTTGCATATAATACTTGATGTGCAACAATTTTAGCTGGACACCTTGTGACATTAATTTTACATCTATGATATAAATAGTATGAGTACAGAGTCACAAAGTAAGAAAATGACACTTTAGTTAATTTTCACTCAATGTTTTACATTTCAAAACTAAGAAATATATTATTGCTATTATTGTCTTCAATCATCACTTAGAAACTTGCTTTGGAAAACCTTCTTTCTCTTCATCTACATTGCCTCCTACTGGCAGTCAGAAAAATTATTTTTTTTGTTGTTTAAATCTTTATTGATTTTCCAAAGTTAACAAAAATGTAGTATAGTATCTACACAAACAACATCAATCATATATGCATTTATAATCAATCAAAATCCCCCCAACAAAAAAACCCCACCCAACCAATACCTCTCAAGAGAATGAAACAATGACAGAAATAACTCTCTCCCAACCTCCCTCCCCCTGGATGTGTGTGCAATATACCAACAGGAACAGAGGAAAAAAAAAATTACAACGCATCCATAAAAGATATCAAAGGGCCCTAGATTAACTTAAATCTCTTAGTATAACCCAGTGTATCTGCGTTCATTTTTTCAAAAAAATTCTTGAGGGGGGCTGATTTAAGTGACACTATGATAGATCTGTCAATGTCCCAATTTGGGACCACCTTGCCCTAGCAAAATTAACACCCACCTAGAGTAGCAGGTATAACTAAATCTCTGCTTTCTCTGAAGAAGAGCTAGGATCCAGAATGGGCACTAACCTTACTAAACCTTTGCTGAGTTCTGGGGGTTCATGTGTGGTAGTACTTAAATCCCTCCACTTCTGATATGTGCTATTGGGATAGTATGCACAAAAGGTAACAAGAGTATTGCTTGCGCTTACTTCTTTGCATGATGCCAACCTCCAGGCCAATTAATGGCTACTTTACACTCGCCATCCATCAGGCACTGTGCTGCTGTAATAGTGGCACCTCCCACTGCTGCTGCATAGTCAAAGATCCCCTCAACAGTAGGACAGTCATAACCTGAGAAATTAGGAAAGAAAAAGCACAGTTACTTACCGTTAATAGGTGTTATCTAGGGACAGCAGGCAGATATTCTCACATATGGGTGACGTCATTCACGGAGCCCCAGTACGAACAGCTGCAAAAGTGCACCGGCACTTCAAGAATTTTAGAAAGTATCGCATGCGCAAGTGCCTTTACGCCCAATGTAGGGCGCGCGTCTCCTCAGTTCAGTAAGCCAGCTAAGAAGCCAACTAGGGGAAGTGGGTGGATTATGAGAATATCTGCCTGCTGTCCCTGGATAACACCTGTTACGTTAAGTAACTGTGCTTTATCCCAGGAAAAGCAGGCAGCATATTCTCACATATGGGTGACCTCCAAGCTAACCAGAATGGGATGGTGGGAAGGTTGTCCTGTAGGAAAAAACAAATGTTGCAATATTGCTTGGCCGAAGTACCCATCTCGTCTGAAATAAAAGTACAGACAATAAGGTGAAGTAAAGGCATGAACCGAGGAGAAAAAAGCAGCTTTGCAGATTTCAGCAAGAGAGATAGAGCAGAAAAAACGCTATTGATGCTGCTAAAGCTCTAAGTAAGCTGTGACCAGATTTTTGAAGTTACAGCCCAGCATGAGCATAATAGAATGAGATACAAGTAGTCAACTAAATGGAAATCATTCTCTTGGAAACAGGATGTCCCAACTTGTCTGAAACAAAGGAGACAAGTTGAAGGGATGTACTATGTGGCAATGTACTATGAAGATAAAAGGCCAATGCCCGTTTACAAATCCAGAGTGTGGCGAGAATAAGGCTCAGGGAAGAGGGTAACTTGTACTAGAGAGGGGACACAAACAGGTCAAAGTGAGGAATCCCCTACTGAAAAAAGGAGTTGACGAAGAACTGGAGAGTTGAGCGTCCATACATGAGGTCATAGAATTCTTCTGAGTCTGTCTGCTAAAGCAGTGTTTTTCAACCTTTTTACACCTATGGACCGGCAGAAATAAAAGAATTATTCTGTGGACCGGCAGTTGAAGAACACTGGGCTAAGTCGTGGGCCAGACCCCACCCATCTCCACCCCAGATCCCGCCCCCATAATAGTACTAATTGCACCTTGCACGTCCCGTGCCTCATCTGGAAGCCTTCCCTCTGACGTTGCAACGTCAGAGAGAAGGCTTCCGGTTCAGGCGCAGAACGCGCGTAGGTGCCACTGCCTGTGGCTTTGTGCACCGAATCAGTTAGGAAGACGGAGCTGGCTCGAAGATAACGCCGCATCGATCGCACCGTGGACCGGCGGTTGAAGAACACTGTTTTGGGCCTGATGCACGGGCTAGCCCTGTGGACCGGCAGGAAATTTCTGTGGACCGGCACCGGTCCACGGACCGGTGGTTGAAGAACACTGTGCTAAAGAATTCGGGTCCTGTTGAATGCAAATTGCTGTTACAAAGATGTGAAAAGCAATTGCCGAGTGTTAGAGCTGCTGGACCTCCTGACAAAGAAGGAGGGACTCATTATGTCGTATTAATTGAGAAAATACAGCCCAACCCCAAATGTCTGTGCAAACTAGAAGGACATGAGCTGGCACTACATACTGAAAAGCCATGAGAGCATAGGAAAAAAAACACTCTGAAAAACAAAGTGTGTAAGGATGGCATGAAGTGCGAAGACCATTAGATGAGCTCTCCAACATGAGGTGATGAGCCTGAGGAAGAAGGTGAATGGAAAAAAAAATCCTCTGGAGAGAGGGAGAGAATGTATCCAACACTGCTGAGACTTTGGAAAAAAACAACGCAACTGCCAAGTTATTGAGAAAATTTTGAAAAACGTGGACCACTGGTAAACTAGGGACCATTAAACAATCCGAGTGAAAATTTCTCGAATGGGGTTACAAAGACTGTGGAGGCCATGAGAGGTAAGAAAAAACATGCCATAGCATGCCAGAACAGAAGGGGAAAAGTGTAAAACAAAGCTGGATTAAAGTGGTCTGGCTTTGTTAAGGGAGAAAAAAAACTCTAAGAAGAGTGATAGCGATCAGAACTCCCAAAAGGGATCGGAGTTGAGATTTGGAAAAAAAGGAAATAAAGCCCAACTGTCAAAGAAAAAATTCTCTGTGCTAGTGCTCACCCCTTCCGAGGGAGAAGCGTTAAGTAGACAAACTGCTAGATAGGTATGACAACCAGGTCCTTGATACCCTGAAATGGGAAGGCAAGGCCGAGCAATAAAAGTGTTCAATGGTAATGATCCTGCGCAAATAGAAATCTGAGTAATGTTCTATATGCAGGGTGAACCAAAAGTCAAAGAAAAACCTCTTTGAGATTGAAAGAGCATAAGCAGGTGTTGCGATCAAAGAAGGAAGAAAAAGTTACACAGGGTAACATGTGAGCTATCAGTGGACTAAAAAAGGGGAGTGGGCCCCTGATGTCCAATTGAAAGAATAGGGAAAACACATCTTAAAAAGGATGTAGTGGCCTCCTCTTCCCCTACAGCTACTCCCAAACCTCCAACGTGTGAAAATCAGGAGAAGGGGTGTAGGAGAAAAGACTTGAGGGCAATGGATGCCTGTTGGAAGGTATAGCCTAACATTGATGGCACAGTGGAAGGCATGTTTGAAGAAAAACACCCGGTTGATCCTGCATTGCGGGAAAGTTAACTTACAGGCTCAACACCCCTGTTAGTTCCTGCCATAGCGTGCCAGAATGGTAGCAAACCAACAGGAAAAAGAGCTACCTTACAGTCTCGATACCCCATGGTGGAATCCTGAAGTCGTCACAGGAAGTAATGAATGGTAAATGTGTGCTGAAGAAGGTGTTCTGTCGAAGGAAACATGCACACCCAGAAGTTAACATGCCAATCAAGTCAAGGTCACAGACACAGAAGAAGCTCTGGAAATCAACTGAAAAGCACCAAAAGCAGATTGAACTATTGTCAGCTGTGTGCTGAAAATCTGTAGTTGAAAAAGATATGGAGGAATCTAACTTACAGACTCTACACCCATGTCCAGACGAGGCTTCACAAGACAGCCCTCCAATCACCAATATGAAATTTGGTAAAGGCCAGTCCCAATGTTATAGTGCTGCTGTTACGACATGATAGCAGCTGATGACCCTATTTGCCAATAGTAGATACTGATAGAAGTGGTGATCAAGTCTGTCCATAGTATGCCCCTCTCCTCTGTCCGCACTGAAGCATAGACCTTAGATGGAGAATATAAGGGCTAATTGAGAAGAACGGTCTCTCATGTGAAGAAGCAGCAGGAACAAAGTGCAAGGTTAACAGGAGAGTTCATGTCCATATAGTCAAAATAAAGACTCTGAAGAAGATTTCTCTATAGGAGGAGTGTTCCGATGAGATTGAGAATCTGTAATCGAATAAGAAATTGGAGAAGGGTAGAGTCAATAAAGATTGATGAAGAATGCTGCTTGGAATGGTATCAGCCCAATGACAAAGGCAAAGCTTTTGCAGGGTTCTTTCGTTTTTCAGGACATGAAAAAGAAACATGCTTGAAGAAGAAGAATGATGCTTCAAAGAACTGCAACAGCGTCAGAAGGAAGGATGCTTCGATGCACAACTGGATGGTCAAGATGACCGGTGATGGGAACCATGATGATGGATCGATGAAGCATTGATGGAACCAGAATGCTCAGGCTGGTTTGGTACCGAAGTAGTCAATGTCAGGAAAAAAACACCAGTACCACTGGCGATTTTGTCAGTACCCTCGATACCACAGCCCATAGTGAAGAAGGCAGACTAGAGGGACGGTCACATAGTCTTAAGAACATAAGCAATGCCTCCACTGGGTCAGACCCGAGGTCCATCGTGCCCAGCAGTCCGCTCACGCAGCGGCCCAACAGGTCCAGGACCTGCGCAGTAGCCCCCTATCTATACCCCTCTATCCCTTTCTTCAGCAGGAAATTGTCCAATCCTTTCTTGAACTCCAGTACCGTATTCTGTCCTATTACGTCCTCTGGAAGTGCATTCCAGGTGTCCACCACACGCTGGGTAAAGAAAAACTTCCTAGCATTTGTTTTGAATCTATCTCCTTCCAATTTTTCCAAATGCCCTCTTGTTCTTCTATGTTTTAAAAGTTTGAAGAATCTATCCCTCTCTACTTTCTCTATGCCCTTCATGATCTTGTAGGTCTCTATCATGTCTCCTCTGAATCGCCTCTTTTCCAGGGAGAAGAGCCCCAGCCTCTCCAATCTTTCAGTGTATGAAAGGTTTTCCATGCCCTTAATCATTCGTGTCGCTCTCCTCTGGACCCTCTCAAGTATTGCCATATCCTTCTTAAGGTACGGTGACCAATACTGAACACAGTACTCCACAGTACACCACAGTACGGCAGGATGACTTCTTTTGTTCTGGTCATAATACCCTTCTTAATAATACCCAACATTCTGTTTGCCTTCTTCGCGGCTGCTGCACATTATGTCGTTGACTTCATTGTTGTATCCACCAGTATACCCAAATCCCTTTCAAGATTACTTCCCTCTAATACTAATCCCCCCATTTGGTAGCTGAACATCGGGTTCTTTCTCCCTATATGCATGACCTTGCATTTTCCTACATTGAAGTTCATCTGCCATTTATTCGCCCACTCCTCCAGTTTGTTTAGGTCCCTTTGTAGGTCCTCACACTCTTCCGTAGTTCTAACCCTTCTACAGAGTTTAGTGTCATCCGCAAATTTTATAACTTCACATTTTGTCCCCGTTTCCAGGTCATTAATAAATACATTGAATAGCAGCGGTCCAAGTACAGACCCCTGCGGAACTCCGCTCGTGACCTTCCTCCAGCCCGAGTAGTGACCCTTCACTCCAACCCTCTGTCTTCTGCCTGCCAACCAGTGTTTGACCCATCTGTGTACGTCCCCTTCCACCCCGTGGTTCCACAGCTTCCTAAGTAGCCGCTCATGGGGTACCTTGTCAAAGGCCTTCTGGAAGTCAAGGTAAATGATGTCTATGGGTTCTCCTTTGTCCAACTGGCTGTTCACCCCATCAAAGAAGTGCAGTAAGTTTGTTTGGCACGATCTTCCCTTGCAGAAGTCATGTTGGCTCGCTTTCATCAGCCCATTTTTTTCGATGTGCTAACAGATGCTGTCCTTTATCAGTGCTTCTACCATCTTGCCCGGAACTGATGTCAAACTTACCGGCCTATAGTTTCCCGGGTCTCCTCTTGACCCCTTTTTAAAGATAGGTGTAATATTTGCTATCTTCCAGTCCTCCGGAATCTCTCCAGTTTTCAAGGATAGGTTGCAAACTCATTGGAGTATTCCCGCTATCTCATTTCTTAATTCTTTTAGTACCCTAGGGTGGATTCCGTCCGGGCCTGGTGATTTGTCGCTTTTCAATCTATCTATCTGTTGGAGGACATCCTCATGGCTCACCTCTATTGTTTAAACAATGGCAATATGGTTTAAGTAAATGTTTTATCCAGTCCAAAAGCACTATCAATAAATGTTCAAAAAGTATGTCTGGATCAATATAAGATTTTAATAACTTGTGATAAGTTCAAAAAGGATACCTCAGCCCCACCACTCCACCGCATGTAATATTTTCTATAGCGGGAAGCAAATTGTGGTGCTTCATCATTGGCCGTCACTTTTTGTTTTTGCACTGTTGTTTTTTGTTATTTTTTATATATATATATATATGTGTATTTTCTTTTTAATCTCAATAATTTAAAGAAATAAATATTTCCTTAACACTAAACATTCTCAGTGTCATAGTGTATAGTTTAAAAGTAAGTAGTACTTATCTCAGCCAACACCTAGGGAGTCTGACCCGACATGTTTCACACAACCAAGTGTTTTATCAAGGGTCTCCCAAAGCTGCCGCTGTCATCCGACTCCATATCTAAGTGAGAGATCTCACTTAGATATGGAGTAGGATGACAGCGGCAGCTTTGGGAGACCCTTGATAAAACACTTGGTTGTGTGAAACATGTCGGGTCAGACTCCCTAGGTGTTGGCTGAGATAAGTACTACTTACTTTTAAACTATACACTATGACACTGAGAATGTTTAGTGTTAAGGAAATATTTATTTCTTTAAATTATTGAGATTAAAAAGAAAATACACATATATATATATATATATAAAAAATAACAAAAAACAACAGTGCAAAAACAAAAAGTGACGGCCAATGATGAAGCACCACAATTTGCTTCCCGCTATAGAAAATATTACATGCGGTGGAGTGGTGGGGCTGAGGTGTCCTTTTTGAACTTATCACAAGTCACCTCTATTGTTGACAGTTTTTCTTCTTGATCACCATGGAAGATCACGTCGGGTTCTGGTACACTGGATGTGTCCTCGCTTGTGAAGACTGACGAGAAGAATTTGTTTAACCTGTCGGCTACCTCTTTTTGCTCCTTTATCACTCCCTTTTTGTCTCCATCATCCAACGGTCCTACTTCCTCCCTCGCCGGTTTCTTCCTCTTAACATATCTGAAGAATGATTTGAAGTTTTTTGCCTCCCTGGCCAGCCTCTCTTCGTATTCTCTTTTCGCTCTCCTAACCACTTGCTGACATTCTCTTTGGCGTTTCCTGTGTTCATTCCAGTTTTCCCCAGTTTGGTCTTTTTCCATTTCCGGAATGATTTTTTCTTGTCTCCTATCGCTTTCTTCACCTCATTGTTTATCCATGCAGGGACTTTTGTTCGGTTTTTTTTGCACCCTTTTCTAAATCTGGGGATGTACATATGTTGTGCTTCTTGCACTGTGCCCTTGAATAGAGACCAGGCTTGCTCTACAGTTTCTGTTTTCCTTGAGCTGTTTCTGAGTTTTTTCCTTACCATTGCTCTCATAGCATCATAGTTCCCTTTCTTGAAGTTGAACGTTATCACTGTGGTTCTCTTCCCTTTTGCTGTACCTACTCCTAATTTGTACTGGATCATGTTGTGATCGCTGTTTCCTAGTGGTCCTACTACTTCCACTTCCTTCGCAGGTCCCCCTATTCCGTTGAGGATTAGGTCAAGAGTGGCATTTCCTCTTGTTGGTTCCTTGACAAGCTGATCCATAAAGCAGTCCCTCACAGCCTCTAAGAATTCTGTTTCCTTCGCACAGTTTGAGTTTCCAATATTCCAGTTTATCCCGGGGTAGTTAAAATCTCCCATTACTGTCACGTTCCTGTTGTTGCCTTCCCGCCTCAATTCTGCTGCCAGATCTTTGTCTTTTGCTTCCGTTTGTCCAGGTGGACGATAGTATAGACCCAATCTTATGTCAAGGCCACTTTTTCCTGGTAATTTAACCCATAATGACTCCAATCCTTCCACCTTTGGTTCTATATCCACTCCGAATGAGGGAATGGTATCTTTTATGTATAGTGCTATTCCTCCTCCTTTCTTGTGGGTCCTGTCTCTTCTATAGAGTTTGTACCCTGGCAGTACTACGTCCCATTGGTTATCCTCGTTCTACCATGTTTCCGTGATTCCAATGATGTCTATGTTTTCTTTTTTGGCTATGGCTTCTAATTCTCCCATTTTGGACTTTAGGCTCCTTGCATTTGCGTACAAGCAATTTAAGTCCTGGTCTTTTCTTTTCTCTGCTGGTTTTACATGTGTTTTGCTCCTCTTACCTTCCCCTATTTGGGCTGCCAGTCCCTCATTTCTGTTCCTTTCTTCCTCATTTTTTGGTGTATCTTTTTCGTCTGCAACCTGATTTCCTGATCTCTCCTGTTCCTCTAATTTTATCTGTTTGCCCTTTTTGTTGGTCAACAGTTTCTGTTGTTCGTCTCTTGCTCGTTCCCAGCATTTTTCCCGCTCAGTATCTTCTTTGGATACTCTTGTCCGAACCGTCGACATCAGGTCGACTATCGGCTTTCCCCTTCTTCTCAGTTTAAAGCCTGCTCAATTCCTCTCTTGACGTTGTTTGCTAGCAGTCTCGTTCCTGCCTTGCTCAGGTGTAGTCCGTCCCTCCTGAAGAGCTTGTTCTTCCCCCAAAAAGTTGTCCAGTTCCTTACAAAAAGGAAACCTTCTTCTTCGCACCACCTCCTCAACCATGCGTTTATTGCTTGTAGCTCGGTCTGCCTCTTCACATCTGCCCTCGGTACTGGCAGAATCTCTGAGAATGCTATCTTCTGTGTCCTCAGCTTCAGTTTCCTTCCTAGGCTCTTGAACTGTTCAGTTAGCATAGTCCTGCTGTAATTTCTCCTGTTGACATCATTTGTTCCCACGTGGATTAGCACTGCCATCTCTTCTGTTTCTGCGTCATCCAGGATCCTCTCGATTCTGTCGGTGATGTCCTTCGTTCTTGCTCCTGGGAGACAGGTCACTAGCCGATCTTCTCTCCCTCCTGCTACGTGACTGTCCACTTCTCTCAGGATTGAGTCTCCCACGACGACCGCAGATTTCCCCTTCTTCAGCTTCCTCACTGGTCTCAAGTCTGTATCCTCAGTATGGTTCAGTACTTCTCTTCCGGGGTACCCGCCAGTCTTCGCCCTCTCTGCTTTCTCGAATCTTCCAAGTGGTCCTTCATCCTCGGCGTCTGTTGGTTCCTGTCTTCCATCTGTTGGCCCCTGTCCTCCATCTTGTGTAGATGTAGCTTCCTCGCTCCAGCGCTGCTGATGATCCTGCTCTTCTACCTGCCTGTAGGCCTCCTCGATGAATCTTTCGAGTTCCCTTACTTGCTCCTCGATGTGGCTTTCTCCTGCGGGGTCTTCAGATGTCTTGAAAGGTGCTTCCGAGATGTGGAGCCCCTCCAGCTCTTGAACCCTGCACTGCAGTCGACCAACTTCCTTCTTCAGGCTTTCCAGTTCCTGACACCGACTGCATATGTATGCCTGCCTTCCCGAGGGAAGGTAGTCATACATATGACACTCCGTGCAGTATACTGGGAAGCTCCTCCGGGTTCCTGCTGCTTCCATTTCTCTTCGGAGTCCACTAGATGCTCTCTCCCTGATGGCTCATGAAATAAAGACACCGGTATCTTAGGCTTCTTTGTCGGTACTCATCGGTGTCACATCTTACCTCGAAGAGGGTGACCTGGATAAGATGCGATCCTCGATGGAAGATAGGCGAGCTGCAAGAAAAAGTCGCTGTAAGGTCAGCATGAATGGACTCGATGCCAGAGTAACCAGCGACACCAGATGAAACAAAGACACCGGTACCTTAGGCTTCTCTGCCGGTATCATCAGTGTTGCTGCTCACCTCAAAGAAGGTGACCTGGAAACAAAGCAACCCTCGAGGAAGGAGGCGAACCACAAGAAATGTCACTATAAGGTCGGCATGAATGGACTCGATGCCATAATGACCTGCAACACCGATGTCGATGTCAATGTCGTTGATGTCTTGTTGTATATAACTACGTTACATGCCTGTCTGTTTCCTCCTACTTCATACTCATGATGTACCGTAACTTAGCTGCATTCATGCAGTCTCTCTTGTTGTAAACCGTTTTGAACTGAAAGGTATGATGGGATATAAATAAAGCTATTATTATTACCTGATCGAAAAAGTGCCCACGGCACCTGCTGCACTTGTTAAAAATCCTGTGAATGGCAAAACATCGACGGGGAGCCCGTCTCAGCCAAAATTAAGTGCAAGTCTGAGGCGAATGAAGAGGCCCCACTGACCGAACATCCACGAGGGAAAAGTGAGGCGAAGAAAAGAAAAAATTTGTGGTTGTTTTTAAACAAAAAAAATGAGATAAAGTATATAATAGAAATGTAATTTAAAAATAAAATAAAATACGTTTAAGTGGGAAGGCAAATGGCAAAAACGAAGGAATGTTTGAAAACACGACTTCTTAGCTCTGTGGCAAACAAAGAACTGGGGCGGGAAGGCACTTGCGCATGAACGGTGTGGTCAGTCATGAACTTTCTAAAGTTCTTGAAGTACCGGTACACTTTTGCATCTGTCCGTACCAGGGCTCCTGTGGATGACGACACCCATATGTGAGAATATGCTGCCTGCTTGTCCAAGGATAAAAAGTGTAACCACGTTTGGGAAAATACATGAAAAAGGTTTAATCTTGGAGAGGGGCACATTCAAAACATTGCAGCTGTACAGTATATTTGTCTGTGATGGGATAAATGAGGGAAAGGGTAATCAAGAAATATGATCTTACTTACAAGAGTTAGGAATGCTGAGCATTTTGAAGGGAAGGGAGTTGTCTCATCAACAGAGGTTAGAGTCCAGCAAGTACTGGAGAATTCATGTCTGTGTGAGAGGGGGATCCAACAAGATCTCAGAATTCAGAGATTGCTGTCAAAGTGAGAGCAATGTCTGAGAATAGAATGCAGAAAAATGGGTGAAGTGCATGCATGCATACGGCTCAAGGAAAACAGGTGACTAAGTATTGTATAAGTGTGGTATAACAGGTGGGATGAGTGTATAGAGAATGGGCAAAGGTAGGATTAGTACATACAAAGGTTGATATGTGAGATGCCCAGTTATTATATGCTTTTGTGCTGTCTCGTATGGCCTACTGTAATGCTCTACTAGTAGGCCTATCTGCCAAAAACCTATCCCACCTCCAATGCATCCAAAATACTGCAGTCTGCCTATTAAAAAACTTGAGCATCCATGACTACGTCACTCCAGTGTTAGCATCAGTTCATTGACTACCTATCAAGAAGTGTTGCATCTTCAAAGCTCTTGTCCTGGCATTCAAAACCTTCAAGAAATCGATACCAGGCTATTTGATTCCCAAGCTTCAAATCTATAACCCAAGCCCTGTGTGAAGGAGAAATAAGTTGTGAACGTTTGCACAAATCCTGCATGGATTGTAAGTAATAAAGGAGGGCTCTTCTGTAGTCCAGGGTGTACAGGGTATATTGTGCTGGATGGAGAGCGGTTTCAGGAAAAAGACTGGGAGGACAATGAAGTGGATGGTGCGAAAATCTGATACAACTTTTGGAAGGAACTTCAGATGCATTCATAGGACTACTCAATTGGGAAGAAATTGCATGTACGAGTGGTAGTTTACTAGGAGCCTGTAGTTCACTCTGCATGCCGACATAAAAAACTTTTTCCCATACCCATTCAGTGAGATACTTGAGGGATGCTTGTCTCAAAGGCTAGTGCTGGTACAATCAATTTAACAATGGCTAGAATTAGAACCCATTGAGAGTGCAACGGTCTGAAAGGGGGGGTCTTATGCTGACAAAACTCCTCATGAAGCAGGTTACATTAAGATAAAGGGATAGGGATTTTCCCTTTGACTTAATCATGATATTCTGCAATGTAGCCAAACACTGTAGCCAGACTGAGGTGATTTGAGGACCCAAGTTTGAGAGAAAAAGAGATCTGTCACCTGCTTCCTGCTGGCAGTTTTGTCAGCGCTTTAGCTGCGCACTATTCAGAAACCATTTCCACTTGAATTGGTGAGCCACTTTGTCTTCTGAGAAAAATGAAAGATTGGCTAATGTTTGCAGTTCAATAACCAGACTGTCAGAGCAAGCAATTTCACATTAGAGTAGCTCTTCCCTCTGCTGAGTTAAGGTGGAATGATGTCGCAGTAGAACTAGCAGTTTGGAGGCTAGATTTAGCAAGCCGGGGAGATACTTGAGGGATGCTTAATTCAATTGCTCAAATGGTGTTACAATCAGTTTGACAATGACTACAATGAGAACCCATTGAGGGTGCTACGGTCAGAAAGGTGGTCTTGCATTGACAAGACTCCTCATGAAGCAAGTTCACCGAGATAAAGGGATAGGGTTCTCCCTTGACTTAATCACAATATGTTGCAATATAGCCCAAAATTATAGCCAGACCCAAGAGCTTCCCCTGTCTCCCTGAAATATGTTCCAGCACAAACCTGTTACCAGCTCATTAACCCCCAGTAACCCCTCCTGGAGCTCCGATGCCTCCAGTTAAAAAGGTGCTTAAATGTTTATAACTCACTTCCTTGTCTTCTTTGTAGGGGCTGTTTGTGCCTTTGGTGAAAGCAAATGTATTTTTATTCATTCTTAAACCTTACCTTCTTACATTCAGTGCTCATATAACCATGCCTCTCGCATATGAACTCTCTCTGGTAAGTCTACTTTCCTAAGCCACTTCTCACCTTCATCCTATGACACTAGCTCCCAGGCAATTTTGACCATGTCAATCACTACCCGCGGCGACCAGGTTTTTTTCATCCCTGTTTTGGCGGGTTACCTGCAGCTAGCCGCAGGTAACAGTCACGGTGTCATTCTCTACCACCATGCTCACATTATTCCTCTCCTCAAGTCACTTCATGGTTCCCCATCCATTTCTGAATAGATTTCAAACTCCTCTTACTGACCTACAAGTGCATTCACTCTGCAGTCCTTCAATATCTCAGCTCACTTATCTCCCCTTACGCTCCCTCCTTTGAACTCCATTCATCGGGTTACTCCCTCCTATCCATACCCTTCTCCTCCACTGCCAACTCCAGACTCAGTTCCTTCTATCTTGCTGCATCGTATACCTGAATAGACTGCTTTCACTAGCAGTATAGAACTGAGACTCCAGCACTAGCAGTATAGAACTCCAAACTACTTTTTTTGAGGCTGCTTTCATCTCCTAACTTCCACTTTCACCATAAGGTAGCTATGTCCATTCTATCATTCTCTCTGAAAGAAATTCCCCAATCCCTAATGTCCTGTCTGCCCAAATTAGATTGTAAGTTCTTCTGAGCAGGGACTGAGTATTACTTGTTAAATAAACAGCACTGAATATACCTTTCAGCACTATAGAAACAAATAGTAGTAGTACTAATGCAGTGCAAAAAGAGAATCTGTCCTACCATGTTTTCTGAAGAACCCTGGGTATGAGATGTTGGTGTTCGATCTCCTTTATTAGATAATATGAGACTGACTCGACACAATCGTGTTTTGGCCTAAAAAGGCCTGCTTCAAGAGTCTGATTTTGTGGACTGAGGAGAAAGATATTTAGGGATTCACAAATGTGTGACACTTCTCTTGTAGTCTTTAAAAAGACTTTTATTTGTCTACTTGTTGGCAAAAGAAAGACGGTGTGATTGTTTGAGGTAAAACAAGGTTTGTGTGTCCCACCTTGTAATCAACATACAGTGGCAGAAGGCAATACTGCAATCCCCTATGAAAACGAATAGGGGATCGTTGTATTGCCTTGTGGAATACAAGGTGGACACACGAACCTTGTTTCATAAGGGCTCATCACATTCTAATTGAATGGTACTCAAAATATCTAGAAGTGTTTAGAAATGGAGTATAACAGATACAGTAGAATCTTAGTTAACTGGCATTTAAGTAAACGGCACAAAAATTTGTCGGCAATAAGGAACATTTGAAAAATAAAGCGTGCTAAAAATCCAAGATCGCCACTATCAGGATTTTGGCACCAAAAATCGCTGGAAACCGTCCTCCACCCCACCAAAGGTTAAAAATTGAGGAGGGGGAACACAAGGAAATATGCAGAAACCACCAAAAATTGGAAATTCAGAGCTTCCCCAATCCACCTCATAGGCTGTAACAGCCTTACTCACTGTGACCTGTGCTGGAAAAGTGCTGTAACCTGCCTCAGCTTTGTACAGTAGCTGGAAAAGGAGAAGAAATCACTGCCTCATGCTGAAAGTCCTTTCCAATGCTGATCTTTGGGATGGCAGTCAGACCAGACATCAGACTGAACCCCTACTCCCGCAGACCTGACACCTGTGCTACTAGAACGGTGGAGGAGAGAGGGAGGCGGCAAAAATGTAGCTAGCACCCTGCAAGACACCACTGAGCCTCTTAAGGATGCCTAACAGCCTGTGCTCAAACCCCTGCTATGCAGTGGGCGAGGGACGGTAAGTGGGGACGGACCCGAGATCCAAAAATACTTTTGCAGGCTGGCCAACAGGTACTATAAGAGGTCTGCCTGCTAAAGACCTCAGTCTGCTTCTTCTCCAGATATGTGACCCTGATATTGGTAAGTTCTGAGCACCAAAACCATTGAACATTAACTGAAAAGCACCAAGTAAAGTAAAGAAAAAGGGAGAACGGAACAGAAACACTCATTCAGGCTCGCATGTGAAAGGAAAAAATTGTAGGTGAAGTAAAGGTTACAGAAAAAATATGGAGTGGATTCCCTTCTGCAGAGCTTGCGACAATGGAGAAATTAACTCTTGCTAGTCCAGAATAACACATCTATTGCACCGGAAATGTTCTTTGTGTTTATAAAAATAAAAATTATAAAGGGCATATGGTAGAAGAGAACAGGGCCAGCCCTTAGACAAAGACAATGGAGAAGAAGAATCAACTAAGGGAAAACCAAAATCTTGGGAATAAAATAAAGGCAGGCGAAAACAAAACAATGAGAAAGAGATGAACAGGAAGCAAAGGGGCATTTATGAAGTAAAGGTTCCTTACCTAAACCAAACTCAATAGATTCCGGGTCATCGTCATCTCCATCTTGGCTGACTTTCTCCAGGTGCTGCAAATAGGCATCTGTGTGGAAACTGGCCATCTCTTCCATAGAAGCCATTTTAGGTTTCACTATTCTGACAAGAGAGATCAACGAAATAAGCAAGAGCAGGGAGGTGGTAATGGTACCAGTTACCTTGGCAGACATGAATGCGACAATGATAGGGGATAGAGAAGCAATGATAGCAAAGACATAGCTACTTGCCTGTAGGTGACAGGGGTGTCCTAGTATAGAATAAAATTTACTTTGTATTGAAAAAATGTGAAAATCTAGGGCTTTGCTCAAAAATCATACTAACATCTATATATCTTGGGAATGTTCTCATACAAACCACTAATACTGGTACAGAAGCCTTGCCAATAAGAAGTCAGTACAACACAGCACTGGGTCAAACACCAAATACAAATTGAAAACCAGTTTCTGCAGCAAAACTAACTGCTCTTGACTGCTGCACAACATCTTTAGTCTGGACCCAAACTACCTAATGCTTTTGTATGAGCACTGTGCTGCACCATCACACAGCTCCTCTTCCACTTTGACACTCATAAAGAAAAATGGATTTTCCACAAAGAAAAGTACACTCCCTCTACATTTCTTTACTTGCATGGCAAAAGACATTCTCACCCAGACGCAGCACCTCAACAGCAGGGTCAAAGCAGGGACACTGCAGGTTTTGGCCTCATGCCTCATAAACTCATGTCCTATCCCGCCTTCTCACTTCCTGGTACCATCTACTATCATCCATAAACCCTACCCTCTCTTTTCTATCCGATAACCAATTCCTAATCTACAACTGAACTTTGCCACCTATCCCATGACTTTAATTTTCTCAAGAGCCTCTCATGAGGAATTTTATCAAAAGCTTTCTGAAAATCTAAATACACTATATCAACTGGCTGATCTTTATCCACATGTTATTCACACCTTCAAAGAAGTCAAGCAAATTTATGAGGCAAGATCTCCCTCAGCTGAACCCATGCTGACTCCGTCTCATTAAATCACGTTTGTCTATGTGTTCCACAATTTTATTTTTTATAATCGTTTCTACCATTTTGCCCAGCAATGAAGTGAGGCTTAGATGCTGGGCAAAATGGTAGAGTAGAGTAGAAAGCCAACTGAATTTTGGTTTCAGATTGGGTAGTGAAATTGGACCAATTGTGCATTTTCATCTGAAACCAAAACTTTCCTCTTAACCCAGGCATACTTTAGGACATCTTGGTGGCCTCTTTGAAAGAAGAATGACCACCACTCATTCCTAGGACGTCTGGTAACCCTACTCATTCCTGCTTCTTGCTACTGCTTCATCACAATGGCTGCCAAGACTGTCATGGGAGGTCCTGGCAGCCATTTTGTGACTGGAACCAGCAAGAGCAGAAGATTCATTCCTGCCTATGCTGGTTCCAACCATAAAATGGACACTGAGACTGCTACAGGAAGTCTCGTCAGTCACTGCAATAGAGAAGTGGTAAGGGATAGGAACAAGTATAGAAACATAGAAACATAGAAGATGACGGCAGATAAGGGCCATAGCCCATCAGGTCTGCCCACTCTACTGACCTACCCCCAAGTCTACCATCCTAGGGATCCCACTCCTGGTGACAGGTTCCCTTGGCTTAACCCTCTAAGGGATCCCACATGGGCATCCCATTTGCTCTTAAATTCTTGCACGCTGTTTGCCTTGATCACCTGCACCGGGAGCTCGTTCCAAGGATCAACCACTCTCTCGGTGAAGAAATATTTCCTGGTGTCGCCATGAAATTTCCCGCCCCTGAGTTTGAGCGGATGCCCTCTTGTGGCTGAGGGTCCTTTGAGAAAGAGAATCTCTTCTTCCATCTCGATATGGCCGGTAATATACTTAAACGTCTCGATCATGTCTCCTCTCTCCCTACGTTCCTCGAGTGAGTACAGCTGCAAATTTTTCAGCCTTTCCTCGTACGATAGATCCTTGAGCCCCGAGACCATCCTGGTGGCCATCCGTTGCACCGACTCTACTCTCAGCTTGTTCTGCCCCACAGAAGGCCACTACACCACCATGGCTTCCTACAATTGGCCTGGGGAGGGCCTACTGGTGGTCATGTGGGATGGGGGCAAGCTTGGGAGGAAGGCTTTTTGGGTTGGGTGTGGGAGGCAACATTATAGATTCATTGATATGGAAATCCGTTGCTACTTTTGGAAGAAACTTTGGATGAGTGCACAGTAGCACTTTATTAGGAAAAGATTGAAGGTATGGAGAATAGATGACTAACTCTTGCAACTCGCTAACTCTTCTTGAAGATGTAAGAGCTATGAGAAATGCTGTGTTCCATTTAAGAAAGGGTAATGTAGCAAACTCCCAAAAGGATCTTTCATCAAATGGTCCAAAACTAAAGGATTTTGTGAGATTGGTTTCTCATCCAGCAAGGAATGCAGAGATGGTCGAAAGATGGAGTCGTACAGAATTGATCTTGAGCCCCGAATCTGATAAGTGTAGCAAGTAAGTTAAAATGAATCAATCAGGCAACAGAACGGATCTTGAGCTTGTGATTGTGATTGTGTCCATATGGAAAAATGCTTCTGCTTTAACTGATAAGATTTACTGCCAGGAGAACCTTCTGTACTGATGAAGAGACTGGGATCTCAGCAAGGATTATCTTTTCAATCTCCATGCCGTGAGACTGAGACTACGAAGATCGGAATGTTATAAGCCACCATTTTGCTGAGGTAGAAGAGATGGGTGATCCCCTAAAGGGAGTAGGGGAGCCTCGAGAAAGTCCAATAGTATCAGATACCAGAGTTGGCTGGGCCAGCAAAGTGCAATGAGAATAGCTGGGCTCTGTCTCTAATAATCCTTTGAAGAACCTTGGAGATTAATAGAATTGGTGGAAAAGTGTAGAGCAGATTGAGATTCCACGGAATTGCAAAAGCATCTTTTGTGACTACATGAGGAGTAGGTCATAGGGAACAATACTGGGTACAATGAGCATTGGTTGCAGAATCAAACAGATCTATTGTGGGAGTGCCCCATTGTTGAAAAATGTGTTGCACCAAACTCTAGAGTTAAAGTCCACTCGTGAGAATCGAGTTTCCGGTTTAGGGAGTCTGCAATGATGCTCGTCTTCCCTGAACATACACCGCCTACATTTCTGGAGAGAGAGAGTGCAAAGGTCTGAAGACAGAAGGTTGCTCTTCAGAAGGGGTAAGGACCCTGAGCCTTCTTGTTTTGTTTAGATAGAATATTGCTACCTGGTTGTCTATTTAAATCAACTGTTGTGTATTGCGAATCCAAGGACTGAATGCTCTTAGCGCATAGCGAAGTTTCAGAAGATTTATGTGAAAGGTAATCCCTCTGTTTGACCACTGACTTTGAGTCTGGGGGTGATTGAGGTGTGCTACCCAACCCTTGTTTGAAGCATCTATGGTGATGGTGAGTAGATGAGATGGAGACTGGAATGGACATCCTTGTTTGAGAGACGGAGAGTGGATCTACCAAGAAAGGAGCCTGGCATGCTGAAGTAGAGCAAGAGCCCGGTGGCCTAAGAGGCACAAAACACTGCATGCTGGGAAAGTAGAGGCCTGTCCCATTTGCTCTGTCAGGGTGATGATAGCTTGATAAGACTCTTTCAGTAGATAGGCTCTGGTAGAGACCATGTCTAGTTTAGCCCCAATATACATGAGACATTGTGTCGACTGGAGTTTTTATTTGTCGAAATTAATTATGAAAAATAGCACTTGTAGAGAGTGCACAGTGGCTGGAATGGTAAGAAGGAATTGCTCCCTGGTGTGTGCTACAAGGAGCCAGTCATCCAGGGAAGGAAATACCCTGTGAAGGTTTCTGTTGAGGTCTGCTGCTACCACCGGCAAACACTTTGTGAACACACATGGTGTTGATGACAGGCCGAAAGGCGGAACTTCATGCCGGTAATGTTGGTTGAGGAATATAAATCTTAGAAATCTCCCGTGGGAAGGATGAATAGGGATGCAAGTATATGCGTCTTTGAGGTTCAAAGCAGATAACCAATCAATATATCTGAGAAGTGGGAGAATTGTTGAAAATTAAATCATCTGAAATTTTCCTGTTTTTTGAGGAATATGATGATGTTGAATGTCGGATGATGGGGAAAGATAAGAGTGAGTATTGTGAGGCAGGAAGTTAAGAGAGAATCCTAGAGAAATTCTCATTAGAGCCCAATTGCCTTAGGTGATTCTCTGCCATACTGAGAAAAATGCGCCCCCCCCCTTTACTGGTAATGTGTTAAAAGCTAGGAGCAGGTTCAAATGGAGGAAGTTGAGTCACTGACGACTGCTTGCAGCCCCATGAATGTTGTTTCTGATGTCAGGAGTAAAATGACTCTGAGGATAGCACTGTTGAAAAAATTTTTGATGGTATGACAGCAATGTAAGATTTGAGAAAAAAAACCTTTGAGTGATCTTGAGGATATACTGAGAGCTTTCGCATGGCTGCAGAATCATCCATGAGCTGCAAGTCCGTAGCCTTCATTTGCTCACCAGACAAACAATCCCCCAAAGATGAGGCATCTGGCAATCTGTCATGAAGATCCACTTTAAGGTGCAATGACGACTGCTGTTGTTCCAGAACTCATGTGCTAGGCATCATAATAAGTTTTTATTAAATTATAAGTAGAGTCTTGTAATGCCCTGTAGAGATTTGGAATATTTGCAGGAGAGGCAGTGTTCAAATCGCTGCAAAATGGAATGTTGAAAAAGGAGAATTTTCAATTGATGGGCCATGATTTTTGATGTGAACACAGATCCCTGATAAGACTTTACGTCCGATTGAATTCAGGAAATAAAAATCTTTTCCTGGAGGTGAATTGTATTAGAACTTTGAGAATTTAGCTAACTCAGAGACTCTGTAGTTTGGCGGCAGCTGTTGTAAACTACGTCCAGGCACCTATTCCAACTCTGTATGTTCTAGGCATCTGGAAGCAGGAGAAACTGATTGGGACTTTTACTAGTGAGCCAAATAAACCCTGGAGGGGTTGATGAACTTGAAATGCGATAAATCTTTTTGAAAAGTTTGGCGAGAGTTGAGGATTACTGGAAAAACCTTCTTATCTGCTGGCATAGTAGTCTGAGTGAGACTAGAAGCATGTAAATCATCTGGCGGAATTTAGAAAATAATATTTCTCGGGTTGATCTGGTTGTCGCGAGGGCTGTACAAGCTATTCTGTGTAGCACTATCCCTCTGGAAATTTTGTAACAGTGAAAAATAAAACTGAAGCACAGCATGCATAGAAATTTGTGACTATAGTAATTAAGGTCTAGATATTTTCTCAGTAGGTATAATAGTGACAGAACCTAGGGTTGGAGGTAATGCCTGTTTAGCAATCTGAAAAGAAGAAGAAAAAAGGTTACCTGCAGCATCTTATATGTGTAAACAAAAACAAACCGACTCTATAATGGTAACTCAAACCACGAGGAGGACCCGTTGTGCTAAAATACAGCTCAGAGGTATAAAACTCTAAAGAGGAGGAGGTAACCCCCTCTTAGGAAAAAGAGTTTATTTTCCAATCATTGCTTCATAACAAACGAGTCCAACTCAAAGGTATGAATAATTGTAAAGTGTATATGTCTCACTAATAGTGCAATATGCATTCAAAAACGTTTTTCAAAAAACAATCAAAATTTCTGCATTCAGGTAAGCACTAAAAACTTTGCATTCATATAGTAAATTCTCAAAAAAGATACTTGTCAGGGTCCCGACGTGGCCCCGTTTCGGTGTCTACTTCAGGAGACCCCGTCTGGCTGATTAGCTTGCTTACAAATTGACAACCATGTAACATTTAAATGGAAGATCGTTCAGCAGATGAAAAAATTCTTTCATCTGCTGAACGATCTTCCATTTAAATGTTACATGGTTGTCAATTTGTAAGCAAGCTAATCAGCCAGACGGGGTCTCCTGAAGTAGACACCGAAACGGGGCCACGTCGGGACCCTGACAAGTATCTTTTTTGAGAATTTACTATATGAATGCAAAGTTTTTAGTGCTTACCTGAATGCAGAAATTTTGATTGTTTTTTGAAAAACGTTTTTGAATGCATATTGCACTATTAGTGAGACATATACACTTTACAATTATTCATACCTTTGAGTTGGACTCGTTTGTTATGAAGCAATGATTGGAAAATAAACTCTTTTTCCTAAGAGGGGATTACCTCCTCCTCTTTAGAGTTTTATACCTCTGAGCTGTATTTTAGCACAACGGGTCCTCCTCGTGGTTTGAGTTACCATTATAGAGTCGATTTGTTTTTGTTTACACAGTATCTTTTCTGACTCTTTTTGTTACATTGTCCCTGTTGATAGTGGAAACATAGTTGCATCTTATATGTGGGCAGGGGAGTGCTCCTTATCTTGTCTTTTTATCTAGAAGTACTAGCGGGCTGTGTCTGTGGGCCACTCATTGGCTGCCTAGAAACTGGTAGGGAAGGTGTTTTGTATGCCTTCCCAGCCAGTTACTCCTTTGTACTAATGGCAGCGGATGCCATTTTTAAATTAACTTCAGCGGCAGTGAAACACTTCCCTCTCCCTGCGGTACCTCTCTAGAAACCTGAGGGAGAGGGCATCAACGAAGAAAAAACAACTTTAGTAAAAATGCTTCTCTCCCTCAGCAGTACCTGTCTTGGGTCCTGAGGGGGAGGAGCGACGAATAATGCACATTAGTAAAAACTCTTCCCTCTCCTGGTGGTACCTGTGTTGGGCCCTGAGGAGGAAACATAGAAACATGATGGCAGATAAAGTCCAAATGGCCCATCTAGTCTGCCCATCTGTTGTAACCATTATCTTTTTCTATTTCTAAGAGATCCTACGTGTCTATCCCAGGCCCTTTTGAATTCAGACACAGTCTCTTGTCTCCACCACCTCTTCGGGGAGACTGTTCCATGCATCTACCACCCTTTCTGTAAATATTTCCTTAGATTACTCCGGAGCCTATCATCTCTTGATTGCTTTGTTGCTCAAGTTAGGATTACTGCATATAAAATAAAAATAAAATTACTTCCCATTAGTTTTCAAGGACCAATCACTTAAAAAATTAATGGTTATATCCTTACGCATGCAGATGCTTATAACACTGACAGACTCTTGCGTACACAATGTACATGTCATCTATTCTAGTGTATGCTTATGAATGGAATTTTTAAAAATAAATTCAAATTCTGGAATCTCTTATGGCACACCACTGTGCCGTGGCACACAGTTTGAGAGACACTGGGTTATACAGTTGGAGTACTACAAAGTAGTACTTCCATTTGATAAATTAAATTTCACCTCTGCTGTCAGTAAAAGGGCCTAGCAGTTGGGAGGAGCAGTGAGCTCCCAATATGCAAACATATAGAGAAAGCAGGAAAATGGAGTTACAAGAAGTTGGCTTGAGAAGGGCTAATCAGGAACCTACAAAACCCTTTGTGAACATAATGTTCAGAACAGCACTCTAGCAGTAAGGTACAAGGTGTTGCACAACATAAAATGCACCAATTTCCAACTGGACCATGGCTGGAGATCAACCAAGTAATAAGCAAGTTTCTTGTACATAAATGCAGTAATCTATATATCCCACAGCAATAACTGCAGGAGCGAAGGGTGCAGAACTTAGCCAGTGACACAGCATTATTATTTCAGTAGTAGCAAAGAAATCTCAGGAAATAGTTTAATATTGCACTCACCTCATTTCCCTCAGTAACCCATAGGATTCTATTAATGAATGCACCATGCTGGCCTGCAGAGGAAAACTGAGGTTAGCACATTACCAAAGTGCAATCATCTTCTTCTTAAGTCCATTGAAGGAAACACTGAGACAAGGGATCTTCATGTTCTTTTATACAGCACACACAGACTAAGCACAACTTTTTTAAAGTACGAGCTATGCAAAAGGCCAAGTATTTCTTTATATTCGTTCTAACCCAATAGAGTTGAAAATGTCTGTCTGGGAGCAAATAATTCTTTGAAAATTTAATGGAATGGGATGAAACTTGTATTGTCTCACCAATTTTTCTCACATGCCAATGGGCCAGATTGGACTAAGAATTCTAGAAAACTAAAAGACCCCCCCACCACACACAAAAAAACCCAACCCAAAACATGGCCCAATGCTTTTCTACAGAAGGGGAAGTTCCAGCTGTCACAGTAGTTAGGGAAGCTCTCCATTCTAGAGAATGGCATGGGGTGGGGACAGGGACAAATGTTGTCCCCGACTCCCCGTGTCATTCTCTAAAAACTCGAGACTAATATCAATATGTAATTTAACTTAACACATCTTAGATAACTGGCATCTGAATTCATTGGTTGTAAGTTGTTATGCCTTGTTTATTATTGCCTGTTCCCCGATTCCTCAATAAAAATATTTAAAAATAAATAAACTGCAGAAGCTGCTTTTGGATTTCAATGAACTACTATTAAATGACATCATTTGTGTCTTGTCTGCCTTTGATGTGGCAACAAGAGTTATCTGCTGATCAGACTCCTACCATCTGAAACGTCCTTTCATCATATGCCCAGTTGCTCAGACATCTCACTGTTACTGAAACAGATTCATCCAGTGTTGATGGCATCAAGGAACATTTCCAAGATATAATAGATCCTTATTTTCCTGTTCATTCATTACACAGTTTATGTTCTCTTCTACACTCATGTGTGAAAGACAATCCAATTACCTTCCCAGATGATGTAAAAATGTAGACAACTGAATCATTGGGAAGGCTGTACCAAAACCAGATTGAAATGAAAGGCTCTGTGATTTATAAACAGTTATATAGAATATTCTTCCCTTTTATACTTTAATAAAAAAAATTTAAATATATGGGGGAGTGTCAGGGGGGTTGTTTGGCAGCGGGAGGGAGAGGCCATCTCTCCCACTGCTTGACGGCAATGGCAAGAGAGAGTGAGCATCTTTCCCACTGTCAGTGGGGGGGGGGGGGGGGTGCTTGCTTGATGTGGGCATCCCTCCTGTCAATCTTCGATTTGTTTTATTTTTTTTTGTGAGTTTGTTCTACACATGTGCCAATCACTATCACCAGCAATCGGCACATGCACATTTAGCGATCCTCTGTGACTCTCCACCAATCTTATTTGCATGTGTGTTTTTTAAAGAATGACTCGCCTTTTTTAAATTGTTACAGTACCAGCCACAATAGTGGCTTGCCAGATTTTACTGCCAGCATTTGGGAATCTTCCTTCTAAAATGCTAAACGCAGTAAAACCCTTACCCAGAGCAGCTGATGAAAACAGCTGCCTGGAGTCAGCTATTTCAAAGAAAGCCATGTCAAGTAGCAACTTACCAGGCCTGCGTTGAGTTTTCAGCTCCAATTATACTATATTTTTTTTGCATTTTTTTTAAACTAAGAAACCTAAATGGGGATATTAATTAGATTGTAAGCTCTATTGAGCATGGATTGTCTCTTACATTTTACTGTACATCTCTGTGTATATCTAGGGTTACCATATTTTCTCGGCAAAATCCCAGATGCCTGTCCCTGTCCCATTCTACCCCAAGCCCCACCCCATTCCAACTTGAGCCTCATCTCATTATTTCTGACCTCCGGGCCATGTCCTGGGGGGCCTCCGAGCATGCGCAGACACGTGTAACAGCATCCGCGAATGCTAAGAGGCCCTCCACACACGGCCAGAGCTTTCCAAAGCCCAGACATCTGGTAACCCTCCGTATATCTAACAGTGCTATAGAAATAATAAGTATTAGTAGTAGTGTTATTGGGGAGCTAAACAAAAAAATTAGTATAATCAACGCAAAACACCACCACACCATGAAACTAGAAAAAAATACTAACATAGCAAACCCTAAAATAAAAAAAAGTCAGAAAAATATGAGCCAACATATGAAAACACAATAAGAACCTCCAAAAGTAAAACTAAAAAGATACCAAGCACCCTAGTTTTAAAAGGGAAACGAGGGAGTAGGGTGATAAACGTTACTGAAATGCGTTCAGATGTACACATTAAAAGCCATTTGCCAGGGTTTCCACAAGCTGTCTGCTTTTACCCCTGTGAGAGGAACACAATAGGAGTAAGGGTGAGCTATAATGAAGCATCCCCATGGGATGATGTGCACCCCACAGCCACCCAAAACCTCTTCATCTTACCCTCTTAGGCACTTTGGACATGATGGAGTCACACAGCGAAACATACTCCGGACTGTAAACGTACACGGGGGGCTGCGCCGGATTCTCCCCGCTTTCCATCCCCCTCCCCCCAGCAGAGACCAGGGCACTCCAAACCTGTAAACCGGCTTCCCCTACTGTTTCCGGGTGTGTGCCTCGCTGTCAACAGTCCCCCCAATACGCTGCCGTCTCCAAGTCAAAGCTTTCGGACTCGCACGGGCCGCGCTCATATCCTATTCCAAACGTTTCTAGGGTTTGCAGGGACCGTTATTAAACAACTGATGCAAAGTATTACGATTTAATGCATACCGAAGAAACTGAAGAAAAAGAGAAAAGATTGTTTCAGGCAGAGCCCGTTTCACTGACGGCCAGGCACTTGCAAAGCATCATGGGAAGCGCAATTCTTTGAATGAGGCAGGGCATGCTATTTTTTGGGAGCTGTCAAAAGACTAGATCAAAACAGTACACTTCCGACTTCATGGTCTTACCCTTTTTTGATTCACGGAGAACATAAGAATTGCCATACTGGGACAGACCGAAGATTCATCAAGCCTAGTAGCCAGATCCCAAGCAATAAAACAGATTTAATGCTGATTATCCTAGGAATAAGCAGCGGATTTCCCCAAACTTTCTCTTTTAGGAAATTATCTAACCCTTTTTTAAATCCCACTAAGCTAACTGATTTTCAACACTTTTTTCGCCAACAAATTTCAGAGTTTAATTACATGATAAGTGAAGAAACATTTTCTCTGATTTGTTTTAAATCTACTAAGTAGTAGCTTCATCACATGCCCCCTAGTCCTAGCATTTTTGGAAAGGGTGAACAAGCAATTCACATCTATCCTTTTCACTCCACTCAGAATTTTATAGCCCTCTATCATATCACCCCTAAGTCGTCTCTTCTCTAAGCTAAAGAGACCTAGCCTCTTCAGCCTCTCCTCATAGGGAAGTCATCCCATACCTATCATTATCCCAGGACAAACAGGCAGCATATTCTCTACATGTGGGTGATGTCATCCACGGAGCCCCGTCACAGACAGCTTTTCAAGCAAACTTGATTGAAGATCTCAAAGTTTGCTAGTGCTGCACCACGCATGCGTGTGCCTTCCCGCTTCACTAAAAGGCGCATCTCCCCTCGTGGTCTTCAGTTCTTAATTTTCCGCAGAGCCAGAAAGCCCTATCTCTCTTCTCTGCGTTCTGAGTGCCTTTCTTGCACCGCGGCTTCTTTATTTTCACTTCGGGAGTCACAGTGCGGTGTTTTGTACTTTTTTTCTCCACTTGTGTACTTTTTTATTTTTTGACTTTGGTGACCAGGGGCTCCCGGTTTGCATTGGCAGCGTGGTCGCGGCCTTTCTTTTACCTTATGTCCCAGCCTCTTACCGGGTTTAAGAAGTGCACGCAGTGCAGTTGGGTAATTTCAATCACAGACCCACACCGCTGGTGTATCTTGTGCCTGGGTGCTGACCACCCTACAGACTCTTGCCCTCGTTGCGTTACCCTTCAGCCTCAGGCTCTTAGGCGGTGTCGGGCCAGGATTGTGGAGCTCTTCGCCATGGAGGCTGACCTCACTTCGGCCCCGGTCTCGACGTCGGCCTCGAAGACCTCAGTCCCCGGTAAGTCTCCCTCGACCTCGAAGGCCTCGGCGACCCCGACCTCGAGGACTTCGGCTTCGAGAAAAGTTTCCTCTTCCTCCTTCAGGTTCAGTTCAGTTGCAGAAGAAGCCACCCTCGGAGTGTCTGGCCATCCAGGCGGTGAGTGTAGTCCCGCTGGCCTTGACAAGACCACCTTCTAAGACCTCTAAGCGTGCCTCCACCATCAGGGAATACTCTTCCTCGAGGTCGCCCTCGGTGGAGTGCACAGCTGCACCTGTCAGTTCCAACTTGGTCTTGGTGCCCATGTTTTAAGATATGCTGAAGGCGATCATCTCCTCGGCTTTGGCTCAGCTTGCCCCGTCCTCAACCTTGCTCGTTGTGGACCAGCCTGAGCGTCGCTCCGAGGTTTCTCGAGGCAAGGTGCGTTGGTCTCGGCGCATGTCCTCAACTGATTCCTCTCCTCTTCCTTCGAGGCATACTTCTCCCAATGCCCGACCTCGGTCATGGCACCGGTCGAGGCGTGTGTCTCCCTCGTCCCGGAGGCCTGCGAAGAAGCCCAGGGACTCTTCCCCGAGGCGGGGTAGGTTACCGGGCCCTCGCATTACGGGGTCCCTCAAGCCCTTGGACCTGACTTTGTCTGACCCGAGCCTGCGGCGGTCTCCCGTGCAGCCTTGGGTTTCGCCTTGGCAGGCCACCCTCATTCGGCTCAGTTGGCTGGTCGCCCTGTGGGTTTTGGTCTCGGCCAAGCAAATGATGATCCTCTTGAGGCAAATGGCCTCCACCGTCCATGTGACACCCTTGGCCAGACTGCACCTTAGTGTTCCTCAGTGGACTCTGGCATCTCAGTGGAGACAGGATCGGGATCCTGCTTCTCAGCACATTGCGGTGACTCCCTCCTTGAAACGCTCCATTGGTGGACCAGCTCTTCCAATCTTTCCAGGGGTTTGCTCTTTCTCGTGCCCCGCCTCAAAAGGTTCTGACGACGGACTCTTCTGCGTATGCCTGGGGGGCGCACCTCGATGGCCTTCGGACTCAGGGTCTATGGTCGAGTGTGGACTGTCGCTGCCACATCAATCTTCTGGAGCTCCGGGCCATTTACAATGCCATGGTGGATTTTCGTCATTTGCATCAGGATCGGGTGGACCTGGTGCGCAAGGACAACCAGGTGGCGATGTATTACATGATCAAACAAGGGGGTACGGGTTCCCTGTCTTTCTGCAGGGAAGCTCTTCGGCTTTGGATGTTGGGAGTGGGCGTTACGCCTCAACATCTTCCTTCGGGCGGTTTACATCCAGGGTGAACTGAACTGCCTGGCGGACCAGTTGAGTCGCCTTCTTCAGCCGCACGAATGGTCGCTCCATTCCTCGACTCTGCGTCAGGTGTTTGCTCGATGGGGGACTCCGCAGATAGATCTGTTCATTTCGCCCCTCAATCACAAGTTGCCTCGCTTCTGCTCAAGGATTTACTCCCCGGATCATCTCGACGCAGATGCTTTCCTTCTGGATTGGACGGGCAGGTTTCTCTATGCGTTCCCTCCCTTTCCTCTGATTTTGAAAACACTCATGCACCTCAAGTCAGTATGCGCCATCATGATTTTGATAGCTCCTCGGTGGCCCCAGCAGCCGTGGTTCTCCCTGCTCCTCCAACTCAGTGTCAGGGAACCTCTACTTCTGCCCGTTTTTCCTTCTCTGCTGTCTCAGAGTCGGAGTTCGCTCCTGCATCCCAACCTGCAGTCTCTGCACTTGACGGCTTGGTTCCTTTCCACCTGACTCCTTCCTTTGAGTTTTCTCAGTCGGTGCGGGATGTCCTGGAAGCTTCTTGGAAGGCTTCTACTAGGCTGTATTATTCCCAGAAGTGGACTAGATTCGCCACGTGGTGTGCTTCCCACCGCATAGAGCCTCTGTCTGCCTCCTTGTCCTCAGTACTTGATTATTTGCTTCATTTGTCTCAGTCTGGCCTCAAGACGAATTCTACTCGAGTCCATCTCAGTGCAATTGCTGCCTTTCATCGGCAGCTTGATGGGAAATCGCTTGTGGTCCACCCGTTGGTTTCTTGCTTCATGAGGGGCCTCTTGAATGTCCATCCTCCTCTCAAGCCTCCCCCTGTGGTTTGGGATCTGAATGTGGTTCTCGCTCAACTGATGAAGCCTCCTTTTGAACCCATTGATAAGGCTCCTCTGAAGTTCCTTACTGGGAAAGTGATGTTCCTGATTGTTTTCATCTAGGCGCCATTTATAGAATCATGCCTAGTGGCACATAAGCGGTCTTAGGCACCAGTAAGCACTGAAACCTTAGGCGCACTCCCATTTAGGCCAGGATTTTCATGGCCTAAATAAAAGCACCTAAGTCAAACCACACACAAAATCCACCCCTAAAAACGCCAACTTGCTGGTGGGTGCCTCTTGAAAAGACACATCCCTCAAAGCTAAATATCTTAACTGATTAAGTTAATTAAGAAAATTAAATTTGGGGCCATGTATAGAATGGGCCATAGTTATTAAATGATTTTTAATGAAGCTATTAACTCTTCCTCCCCATTATAAAGAAGACTTTAAGACTGAGTACAAGGCAGGAGTTTTAAAGCTGTTGCAGAGGAAACGTATGGGTTAGTTCAACCCTTGTGCAGTATTACTTGTGAAGATGCATTGCCTGTTTCTTCTTTTTATTCCAAATGGCCCCAAACAACCCCCCCCCCCCATTTGCCAATCTCCTACATCCTGAGAAAAAAACTCTGAGCCAACCTTTGCTTTGATGTTCTCCTCTCCACACCCGGAGCTCCTAGCCACACAAATTGGCTACCTTTTATGAAGCCAGCATGCTTGCATAACCCTGACTCATCCAAGGGGTCTGGGGACAGAATTAATTCACACTTACTCCTGCCTGGTGGATATCTTCCAAATAGTGCTACCAGGGTGTGCAAGCTGTCATATACTACTACAAATCATTTCTATAGCGCTGCTCGATGTTAGCAGCACAGTACTGTACATCAGAACATTCAAGGCATGGTCCCTGCTCCAAAGAGCTTACAATCTACTTAGCAAACATGACAAGTAGGGGGTTGGGAAGTTCATCAGTCATGAATGCCTAACAGTGAGTGGTGGTTAAAGAGGTGGGTCTTGAGCCTGAATTTGAATACAGCCAGGGATAGAGCTTGACATAGTGATTCAAGGAGTCTGTTCCAGGCGTAAGGCACAGCAAGAGAAGAACAGAGAGTCTGGAGTTGGCATTAGTGGAGAAGGGTACTAAGAGAGACTTACCCAATTAATAGAGTTCCCGGTGAGGAGTATAGGGAGAGATAAGAGATATTGAGGAGCTGCATAGTGAATGCATTTGTAAGTCAGTAAAAGGAGTTTTGTAGGAAACAGTTCCTGGCCCTGAAGTCCAGAGTTTTAACTATTGGAGCACGTTTCTGTTTATGCTTCTCCTATAGATGTATTTTATATTTCATGGCAAACAATATGCAGTAAAACTTTGGATTGCAAGTAACTTGGTTTGCAAGCGTTTTGCAAGACAAGCAAAACATTTTATTAAATTTCAACTTGATTTACAAGCAATGTCTTGCAATACAAGTACAAACAGTATACACACATCACAACTGAGCCAATGGTTCTTCTCTCTTTGACCATGCGGGAGTGTAGTGACTGTTCTAAATGAGCGAGGTCTTGCAATATGAGGACATACAGTATACACACATCACATCATCACAACTGAGCTGATGGTTCTCTCTCTGACGCTTCGGGAGTGTAGTGACTGTTCTAAACAAGCAAAGTCTTGCAATACAAGTACATACAGTATACACGTGTCACATCATCACAACTGAGCCGATGATTCTTCTGTCTCTGACGCTGCAAGAGTGTAGTGACTATTCTAAACGAGCGAAGTCTTGCAATACGAGTAATTTCTTTAGATATCCTATTACAATATCTTCATGATGTGGACTTTAGAAATAATTGTTTCTGATCATTGCTTTTGGAAATGATTTTGCACTGTACCTTTGTTTCATCTCTAGCTCTCATATTCCCAATCTCTTCTGATCTCTCCTCAGATCCAGCATCTGCACTTTCTTCCCATGTTCAGCTTCTCACCATTTCCTTTTCTGTTGTCCAATGTCTTCCCTCCATAACCCAATGTCTTCATGTCCATCATCTCTACTTTCCCACCTTTTTGATCCAGCACCTGCCCTCTATGTACCTTTTTTACTCCCCTCCCTGCCCCATATCCAATATCTTACTTTGTTTTCCCTATGCTCCCCTATATACAACATCTTTCCTTCTTCTCCTCCACTCCCAGTCTCAACATCTCCATCTTACAGTCCATCTCCTCTCCAAAATGTCTCCATATTCCCTCCCCCTAGGGTCCATGTTTCCAGCTCTTCTCCCTCCCGAGTCCAGGATCAACATCTCTATCTCTTCTGTGCTTTCCCCTACTATCCACCATGTTTCTCTCCTTCCCCTCCATCCCCAGGTCGAGGATTTCCCTCTCAACACCCACCCCCTTATATCTACCTGAAAATGCATCCCCCTCCAGAGATCCCCAGCAGCAGCAATAGCATTTCATACATTGCTGCCAATGCTGGACTCAAAGCCTTCTTTTTATGATGTAACTTTCTGCTGCCACAGGGACTGAATGTGGTAGAAGACAGGCTTCAAGACTGGCACCAGCAACAGTATTTGAAATGCTATCACTGCCAGGTGACCTCTAGGGGGAGATGTGTTTGCAGGTAGACACGGCAAAGGTAGGCACAAGAAATGTAGGCCAGAATTTTCAAAGCCTACATTTCCTGCATCTACCTTTGATGTGAATCACACTTATTGCTACTTCCGGTATTAGCCACGCCTACAGTGGCATTAGGCATCAAAAAGCACCTTCATAGGTGCAATTCTGGTGCCATTTTTTTAGGTGCTGGTAGGTGCCTTAAAATATGTTTTATAACATAAGTTAATAAGGAGCCGGATTTAGAATATGGGGCTTTATGCTTTTCCACTGAATATCTGGGGCCTCTAAGAGAAGTCCTAGGGAAACTAGATTTGACCCATTGTAGAGACATAGTACTGCAGGGAGTGTTGCTGCCCAAGCAACCATTGCAGGATATGACACAGCAGAAGATATGCTTTTTACCAGTACTTTAAAATTAGGGACGTACTAATGGGCAAAGATTATAAAACAAACTTAGGTAAGAACCCTATGACCTTAGAAACTATTTAAAAACCTGTCTAAAAATAAATCTGTGTCTTGTGTCTACAAAGATTTACTAGGAATGGAAAAACTTATGAGACAATAGCATAGGAAGATTGGCCAAGACATGGGTCTGGATACCTCTAGGCTTTATTAGTTCTCTGCAAAGCTGATGGCAACAGGCAGCCAGAGCAATGGGGAACACACATGTTGGAGGGTCTATGGAGTTCTTGGCACTTATATCTGTGGTAGGAGTATCCAAAAAGTCAGGCATTTTGGAAGATGTTTAGGAAAAGATTAAAACACAGAGCAGGGTGGATTGACCTGATTCCTGAAACTTGTCTGTCGAGTATCCCTACTGACTCTCTTTCCTAAGAGTCATATTCATAATCAAAGGGAAAGGTTGGTGCTGTCCTTACTGCTAGCTGCAAAAAAATGAACATTGAGAGACATAAAGGGTGAGGTATTTTATATTTATGATAGTTGTTTTATACTGATTTATATATATTAAAAATATATATTCCACTAGATCAGTGGTTGCCAATCTTTTCTATATTGCACACTCCAAGGAAATGTTTAATGTTCACATCCTCTATAAAAGTAATATCATAACCACCTTCTATCACTGCTTAAGGCACATTGGCAGCTACCTGAGTGCTGACTCTGGACTTGTCACTAAGGGACACAAACTGTTCCGTCACCCCCCCTGAAATGCCATCTTTCACCCCAGGTTGGAAACCCTTGCACTAGATAAAATTACTTTATCATATGTGACCCTTGAAGCAGGCTTATATCTAAAACATCACTATCGAGTCTTTTTGTCTATGCTATTTCATCTTTCATGAGCAGGAAATATATACTTCCATAAACCTTTCTTTTCACTTTTTTGCACATTCCCTTTCTCCGATGATTGATCATCAGCAAGGGTTTGTCCTCTGTTTTTGTTCTGTTGACTAATATAGCAGCAGAATCAGGGCCCACTTTGTCCACTGTTCTAACCACCCTAAGGATATTCAACTTTAGAAACAGATTTATCACTATTAAATATTTGTAAGAAACAAAAGGTGGGGTGGGGAAAGAAATCAGCTTGAGATTTTGGTCATGAACGATTTCCATAATGTGGTGGTTTGTAACCAGACACACCACACCTGCAAGCAAGATGTCCACAATAGGCACTACAAGCTACAATGCTGATATTATTTATTATTAAATTTTCAATACTGTTCTACCAGGGGAGTTCAGAATGATTTACAAGAATTTATTCAGGTACTCAAGCATTTTTCCCTGTCTGCCCTCACAATATCTAATATACCTGGGGCAATGGGGGGATTAAGTGACTTGCCCAGGGTCACGAGAAGTGTGGGTTTGAATTCACAACCTCAGGGTGTTGAGGCTGTAGCTTTAACCACTGTGCCACACTCTCCCCTAAGGTTATTAAACAGCCTGATTGATATATTTTTACATGTAACCAAACCTTATCAAATGGCTGGATTGCATGCTAGGATATGAAGTTTTAAATTCAAGTTTAGAAATGAGACCATGTTCTGAAATGGTTAAGACAATGACACAAAATCAATTTGACAAAGAAAAGGTTTTCCAAATGCAATTTTATTTTTAAAATGTATTCTCTACAATATTTAAATTCATCCAAATGAGGCACTTTAAAGAACTTGAGTCTTTTGACAGTAAACTTGTATATTTGCTTTTATTTTATGCAAGCCAATACTCTGCATGCGAGTAAACTATTTTAAGCATCAACCATATATATCAGTCAGCTTGTCTATACCTTTCTCCGACAGTGGCAGCAGCAGCTCAAATGTGACAACCCCCTTTCCCCTCCTCACCTTCCAATCTTACGTTCATAAGAGACTGAGGCCAGAAATATTGTACTTACCTTTCACAGTGTTGCCCAGGCTGCCTCCTGCAAATCATGCAGTTTTTTTCACAGGACTTAGACCAGGCTGTGGGAGATTCTACACTTAAATGCTTCTCCAGCTGCCAAGTGAGTGCAAGTAATTTCATTAAAGATAAATGTTTGTAGGTGGCACAGCAACACTGTTGAAAGGAAAGTGGTTTACTTTAGTCACACTCTACTTCTGACCCACAGTGTGTGTGGTGGTGTTGCTATAGGTTTCCTTCTTGACTAGGCCCTGCCTCCCCAGCACAGTGGATGCTACCTGGGCAGAATTTATGCCACTGCTCTTAGAAGATACTATTTCAATCACCTTCCATGCACCAAACTACTTTTGCTAATGTTACTGGACCTCAGCGGTGATGCTCACAGGATACAAACTTTTATCCCTAGCATCTTATACTCCACCCTCATCACTGGTCCAATTTTAACTTTGGCTTAGTTTAACTCATACATACAAAATTCATGTATTTTAAAGCCCTACAAAATAAGTCAACGCCACCACCACCATCTTTGTCTGAAGAAATGTGTTCAGAGTAGTGATTCAACGGTCTAAGGTATACAAACAGAAAAAAATTTTAAGCAGTTTAACTAGCAAAATTAAGGTTAAATCAGTAGATTTCACAACATTGGTTCATTTTGTAGGGGCAGCTCTTGAAACAGCAACAGTAAAACATGTGCCATGTAAGGAAAGAAATCCCCAATTTGAATCACTGCTCTGAAAGATGAGTACAATTTAATTATATTTGTAGAGACTTCTCTTTAAATACATGGAATTTCTATATATGAGATAAACAAAGCCAAAATGGATTAGTGATGAAGGTGGAGTATAAGATGCCATGGATAAAAGTGTGTATTCTGTGAGCATCACTGCTGAGGGCCAAGTTTCCAAGTTTATTTCAATTTTGATATCCTGCCTATCAAAATATATCTAAGCGGCTTACAATTATGAATAAAATAAACAGAGAAATAAAATAAATATAAAAATTAGTGTTAAGACATGACATGACTGTGAGGGAAATAGAAAATGGAACTCCATTTAAAAAAAGTAAAGTTGGGAGAGGAAAAACATAAGGTATAAGGTATTGGTCTTCCAAACCATTTGGCTGCATCTTGCCAATAACAAAATCTTGAATTATGTGAAAGTGTCTGCAAAAAGATGTTTTGAGGTCTTTTTTAAAATTGTGTTAGAGATTTTTGGAGTCTTAGATGGATTGGCAAAAGATTCCAAAGTTCAGGACCTTGCCCATAAAAAATGGCACAACAATAAGTATCGGATATAATTTGACAAAAATAACAATTAGACAATTTTCGTTAATGCATCTTAAAGTTCAAGATGGATAATAAGGGTTCCAGTAATACTAAAGTGGTTTGGTGTATGGAGGGTGAAATAGTATGCTATGTGACTGAACCCTTCAGCGGAAAGTTTCATTATAGCCATTGTGATAAGTTTTAACTACTCTTGGAACAGGCACATAGTCCAGTATCTTAATCATTGCCCAGAGGGAAAGTTTTGAAGCCATTTGTCACAGGTACAACAACTTGGCTGAAACATGTAATTAAGCTCTGGAATTCATGACCAGAGAATGTGGTAAAAGCAGTTAGCTTAGCAGGGTTAAAAAAAAGTTTGGATAATTTCCTAAAAAAAAGACGACCATACGCCATTAAGATGGACTTGAGAAAATACATTGCTTGTTCCAAGGATAAGCAGCGTAAGGAGAAATTAGGTTCGTATCTGCTAATTTTCTTTTGTTTAGTCCCTCCAGATCGGCACAGAACGGATGGGTTTATGTTCCTCTGCCAACAGGTGGAGACTGAGACATTGACTTTTGGCTACAGTACAAGTGGGCTATGCAGTCCCATCTACAATCAGTCTGATGAACAGCTAAGCAGAAACTAACTAGGCTGAATAATAACATACCAACTCCATACTCACATGGAGAAGACAAAGGAAAATGTTCAAATCAGACTTGAACACACTGTTGGATACTGATTAGAACAAGAACCTTCCAGCAAAGCCCCACAGTTCATCAGCTAAACTAACCGAACCAAGTGCCGCTGCTCTTAATATACTTCCCAACAACCAAGACCACAAAATCCTGAAGAAAAAAATGTAACACTTTGTGAGAAAACACCGAACAAATGACAGGGCGGTGTCTGTGTCAGTCTGGAGGGACTAAAAGAAAGAAAATTAGCAGGTAAGAACTTAATTTCTCCTTCTTTATTGCCCCTCCAGACAGGCACAGAATAGATGGGACGTACCAAAGCAGAATCACATCTGGAGAAGAGGCCAAACACCGACCATGTAACAGACTGCGAAAAGAAGACAAGAAGACAAAGTCGCAATCTGCATCATAAGAGAGGACCAGGCAAGGCCACGCTCTAGGCCATCCTGCAGAAACTCCAAGATGTGAGGCAATGTGCAAAGGGGAACCACGCCACACATGGTATACCACTCTTTAAAAAGATGCCAAACATGCACATAAGCCCGAGATATGGAAAGTCTCCGAGAACCCAAGAGGGTGGATATCATCTTATCTGAATAACCTTTCTTACTTAAGCATACCCTTTCAAAAGTCAAACCATAAGACAAAAGGGGCCCAGATCAAACATTGGAATGGGACCCTGAGTCAGAAGATCGGGCGAAAGGGGCAGCTGGAGAGGATCTGCCATGAGCAGATGAACCAGTTCTGCATACCCCAGGCGTCTGGGCCAGTCTGGAGCCATGAGAATCATGCAGCCTAAGTGCTGGGCAATCCAAAGAAGAATCACCAGAGGCCAAGGTGGAAAGATGTACAGCAAGCCGTTCGTTGGCCAAGCCTGCACCACAGCATCCAGCCCCTTAGCTTGTAAATCCCTGCACCAACTGAAGAACCTCAGTGCTTTGGCATTGACACTCTTTACCATGAGGTCCATGATTAGCCGGTCCAATGACTGAACAATCAACTCAAACGCTTCCTGTCCAAGACAACACTCTCTGGGATCGAGCGCATGACTGAGGAAGTCCGCCTGGACATTATCCACTCTGGCTATGTGGGAAGCCAAGATGTCCAGAAGATGAGCCTCCACCCATTTCATGAGAAGAGATGCCTCCTGCGTCACCAGATGACTCTTGGTGCACCCCTGCCGAATGACGTAAGCCATCGTTGTGGCATTGTCTGAGAGAATTCAAACTGACTTGCCCTCCAGCAAGGACTGGAATTCCACCAATGCTAGCCAAATGGCTCTGGTCTCCAGACCACTGATCGACCAGGACACCTCCACCAGCGACCAGCTGCCCTGAGCCAAGCGACGGAGACATTGAGCCCTCAACTGAGGACACTGGCATCCGTGAGAAGCACTGTCCACTGGGACTGATCAAGACTCACTCCCTGAACCAGACTGCAAGACTGTAGCCACCAGAGTAGGCTGCAATGAACTAACCCTTGAAGAGGTAAGGGAGAGTCCAGATTGTGAAACTGGGGCAACCATCTCCGAAGAAGCGCATACTGAAGAGGACGCATGTAAGCCCGAGCCCACCTGACATGTCCAGGGATGCCGCCACCAATCCCAAGACTTGCAGAAAATCCTGCACCCGTGGGCATCAACAATCTATCAGGAAGCAAATCTGTACCTGCAATTTGCACACCCGGGCCTCTGAAAGGAATATTTTCCCCAAACAAGTTACTCCCCAAACTAGTTACACCAAGTTACTCCAAGCTCTGAGATGGAGTCAACCGGCTTTTGGATAGGTTGACCACCCAGCCTAGTGACTGCAAAAACTCCACAACCCGAGTTGTAACCCGGGAGCTCTCCTGAGATGACTCTGCTTGAATCAACCATTTGTCCAGATAGGGGTGAACCAGAATGCCTTCCTTGTGCAACGCTGCTGCAACAACCACCATAATCTTGGTAAAGGAAGCACACAAAACTGATAATGCTCTCCCAAAATCACAAAGCAAAGGAGTCACTGATGGGAGGCCCGAATTGGAACATGCAGATAGGCCTCCATCAGGCTGAGAGAAGTCAGAAATTCTCAAGGCTGGACAGCATGAATTACGGATTTCAGGGTTTCCAAACAAAAGACCGAACCCAGAGAACTCTGTTGACACCTTTCAGATTCAAAATGGGCCAAAAGGACCCCTCTTTCTTGGGTACCACGAAACAAATGGAGTACCTGTCAGTGTGAATCTCCTGAAGAGGCACTGGGACCACCACTCTGAGGTCCAGCAATCTGAGCAGTGTCTGCCAAAAAGCCCTCCTCTTCCAAGTTTCCTGACAAGGAGAGGAAAGAAAATGATCTGGCACAGGATGAGAACAATCTAGAGTATAGCTAACCTGAATCACTTGTGAACTTGGCCCACCCCCAGCAAAACTTCCACAATCAGGCTACGACTGCAACAGGGGAAAGGACCTGCAGTGAGCCATTGGGCAAGATGGGCCGAAGAAGAGCCCCCAGAAGTTATGCCCCCTCAGTGTGCTCCCTGAGAGGACTGTATGCGCTGATAGAAGTGACCTCTGAAAAGAAAAGGGGCCGCTCCCTTGCCAGGGCGGTACCTACAAAAATCATGCAAACGTCCACAGATGGTAGCACCCCGCAAAACCTGGCAAGGTTGGTCCTCCGGCAGCTGAAATACCTTAAGAGTCACTCAAGGCCTGATCCAGCTTATCCAACTCCTCCCCAAAGAGAAAGGAGCCCTGAAAGGGAAATTTACTGAGCTTAGACTTAGATGCTGCATCCACCGACCAACCCTGAAGTCACAGGGTATGGTGGGTCACCACTCTGAGGGCCATGGACTTGGCAGAGGCCTGCAACAGATCATACATGGCATCAGAGAGATAAGAAGCGCCAAGCTTAATCTTAGCCACCTCCTGATCCACTAAGAACCAGCCAGCCAACTCACAGTTCAGGATCCGCTCAGATCACTGGAAACAAGCCCGGGCCACAAATTGCCACCTGGACAGCCAAAGCAGCCACATCAAAACTCTGCTTAATGAGAGCCTCCATCTTACAGTCTAGAGGGTTTCTCAGGACCGAACCACCCTCAACTAGCACT